>NW_028301713.1:37977500-38577500 GCF_037042655.1 Diuraphis noxia | reverse complement strand
TGCAGACTGTAGAAACTTAAATGTATCACTTATTAGATAAATAAATATAAATATATATAACAGTATGGTTTTAATTTGGTCTACATAGCGGATGGGAGTCTGCCTCTGCTTCTCTTTTCATCGACTTTTCCTTGGATAGTGTCTTTAGTTGTCATAATCCATTCTCCGTATATGTTAAAGAGTAATGGTGTTAACACACAGCCCTAGCTGTCTTACGCGTTGTCCTATTTGATAACTCTTGGAAAGATCGGTTTCTAAACGAACATATATACACTTGGTTATTGACATATATCATTTTTATTGTTGGTATGAGGTTGTTGTGGTACCTCAGAAGATTCCATTTAACGGAGTCAAAGGTTTTTATACCTTTAGTCAATATTTGAACTGTAAATGTTTATAAAAAAAATTTGTGACTATATATTTCTCTTATTTTTCAACTGCTATTGTAAAACTATGTTAGGAGCCTTGTATTAAATTCTCAAATCTTAGATCTAAAAAGAAAAACTTTTATGAATTTCTATCTAAGATAATTTGAAAATTGCCGTAATTTTTACGTATTAAGTCAATATTTGAACTTCAAATGCTTATAAAAAAAAATTGTGCCTATGTATTCTTATAATTTTTTAATCACTATAAGGATAACTTATGAGGAACTTTGTATTAAATTTTCAAGTATTTTGATAGGGCCAAAAAAATTTTATCGAAACTTCAAAAAAAATTTTCAGAAAAATTGAAAATTTCAGTTGTCTATAAATATCTCAAAAAAGTCAAAATATTTTGAAAAGTAAATCATGTAAAGAAAATGACAATCTAAATAACTGGTAAAATTTTCAAGTATCTACGACATGTTATTATATATTATTAATACATTGGTTTTTATTATGTAGTATCAAATATAGTATTTTAAAAAAATAATTAATTTTAATTAGATAAACACACGTTGTCTTTTCGTTTAAACACGATTGATAAAATATATTATATCAAAATATTTTTCTTATAAATATATTTTCAGGATAAAATATTTTGCGCACCCTCCTGTACATATCATATTACTGTAGTGGATCATGGATAATCTGGCTACAGATATTATTATTATTATTTTTTTTTCCTGTTTGAACCGACAGCAGGGGAGGATCTGTGTGAACATTACTACTCCCCAGATATTATTATTTACTAAATACCAAGTAACTAAAAGAAACATATATCATTAGTCATTACTGAGTATATGAATCTATGGATTTATTATATTATAATATCTATGGCAAATCCCGAGGGGTAAATAATTACTTATCACATTTGAAGAAAAATGTTTTTTTTTTTTTAGTTTATTGTGAGATGTTAACATAACAGACATTTTGAATTATATATCAAGTAATAACAAGTTCAATTTTAAAACTATTATTTTACAGCTTTTATTTATTTATTTATTTTTTTATTGGGTTAAAGGCTTCAACATGACAACATCACAGGTAATTAGCCTAAGATAATTATAAGGTAATAATTTTATGAGGAGACATTATGTTAGACATAGAAAGGGGAATGTAAAATATATTATGTAAAATTTTTCTTTTAGATTCTGAACGAAGTGATGAATGTATTGATTTTACAATGATGTGTGTGTGTGTTTTTTTTTTGTGTCTGTGTACAGCATAACTAGTCGAAATAATGCTTCGATTTCAAACTTTGGGGGTGGTTTCCGATGTAAATTTGAAGATCCTTGGTGTATTATACAGGTCAAAAGCAAACATTTTCCAACAGTTTTCAAAAAAATCGAGAAAAACAAAAAAAAAGACAGACATTTTTTTTTATGGTTGTTATTCAAAAACTAATCACTGCAAATACTTGCAATTTTCACCAAATGTTTATGTTAGTGATATCTATATACAGTTTAATTTTCAAAATGTTTCAATTTTTTTGAGAATTTTTTTTTGAAGTGCCGGTAAAAAATGTTTGAAGGACCAAAAAAACTTGAAAATTTAATACAAGGTTCCTTATGAGTTGTTCTTATTGTAGCTAAAAAAATTAAAAATCGTAAGTCACAATTTTTTTTAATAAGCGTTTATAGTTCAAAATTTTACGAAATCTGTCGAAAACGTGAAAATTTGCAAGTAATTTTGAGTTGAAAAATCATAAAAATTTTTTAGTTTATAATTAAGGATACAACACTAAGATTTCCATAAGTTTTCCTTCGAGTAGCTATAGAGAGAACTCGAAGCATCATTATAGGAACAATTTTAAGTGCGTTTGAATTTTAAATTTTTACAAAATAGCGTAACGACATTGATTATAGAATAGAATAGTCTATTCTATAATCAATGGTAACGATAACGATTTATCCTGAAACGTTTTTAAATATTTGTTATTATTCAAAAAGTATAATATGTCGTAGATACTTGAAAATTTTATCAGTTATTTAGATTGGCATTTTCTTTACATGATTTAATTTTCAAAATATTTTGACTTTTTTTGAGATATTTATAGAAGACTGAAATTTTCAATTTGTCGGAAAATTTTTTTTTGAAGTGTCGATAAAATTTTTTTGACCATATCAAAATACTTGAAAATTTAATACAAAGTTCCTCATAAGTTATTCTTATTGTGATTAAAAAATTATAAGAAAACATAGGCACAATTTTGTTTAATTAGCATTGAAGTTCAAATATTAATTTAATACGTAAATACATTCATCACTTCGTTCAGAATCTAAAATTACGCCAATTTTCAAATTATCTTAGATCGAAATTCATAAAAGTTTTTCTTTTTAATTCTAAGATTTGAGAATTTAATACAAGACTCATAATATATTTTTACAATAGCAGTTGAAAAATAAAAGAAATATATAGCCACAATTTTTTTTACAAGCATTTAAATTTAAATTTTGACAACATACGTAAAAATCATGAAAATTCGCTAATTACTCGTATATTAAACTAGAAATTCATAAAAGTTTTTCTTTTTAAATCTCATATTTGAAAATTTTTAATAATCTATAATATATCCTAGACAGATAAATCGTCTCCGTTCAGAATCGTTTTTTGTATACAATGATACTTATCATTGCATTCAAATTTAACTTGCCCTAGTGAGAGGTCCACCCACCCCCTAATGTACAATGTACAACAGAGCGATACCCACTTACTCGCTTTTTTAAAAATTAGATTTTATATTTTATTTTTAGAGATTTTGGTTGTATTTTCTAATATTTCATTGTGCATTCACAGCTTTAATATATCTATTGATATTTTATTATACATTTTATTTATATATATTTACAACTAGCACCTGTCTTTTATCAAATGTTTTATAATCAAACTGCTAGTTACTGCAGTATTAATAATACACACAATTTTAGTTAAGGGAAATAGTATCGTAGTTTTATCCATTAGCCATAACGGGTATATACATATTTATTAAAATGTAACAAATTAATGTATATTATGTATTATATGTATGTCTTCCAATATCCTTGGGTCCGATCCTTTATCTTATTCTGTTCACTGTATCCTTACTCCTAAAGATGTATCTTTCCAACTCTCTGTATTGTCCATCACCTTTGAAAGAATTTAAACAATATGTATACTACTGAGTTAAATTAATAAAATTAGTTATTCGATTGTAGGTACTGGGTATAAGAATCCTATTTTTTTGGTCTACATGTATTGAACAGGAGTCGCATAACTATAATTGAAATACGATGATTGAATATACTTACATTAATTTCATATGGTCATTAATCGAATTTTTTGAAATAAAATATTGTTATTTATGTTTGCTAATTTATAGTAATTTGTTAATGTACAAAAACCATATTTTAACACTATTTACCTTCCGATAAACATAGTTTTAATATCTTAGACGAAATTATCTTAAAAACTATTTCGAGGTACTCTTCATAAAAGATATGTATTTCAATAATCGCAGGGAAAATCACTTGAATATACTATTGACCCGTAATAGTAGCAATACTGTAATGGATTTGAAACTTCAGGTGTCAACCACTACCACTCAATTCAACGTAGGTATAATGAAATTATCCCGAGAATTCTTGGAATAATATTTAGGTAATGTAAATATAATAAAGCGTTTAATGTTTAATGAAATGTCATCGATGTTTTCTTTTGGAATTATTTGTTTATGGTATATGTGAGAGTGAATTATTTCGTTGTAATGTTTTCCTACTTAAATATTTTAATTTGAAATTTCTTGATCAAATAAGAAATAATGTTATCAGGTTGGTTCCGTTAAAGTTAAGACTTAAGGTGAATAAGTTTGTCAGTTGTAGTACAGCTATTCTCATTTCCTTGTGTTGAAATTGATGCCGTGTCAGAAAAGTTACAGAAAGTATAGAGTGTAATCAAGGACACGTGTTTCAAGTATAAGCTATACATAGGATTGCGTGATGGTCGAAAGATCACAATACATTAGGGAATTTTTCTAACGGGTACCTATTATATTCTCATCAAGCTCGCAGCTCTTAAGGGGCTTCCACAAATCACAATAAATTTATTTCGACGATCCATACGTTACACGTTTATTTAAGTAGGTATACCGACTGGTATTATGTAGTTAGAAGTTAGAATCCTGTCCCAAATTTCCAAAATGGTGACTATTATAGGGACTTATTGTTTGAAATTGCTGAAATCATCGATTAATTATTTATAGTTATAAGCATGCATTTATAGCGTGAATTGTGTTCTTTATACGTCTTATGTCAATCAAAAAATATTTTTCTAAAGCAACATCAAAGATTTTGATTGGAATACTTAGAAGTGCTAACTGTTTATATTATTACCTAAATATTATATAATGCCAATTTGATACAATTATTATTTATTAGGTACGTACTCTATGGGATGTTATTACAATCGTAAAATTTCAAAGCAAAATTTCAATAAAATGTTTACGATTCTACATTTTGCGGGTTCTAAATGGCGAGTGTTTCATACCATGTTTAATAATGATTAATTACTCGTATCTACCGTAATATTTATATATTATTTATAGTATAAGCGTATACAGTATATGCACATTGTATGTCCTTAGCATCTATAATCTTAAGTCTTATTCTGCTAGTTTAACTTGTCAAAATCGTTGTTGAACTACACGTAACTACCATCAATGCCGGATTAAACGTTTGTGGGCCCCTACTCCGCTAAACAGTTAACATTTCGAGACCCCTAATAGAAAATTATTAACTAATCGAGTCTTTAATTTTACTACCTACTCAATAATTGATAACATAAGAAATTTTAGTAAAAACCAACTAAACAATACATTGCTTAGTAAATTATTTATCTACAATTCTAATTTAGTTACACAAAAAATGAATTAACGTTTTTACTTTTTCTACTAATAAAAAAATATGATTCTTAATAACTAATTGACTTAAAGTAAATTGTAATGTTTAGTTTAAAAAAGTTGAACTTTAAATATTTATAACAGTCAATGTCAGTGGCGTAATTAGAACTTTAAAATACCCGTGGCAAAATAATCCAATAGGCCGCCCTAAGTCTTACAAATTTGGAAGAAGGAGATAGGTATGAAGAATTGCCTAATACAAAGAAAAAGCCAACTAAAAAATTCCGCCCATTAAGATTACAAATATTAAAAAATATGTTTAATGTAATATTATTTTTATAGTCACATTTTATTAAACATTTTGTCGATTTAAATAATATAAAGAATAAGGCAATATACAACTGTATTTAAAATCTCTTCTTTTTTGCTTTTGCTTTAGCAAAAATTATCGACTAAATCTTCAAAGTTAACTTTTTGAGCTGTTTGTTGACTTGTTCGATTGAAATTAAAGCCAGTTCACTTAAAGGATATTGCATCATCGTACTTTTTAAATATCCTTTCATACATTTTAGCTTGGAAAATCACAGCTCCACGCTTGCAGATGCTACAGGAATTGTCAAAAATTATTAACTAGAAATACCATCAGAATACTGTTAGATAAAAAGGTAATGATCAGATCTAATGTAAACTCCACCAAATTTATTTTCTTATCTGTAATAGCTAGGTGTTTAGGTATACTAATATAAGGTGTACGATGAAAACAATAAAGTTTTAAGGCCTTTTCACATTAAATATATATATATATATATATATATATATATATATATATATATATATATATATATATATATATTTTTTTTTAAATTAAGCCGCAACAACATAGATTATTGGCTGAAGTTAAATTTAACATATGGTGATAAAAGGAGGGATATTTATACAATTCAAGCTTGGGGTGTGAAGGTGTGTTTAGATTAGGTTATATAATTTAGATAATTTTAAAAAGGTAAATATCTTCTGAGTGTTGTCGGGGTCAGGACCAAGAGCTTCGTAGAGATTGTCAGCTAGTTTGAGGTTGACTCTAACATCGTTGTGTTCACGGCAGAATTTAAATATATTGACATCCGTTGTGACTTGCGATGACATATTTCGAAATTGATGAAATTGATGAAATTTTCAAAATTTATAGTTCGATTCCTTTATTAATAATTAAAAATAATTTTTCCTTCATAACATTAAAAACAGTATTCCCAATGGTGTTATTGTCAGTAGATGAGTCACCTTACGTCTGTGTTGAACGAAATAATATGTCTGATATCACATAATGTCGCGACAAAGAGATGAAATAAAATTTTTTTTTATTGATCATAATCTCGAAATTATTAGCTATTTGCGGGGGGGGGGGGTAGAGTTTGGTTTGGAGCACGTTTTATACATGTGTCAAGGATTTGTTGCAGCTAAAAGCCTGGGTGATGGTCAGTGGTCACCCATCCAGGAGCCAGCAACATAATCAGCCGGCACATAAAATCAGTGTATTTCCGCAGTTGAGCGTGCGACTGAGCCACAAGTCGGAAATTTGCTTCAAGTTGAAATGAATTTAAAAACACCAAAAATAAATTGCATATTTTGAATATTATATTATATTGAGGTTTTAATGAAAACGCGTATTTTTTTCACAATGAACATTTTTTTGTGCATGTAACATGCTGTATTTTTCTGTGCACTATCGAAATCAATTAGTATCAATAAACGTCAAATAAAGATAAGATATTTGAAGAAAACATCCTGGTTTATTTCAAAAATAATTTCTTATACAGCTCGTTATTACTCTGTTAGCTGTACTATTATCTATATACATATCAGACTCGTGTGCGCGATCGTAATATTTTATTTTAATGAATAACAATTAGTCTCCAATAGTTAGATCCAAATTATATGAGTCATATAATATGACATTCATCTAAAATCTACATTAAAAGTGAACCCATCTTATTTAAGATTGCTGCAGACATGTTCTTGTCCTACGCCCTATAAAATACGTAATGATTTTTATATTGGTACAATCATCAGTAACGTATAATTGCCCTATATAATTTCATATTTCCATTGAACGATTATCATTTATAGACACTTAATACTTGTAAAATATGTGATCTTACCAATTTCAGTAACAAAAAGAACATAACGTCGTAGGTATTCGTAGGATACGAGGATAAATAAATAACGCACCAAACTTCTGTGCTAATGTATAACAAATATTATATCGCCGTTGATCGTGGCGGCGTGGCATCATGATGTGTTTGTAATTACTATGCTGCAAAATTCGAACCAATAATATATATATATGTATATGGCAGATAGATTAAATATATACCATTATATATATACATTTTGATCGTAAAAACATGCTGAGCTCGGTTAAAACATCAATGTACTTTTCAACTCTATTTCCCAAAACCCCATTAGAGCGCTCTGTATATTTCCAAAGCGGATTTGGCCTCGTTCGTTCTCTATACGGCCGTAAAGCTTTTAGCATGTACCACCGCGAACACACACACACATAGGTAGGCGCGTACACACACAAGTTAACAGGACTTTTTGCGCAAAGCCTCTTAATTCATGCTCGATAAACTCTCCGTGACGTATGTATACAGTACCAGTCAATTTTTTTCCGTTTTCACCCGCCAGCCGAATTCTGGTGGCTGACCCTCGGGGGACTATCGTACCCGACCCCCGAACACCCATCACCCACCCCCGCACTCGCGTGTATTGGTAACAGCTGCCATTGTTCCCGTCGCATTATTCCTGAGGGCACTGCAGCCGACTCTCTCTCCACCGCCACCGTTACCTCCTCAATCGTTCCCGGCCCCGTCTTCGAAACGCCCGCCGCCACGCCAATCCACCCGTCCCACGCACACACTACTTTATTGTTATTATAACGATACTTTATTGTGTTTAAATATTTGGGTTAGGATTCTATTAAAACCGTATAGTTTGCACACGCTTGTGTGTGTGTGCGCGCATACGGTGGCGGCGCGGCCCCGCGGAACTCGTTAAAACACTGATTAATATTTATTACGGCGAACCCACCTCGAGGATATTGTTTACACGGTTTTTAACGAGTTTAAGGGGGTTATGTATATCGATGCTGTAGAAACGCGTCATTTATTATAGCTATATATATATATATATATATATTCATATACCTATATATAAAATATATATTATACACAGTTACACCTATAAAATAAATACATATATGTATAATAGTATATACGCCTGAGATATTGTTAATGACACGTTTATTTTGCGAGGATCTCGAGGTGCAGAACGATACCTATCCAACGATACCTATGGATTATTCTAGATTAAATAATTTTACTTATTAAACTATTTTATATAATTCAATGTTGAGTGAGGCTGTGAGGGTGAAGGTTTTAGACTCAGGATCAAACCCCTGGTAACGCCACAATACCTCCACAGTCTAAACTATGAAACTAAATAGATAAACAACTAAACTCTAAATAGACATAACAGTTTATAAGGCAGAGATTGTCAAACTTTTTTTTCGTCGCCTCTCATGACGTGTATTATGGTAAGTAAATGTACCACTATAATTAACAAAAATAGAATTATAAAAAATGTCAATACATTTTTTCAAAGTAATAATTAATATTAAACATTTAACAATATATATTTAATAAGCACTTATTTTTGCAAGACATTAGATAATATTAGATCCGTTAGTCGCTTTAACATTTAGTAAAAATATTAATTTATTAATATCCCGTACTATCACCACACTGACTTTCACGTATCACCATGTAGCATTCTGCGTAGGTACTAGGTACTACCATTAGTATACTATTTCACGGTTTGTATATATTGATTTTTATGTTTTAACATATTATGAAATGGTTGTGTTTTTAATAAACCACTTAAATAACAATACTTTAGTATCGATGTTTAAGTTTAAAAATTACATTTTTATTTTATGATGATTTAAAAATGTATCACGATGAATTAAAAGTAAAAATTATGAAACAACATTTTTTAAATAATTGTTCATGTTTAAGTAAACTCAGAGATCGATGATATAAAGAAGTGATAAAAAGTTGCATAGAATTATTATAATATTTATCAAAGATTTCTTTACTTCTAGACTTATATAAACGAGTTCATAAGACATAAAACAGTATAATATATCTGTTGATATACATACTTCATAGTAATATAGTATGAGAGATTGGTTCTGTGTATTCAAATAAAACATTTTATTTAAAAACTGTAAAACATAATTCATGATTTTTATTTCCAATCAAAGAGTATTAACAGTTTATTCTGAATATAATCGACATTTTGTTGATTTATAATTTTTATAATAATAATTTACATTTGTTATCATATGGTGTTGGGTATTATACTATTATATAAGTAATAAGTAGTTTATTGTATCTTAATAATAATTATTTGATTAAATTCCATAATGAAGCAGAATGTTCATACAATTTTTAACCAACTACAGAGTATAACTAAGACATAAAATGTTCAAAACAACTTAAAGCTTTTTAAATATTTTTTAGCGAAATTTAAGTGGTTCTGTAGACTGTAGTAATGATTTAGTATAGGTACCTAATGTCATTATATTATTTGTGTAAGCGCACAGATTAAGCAGACTAAATAAATACGACACGATGGGTTCTTTTCAGACACTTTAAAAATATCAAAACAAATTTTCACTAACCCCTTTAATTTTTATTTTGAAATTAGTTTCTTTTGATCGTTGTTTTTAACCGAAATCTAATTTGTTCGTTTTTATAATAACGATATGGACGGTCTTCTTCTCTCGCTATGGGCAATGCATTATTATTACTACTACTACTACTACTATTATTATTATTATTATTATTATTATTATTATGTATAGCCCTCTCTGTATCTATTAGGGGACGTTAAAAATTGCTACTGTACTATGTAAAAAAAGGGGTAACATGTGTTTCGAAAAATCATAACGATAAAAACGAAAAATCAACAGATTACTATATATGACGTTGATGATGTCGCGATCCCTTTCCGGCGGCGCTATATTGTAAGAGGATATTACATTATACACAGTGCCGCTATATTGTTTATTGTTATAAACAACAACGACTACGGGCGTTAACAATATTAGAGCACGGGCGGCGAACAGCGATGGTTAGGGGTGGTGTAGTGTGTAAGGGATGCGGAAGGCCCCCGTGGGGATAGACCGTGGCCGGCAATGAGGGGAACGAGCGGGACACCTGTTTGTTGTAGTCCATTTAGTACGTACTGTATATTATATATGGTAAGACCCTTCGATTTCGGGTCCCTAATGTACAAATAATCTAGAGGGACGGAAAGAATATAATTTTGATTTGATATGTCCCGCCGCCATACCATCTGCAGAATACAATATTGTGTGATGCTGGATAATATTCGTGGTTATTATCAGACAAGAGGAAGAGAACTGAGAAGCAGAAAATTTTAAGGGATAGACCGGATTGAATCGTTGATAGAAAACTTAATTTGGATGAGGATTTTTTGTGTAGGATTTCTACAAAGTCATGTGATGTTTAGATTAGAATGCTGTTGTACAAGGGTAGACGTAAAGTATTATGGAATTATGTTTTGCCTTGTAGTCCAAGAGTACCTAATACATTGATAGAACAATAGATAGATAATATTAAACATATTTTGTTATATATTAATTATTTTAAATTATACATTCAAATATACATTTTGTTAAGTAATTTAGTATTTATTGAAAATGTTAAGTAAGCAACTGTAATTTCATCCATTTACTTACCTATGCTATTATAGGATAATAAATAATAATAATAATTAAGCTTTAATAAATATCGGCCAACTTGTATTAGATTATATATTATTTACACGATATAGAAAGAATAGTTAAAACAATCATCAAAACATTTTACTATTTTAGATAACCATGTAACCAATGAAAATGTCTTCAAAAAAATAAATTGTATACAACATAATTATACTGAAAATGTTATCCCTAATAGACTTATAGTATATTGTTTGGACTTGATGATAAAAAATGAATATCTAATATCTATAAAGATAATCAGTGATTGCGATAAAATAATAAATGTCTCTTAACTTTAAAATAATGCGTAACTGTATTTGGTTTATTATACTGGTATAATGATAATATCAACTTGTTCAAATGCTATACATGTTTTTTCAATTGTGATGTGATCTTTTAGTATAGTCATTTACATTATATTCCATTAATTTATTGGGCGCAATCTTAATAAGATAGTTCACTTTTAATGTAGATTTTAGATGGATGTCAGATAATTCAGATCTGAGTATTGGAGACTAATTGTTATTCATTAGAATAAATAGTTGTTTACAGTATCACTAAACAGTAAACATTACTGAAATAATTTTACTCGCAAATGTACGAGTTTCTATATCTTGCAGTGTAACTGCACGTACGTGCTTAATTGCGATGACTTTTTACACTAATATTCATTATATAATAGTTTAATTGATGGTGCTGCAGGTGTTAGATTACGTTAAATGTGGGTGCATGTGAACTACAAATTTAAAATAAAATATTACGATCGCGCACACGATACTGTAAGGTACGAGACTGATATGTAGATAGTAAAGCTAACGGAGTAATAACGAGCTATATAGGAAACTATTTTTGAAATAATCCAGGATGTTTTCTTCAAATATCTTATCTTTATTTGATGTCTATGAATAGTAATTGATTTTGATAATGCACATAAAAATATTATAACTATTATAAGAAAATATATTCTATGACGTACCAACTTAAAATACAGCATATTAATACCGTGTTTCATTAAAGCCACAATATATGCAATAATTTGGTGTGTTGCGGTCGTGTTCTCAAGTGCGGAAATGCTCTGATTTCATTTACCGACCGGTGTTCCTGGCTTCCGGATGGGTGGCCATTGACCACCCGGGCTTTTATAGCAACAAATTCTTGTCACATATATAACACGTGTACCAAACCAATCATTCCTATCCCTCTACAAACAGCTTATGGCCATAGTTTTCAGGATTATGATAAATAAATAAAAAAAAAATTTTTCATTTAATTTCTATGTTGCGACAGGTCAATTTCTTTAATGCGTTCGGACATATTATTTCGTCCAACACGGACGAAAAATACTATTAATGATTATGTTCGTTAAAGTATAGATGTAACCTATGTCATCGAAATTCACAACGGATGTCAATATATTTAATGTGAAAAGGCCTTATAACTATATTGTTTCCATCATACACCTTATACTAGCATACCTAAATACCTATTACGGATAATAAAATAATATTGGGGGAGAGAGAGACCTTTTTATTACCTTTTTATCCAACCGGTATTCTGGTTGAGTCTACAATCGATCTTGTGGCTTTCTAAGCCAGTAGTATGAATTAGATCTGTCTAAATCATAGTTCTTAAGCCAGTGTGGTGTTCAATTATTAGGTGGTTGTTGAATTTTTTCTTGAAACACTCACGAACATTCGACTAGATCTATACAACAATTACCAGCAACCAATCGAAGGAAAAACGTAAATCAATTAATTTATCTTAGCAACAAAGTACTTCCATACAAACTACTACTAAAACCCATATGGTCATATGGTATACAACTTTGGGGTTCGGCCAAACCATCGAATATAAAGAAAATTCAAACATTTCAATCAAAATGCCTTCGACAAATTACCAAAGCACCCTTCTATGTCTCAAATGATACACTCCATAATGACCTCTCTATTCCAACAGTACAACATGTAGCCAAAACTCTGTATAAACGATTCCATTCAAATCTCTTCAACCACCGCAATCCTCTAATCTCAAACTTATTTACTCCCAGAATCCCAGGTGACCCTGGAAGACGTTTAAAACGCAAATGGTGTCGGGATCTTCTGACTGAATAAAACCCATTCACAATCTCAAGAAGTTCCATCGCTGGATGGATTTTTCACTCATCATCAGTCCCTTTTATTTTATTTTATTTTATTTTTATTCTATTTCTTATCAACACTTATACTCATTGTAAAAATATATTTACAGATTGTATAATAAAACAAAAAAAAAAAAAATAAACAAAAAACAATTAATTTATTTCAGAAAATTATTTTTATTTTTTAACCCAATATTATTCTGTATTGTTGTTGTTTTTAGCTCGTAGACTATAATGGAATCATCACCACATAAACATAATTAGTAATTATCATTTATTAATTGGTTTTTAGAATTGATTTTTCTCATTTTATGATTTTATAATATTATAATCAAAATATTATAATATTTTATAATATTTAAAATTTTATCATTTTATGAGTTTTAAAGAGTTTTAATGGGTATTATTGTTTTCTTAAGTTTGTTAATTCTATGGAACTATATGTATACATATGCAAATATAACTAAGTATTTAGTTTTAATGTAAACTTGTAATTAATAATTACACAATTAAATTATGTTAAATAAAAATATTACTATTACTACTAGACTAAATATTTAGTTGTATTTGCATATATATATACATATATATAGTTCCATAGAATCCACGAGCTAAAGAAAACAATGATACCGATTAAAACTGGGTTATCAAATGTGAAGAATTTCCTAAAACAAATTAATAAATGATCTACCATTTTATGATCTAACGTTTTTCCTTTGATTAGGTTTAGGTTCTGGAAATTGTTGTCCAACTCTTTATACTTCTGTGTTATGTCAGAAATCTGAAATCATTAATCAATTTTTATACTATATAGATTCTATATCGTACAATCTAGTAGAAATATTTACTTTACGCTCTAAAGTGATCAAATAGTCCAATTGGTTTTCAAAAGGCAACGTTATTGACAAAAAACGACATCGTTCAAGTTGGCTTATAGTCCAAAAATAATTATTTTTCGAGTCTTCTGCGATTGTGTTTTTTGATTTTATTTGTTCATTATACTTTATTGGTTTACACCATACGTCATCAAATTGCATAAATAATAAACACACAAAAATAATGTACATGGTTTTTGATAAGTATATATCAATGTATGTCTTCACGTTTTATATTATAAACAATTAATTAATGTTTAGACGAATAATTTATTTACTGCTAGGTACTCTTTACGTTTGTATTTTAAATACTATTTGGTTGCCCGGAATATTAAAATATATTATTGTAATTAATTATTATTATTATTAATATAATAAAACAAAATTTAATAAGTTTAATTTAATAAAGTGGTGCCGAAGATTTTAAAATTTAGTAAGGGGATAAATATTTCAAGAGGCGGCCCAATATCTTAATATCCGGAAAAATGACGTACCGTGGAGAGGAAATAAGTGGTTAATATGAAGCGGCCCTTTCCTAAATTTACAAAATATGTTTGACCATGGCTCGACTTCAACATAGTGTTCGACGCCAATGAACATATTCATTTAATTTATCAACATGTTTTATACAATTTTGGAAATAAATTAAATTTTTAATTTAAAAAATATTATCTTTTTCATTTTTCAGTGTTATTATATTACTCGTATAATGTTTTTATAATCACAATAATATAATATTTCATCGATGTGATATAAATGATTTTAATTTATTCAAGTGTTCTATTGATATAAGAAATTGTCTTGTGATATAATATAGTATGTCAAATGTGAAGACAAGTATAGTTTCTTTCTACGAAATATTCATGTTTTTTGTACCATGTAATTTTGTTCGGTGTGTATAATGTACATATATAAAAAATCATATGAAAACGTAATGATCCAAAACAAAAACAAATATACATCCGGTTGGGCTAGGGGCGAAAAATTAAATCTCACGAGAGACACTGGAATAAAATAATAAAAATAAAAACCTTCCTGTGAAAAGGAAAAGAAGTTTCTTGGTCGGACGGTCGGTCGGTCGGTCGCTAAATAATGCACGAGTTCGGCTGCGGCGACGGTACCGGAAAATCTCAGATTCATCAAAATTTCATCAGTAAATACCAGTAATGAGGATATCTAATAAAAGTTTAAAGGAAAGCAGATAAAAAAGTTGTGTTGCCAGATATACAGTGAACCGTATTTAGATAAACAGCCGCGCATTGGCTGACTGCTCATTCCCAACGCCCCAAATGTCTTTCACTCTTTTTCTGTTTTTTTCCTTCTTCTTTTTATTTTATTTTATTTCATTTTTAAGGTTTTATATCAACGACGTACTGTAATTGAAAAGCACTCCGAAAGTGAAGTTTTTTTTCGTAAAATAAAAAAACTTTTCTTTTTAAATAAGTGTGATAAAGTAATTTTCAATAGCTGCGAGCTATATGAGTGACATTTCTTCACATCACAAACTTTAAAGTTTTATTAATTTCGTGACTTTTCTACTGCTGTAATGTTATTGTTATATCTTATATGCATGTAAGAAATATAAACGTATTGAAAATATGTCTGTATAGAAAAACTAAATGACTGTATTGATCACACAAACTGTATTATATGTCAAATTATAATAATTTGTGCAGCTGCTACAGATTAGGTACCACTGGAATAATAATTAAACAAGTATTTGATTTGGTGCTAGGTATTTTATCCACATATAAGTAGTATCGGAATTCTTACTGTGATTGTAACACAAGCAAGTTTATTCACTAATTTTCCGTTCGTGCCAAAAAAATTGATTCATTTTGGGCACCACCTATTACCGTCAAAATAAAAAAGATTTTTTTTTTTTGATAGCTCATTTGCGCCAAATTTACCTCAATAAACATTTTACAATAACGACTTGGTGAAATAAATATTTAAAGACACGACATTCTTTACAACTTATAATATAGTTATTTTATAACTCTTTAGATTTTAAAGATTTGTATATTATAGCGCGAAAGATTGAAAAAATGTGTATTATTGATAATTATTTTTTTTAATTCCATATTATTGATTTTGATTTTAAAAAAATTGTCTAATTGATTATTTTATTTTATTATTAGTTTATTATAACTTTTAAAAAATATGTACCTACTAAATTATTATTGATAGTATTTATTAAAAAATTAAAATAAAAATGGTTTTAGATATTGATTATAATTTAAAAATATGCTGTTGTGTAGATAGACCTAACCTTTGACGCTTATGTCATATGTTGGGTATAGCTATAGCAGGTATATTGTATAGATTGACGCTTATGTTCTACAGATTTTGGCGCAAATGAAAGGTCATTTTTGTACCTTTGGCGCTTATGTCATACAGCCATATAATACAGAGTTAAAAATTGATTATTATTATCATGTAAAATTTATTTTTTAATTTTAATTTTTAATTGATATTTTAATTTTAAAAACACAAAGTTTAACGTATGTTGTATTTTTTATTTTATTATTTTTTTATTAAAAATATATTAATTAAATCAAATCGTGAGTGTAAAATATTTACCCAAATGGGGGCTGCTGGGAAAAATATCTTACCTTTTTTATTTTGTTGCAAATGGGCTGTTGTATATTGGCGTAAATATTGGCAATTTCCGTTTATTCGTTATATCTTAAACATTATGTGTTACAGCTAACCGGTCATGGTATTTTTAAATGCCAATTATATTTATAAAAAAATTAATTTACATAATTTTAAACTTAAGTGAACACATTTTAAACCTAATATTTCTTTCTACTTCGCTATATTATAAAATTTGAATTAATCATTGTTTATTAATATAATAGTTACCGTTAGTTATATAATAATACCATCGTTGGTTTTATTAGGTAGGTATATTTTGCACAAGTCAGTGTAAAGTTATTTACTATACTCGGGGTTGGTAAAGATACTAAAAAAAAGTATCATGATACATTTAGTGTATTAAGATGCAAGATACATTGTGAATGTATCAAAGATACTCAGATACATGATACTTTTATATTTCCAATTGAATTTTATTTGCTATTAAACTTAAAACGTCTATTCATAATTCACTATACTGTCAATACATAAATACATTAAAATAATCCATTAAATACATTTTAAAATCGATAATTATAAAGCAATAAAATATGAAAAAATCGTAAACGGCCAGTTGACACCGTGACACAGTGACACTGAAGACAGAACGAATAGTAAAATGTATAGAATGGTATAACAATGCGAATAGTATACTGTAATAATTGCTAATGATTGCACCTGGAAGATTTTTCTTGAAAATGCAATCCACTACGAAATTAACTAATATCGAAAATCAAAATGTCTTGTTACTATTAAGTACACATTTTTACAATAAAAGTATCTTGTATCTTTTTTTCCAAATGATACAAGATATTGGTAAAAAATGTATCATGATACATGGTACTTGATACTTTAAAATTATGTATCATTATACAAGATACAATTATTGTATCTTTGATACTGCCCAACCCTTACTATACTACCAAAATTATGTTCATTACCCACTTTATCACGTCAATTTCAGAACTAATTTACCGAAGTATCAAAGGGATGACATGAAGGTACGGTAAAAGACACACAGTGTCTGTGAGTGGTTGTTTCGGTGGTGCGTAGTGGTGGAGGCCGATGAGTAGGGTAATGGAGGTAGAGGCGACGACGGTGGAGATGGTTTGGGGTTATACAGCCATTATAAGGGGTGAATGAGCCCGCACACTATGGATATTTAAGGCCTTAACGCAGGCAAAGGTGCCATAATTAAATATGTAGTAGAATTGGCCTTCGACTCTCGTTGGGTGTGTCATCAAGGATGCAAATAGAATCGGAGTAGAGCGGAAACCGCAAGAGACCGGACACTCGGTCGCTTCGAACGGCGGTGGAAACAGCGAATATACCTACCTACAGGAAAGCCACAGTGGACGAGAAGTAGGGGTTAGGAGTATAGGCAACCGTTGTCGGGATCCTCATCTAACCCCTTCACCACATATCTACACCGACCAACGGTTTCCGGTATGCTATCTGCCCATCAATATTAAATCGGCCAATGGTCAAGACCTATTCTATACGAGATCCTTTACACCAGCCCACTTCCCACGTCTCGTCTTATATATCATTTCTCTATCACTCACACAGTTACACATACACATACACTTACACTCCGTTTCTGTATATCTCTCTCTCTATCTTTATATACTATATATAGTGTACATATTTGATATTATATACCTTTATATAATATGTATCTATGTAATATAGTTTACACGTCTCATTTATAGATATAGATACGTTTATACATTTATGTGTTTACGTGTGAGTATATTTTCTCTTCCATCGTTACCTTCTTGCACACACACACACATGAGGACGAGGGTACAACGAATAGGTTTACGTTGTATCGAGAGGGTATTTTTAGCGGGGGCGCCCCGGGGAAATAACGCGCTTAGGCCATTATTTCTCAGTGGTGGAGGCGGCAGTAAGATGAAAAGGCGTTTCCCCCCAAAACGTAATTTGACCGTAGAAATTGCGTGAACGGTCGTCGCGACGATAGTGCTGCGTCGTTCGGAGGTTTATATACATCTATTGCATACACGTTGTACCGAGTGGTCGCAACGTGGTTGGTGGTTCGAGTACCAAGCACGTTTTTCTTTTTTACCGAATTGAACGAGACCGTTGGGGACAATTTCATTATTTTATGTGTTTAAAATAAAAATAATACACATCGAGTACAGCTATAAAGCTTGTCGTGTGCACAACACATATGAGTAACTATACCTATATACGGGGTACAACTAGAAAGTAGGTTAAAACAAATTAATGGTTTGGACTGGTGTATGGTTCTCGAACGATGTTCGGATGTTTGTCGGGGAAATTGAAAAAAAACCAACTATGTTTTTAAAAAGAAACGCGTGTATGAGAATAACAGCGCATGCGTGCAAAAAATACATTTAAGTTGAGTAAATAATTGCTGATGTGTTTAAACCAATTTTAGAATTTCGTCACGTACGGAATACGCATAGTAATAATATGGTAGAAATAATAAATAATATTAAATTTTCAACTAAGTTTGATAAGTTTATAGACAACTAAGTCAGGAAAATACTGTATTATAAATAAAAAATGACATTTCCTTAGTTTAATACTAATATCAACAATTAAAGTTTTATATTAGTAGAAAATTAAACGAAATTAAAGATTCCGTCGATTATTAAAATGCGCAAAGTAGATTGATTAAGTATAGGCACATCAATATATAGATATAATCTCTATTAAATATGTCTTTTGAAACTTAAGAATTCTCGTAGATTACCTATTGATATTGTAGATATAATTTAATTTATCACAACACATTATATATATTATATATAGGTACTAATCTATAGCAGAATCAGAAGAGTATAATATTCTAAAGGTCGAAAGCTGAGAAGTTCATAGGTTTTTAAAATAAACTTATATTTTACACACGTAATAAACATTATATTAATAACTTTTTTCACTGGAAAAATACAAATTTTTAAGGTCTAATTTAATAAGTAACTACGAAAATAAC
Organism: Diuraphis noxia; assembly: GCF_037042655.1. Lineage (NCBI taxonomy): Eukaryota > Metazoa > Arthropoda > Insecta > Hemiptera > Aphididae > Diuraphis > Diuraphis noxia. Next base: position 38,557,719 of record NW_028301713.1, on the reverse strand, counting down.
CTTGATTACAATTATTGAAATTACATATGAATTTTGTGGTTTAAGGACTAAGAAGTTTTCGAGGCTTATATGAAGGTTGTACAAAAGAGAAAGATTTAGGTAAGGTGTGTTTTAGTTTGAATTTGGCTATAAATAATAATCAAGATATTATGTGAAAATTGGTAAACAATAATAATAAGCTTAATTCCTAAAAAAAATATCACTCTATAGGTACATATATTTTAAATTATATTAATTAATCCAACTGAAGAAAAGCAATCAATTGAAATTGTAAATACGAATACTAATTTTTTATACGTATCTGTTAAAAATAAATATAGACATATACCAAACTTTTGATCTCTTTATATTTACACTAGTTGTTCAGCTTTCTTTTCAACTAGGATTAACCTTGTCCATAGTGAAAACTAGCTTAATGAGTCATGGCTTTCATATCTTTTGTGCACCATAGAGATGTTTACATTTGGAGACTGTACGATACAGATCAGTAGAACTTTATAGCAGACGACGGAGAGAGTGTTTTTTTAGAAACATATTATCAGTAAGCGTAATTATTGTATACGTGCACCCTTGTTTAATACTTCAGTTGTTTAAGAGATATGCTGTGAACGCACTAGAGTTGTATCTTCGTACTATGTTTGAGTAAGATGTTGAACCATAGTTTTCATTTGTAAAACACAGAGTAAACGAAACTATGTGCATTGTACATTATAACATTTATGTAATAACTGTAACATTTATGTTTATTAGCTGTAATATTATAATAGTAAAAACAAAATATAAATTACAACATAACTGATATGAACCACAGTGTACATAATTGACTATTGTAAGAACTTTTATTTAAGAAATTATTCAATATTATTTATGGTGACGTTTTATATTAAAAATAAATTATGTAGGTTATTAACTATCATATAATGAATTAATTTATACTACGTTTTTTCTCAATAAAATAATTAGTTGCTTTTGATTATATGTTGTATACATAACGATTCTTTCATTTATTTATTCATATTTTCGTTGTAATTAATCAAAAAGAAGTGCGATCACTAGGTTGTTCCTTCCCTCTTCTTTTTTCATGTATTAATTGCTTGTAGCACATATTCTTGTCATACTCTTGGACATAGATTTAATATTTTTAAATAAAACAATATATATACATTTTTTTCACTGCTAAATAAATACCAAAGCAAATGAATAATTTATTGAAGAAATATTACCTACTGATACGGTAATTATTTTCGTATCCTTTTAAAATTATGATAAAGCAAATTAAATATCATGAATCGATAAATTATTATAAGATTCAAAAAAATAAAAATAATAAAATAATTATACACCCTAAAAATTATGTTATTAATAATACAGTGTCAAATTATACATCGAGACTGTTGTATAAAAATTATCTTTAAATTAAATTAATAATACCTTTAATTTATTTTAAATTTGATATGCGTTAGCTTTATTACTTATTTTAATATCGATTTAAATATTGAGGTATTATTATTATTATTATGGTAGTATTTTATATTTTAATTTTTTGCTTTCTCTGCCTGTACTAGATTTTCATAATATAAAATTACTAGTACCTAGTATTACTTTTTGTCTAATAATCACATTTCCCTATCGAAAATTTCCAGTGAATTCCTAAAAATTATAATAAATGGGACAACTATTATGACACGAAATTTCAGTCCTTGAATCAATATTTTGAAATCTTTTGATTTATATTTCATTTTGTTTTTTAGCAAATATAGTTTTAATTACGAACTGCTCGATTACCCACTTAAACTCTAGTTTTAGAAAACAGTACATTTCAAATAAAAATGAATCCATACTCCAATCAACTTGGTACATATTTAATGAGACAACGACTGAATAAAGCTTTAATTGTCACGGAAACAAGTTGAATTCAGATTTCATCCTTTTATTCTTCATCCCAATTATACTCTTGGAAAAGTTTTACCTGTCAAATTTTCGTTTGACATTTTCAGCGAAGCGTTAACTTCAAGAAGTTTGATAATAATTCCATGTGCAATAAAATATGTATGTAAAGTATATTTAATTATTTTTTTTTACGTTTTTATAACCAACTCATTTTAGATTCCATATGAAGTGAGAGTAAAGCAATTAATGGTTATATAAAATGTTACATGAGTTTTTATTTATGTTGTCATTTTTTCTAGTTAAAACTATATCTTCTGGGCAGTTAGTTTAAATCTGACAATTGTTTTAAAATTTAACGTTCTTTGTATTTTATATATGCTATATTTAAAAAAAATACTGCATGATTCATGGTAATACCTATATTATTATTTAGTTGTTTTGTTGTATTTTATTATAATAATACAGATTTTAATATTATTTTATAAAAATAGTCAATAACCATTTATTTTAGAACTGTATATTATGGTTATAGATATTATGAAATATTTTAAAATTTCAATTTTATTTCTTTAAAATGAGATCCTATATTAACTTTTTTTTTAAATAAAATTTTTAGAAGTCAAACTTTTAATCACTGCAAAATTCTTTTGAAATACACTCAAAACATTATGCATAATATTATAATATTTTAATATACTTTTAAGCTCTCATGAATATAATAGTATGTGATACTTCGCATTGGAGTACACCTCTAATAATAGTTTGTGTATTAGCAGATGTGTTTATGTAGTAATTTTTTTCTATATCTGTTAATATGATAGTAAGACTGAATAAATCGATACATAATATATCATTATTGAGAATTATTTGGTGATTTGGCAACGTGATGGTAAATGCTATTTTCTTGTCGATGGGTTGAGTGGTCCGTAACCCTTGTTCGTAGATCGAAAAGTGCAGCGCCTATAAAAAACCACTTTTATAAATCGACGATCTAAACCCTTTCTCTGGCCATTGTCCGTACTTAAACAAACCGTCTATACTTCTCTACTGACATGGCAACAATAGACGAGGTCGAGCGTTGTGCACACAAAAACAGCTGTACAATATGAACACTCAAAAGTGTCGTACTGCGAATATGGTGGACTTTATAGTCACGCGCAACAGACAATATCCACTGTACATTCTATTTTTTTTTCGAGTGTTTCATTAAGCAGAACCTATAGTTTTAATGACCCGCTTTATCTTTAAAAAATACTATTTTTTTTTTTTTTTAGGAAATCGACAAAAGCTTTCAACCCTCCGTATCTAAAAACACAAACATTCAATTTTATATTAAAGAAACATGTTGTACATGATTTATATATTATATTTCTTTAAAATATTAATAATTCCTTATAATATTATGTTTTAGTCCTGCCCATGTTAGAATATAGCTAGATTATTAAATGACTGCATTTTTTAGCCACTATATACTTAATGTGATACAATATGGGTTGATCTTTTGATTATTTTTGAACACATTGTTCCGTTAGCATTTTTTGTAAGATCCATAAGCATAATAAAGTTGTAAATATCTATATACAAATCTACTTTGTTATCTACACGTTAAAATGTTTACATCAAATTTATTATTAACTTAATAAATAAAGTTGATATTCATAATATCCTCAAAAACTAAAGTTTTTAGTTTTTCATTAGGGAAGCAATAACACTTTCTTATAGTCTCTCTAGTAAAAAATGACTAAAAATACAAAAGTATAAATAATTAGTTGTCTCACCCGGCGTTGCCGGCAAAAATCATAAAATAACAAGCAACGATGTTAGATTTAAATCTTTTTAAACAATATATTATTTTAATTACTATTGGTGAACACAAATCAGACAGTTTATTTACATTGACTAACTAATTAGTAGAAATGAAATCATTTTAAATAAATAAAATGAATAAACCAATATATAGTCATGATTTATTATATATGTCTATTTATAAATATTATAAATGGCTATATGACTAAATCATACATTTATTCTATAGTTTATTTTATCGTAGTCATTAGTCTATGGAAAAATTACTACAACACCAATATACGATCACCATTATATCATTATTTAAGAATTCTTTGCTAATAGAGTATTGTATAAGCTCCTGTTAGGAAAATATATAGCTATATAGTATACTTATTGCTCTACCTTATATTATTTAGTCAAACACGTGACTTAATTACTTACCTATATAAATTATTGACTACAAGAAATGTCTCCTTCATTATACGTATAAATAACATTAATGTGCTTCTGATGTGGAGAAATGTATATTACCGGAATTGTTTAATATATATATACTATATAAACTTATATCCATGCAAACGTGTTTTCGCTGTGATTAAAACAAGACATTTACGCATTCTTGTGTTTTCCTAGTGTTCAACTTCTTCATGTCCCATGGGATTGCCGAAGTACCTAACGTTGGATTCTGTAACAAAAAAAAAAAAAAAAACCGTCAGATCCCGTCATCTCCTTTTAATCCCTTTGGAAGAAGGGTTGAACCGGTAGAGCGGGCTGCGGATTGGCCTCCGGTTCTACCACCGAATCCCTATTCACCAATTCCGGACATCCGCTCAATAATTAACAACCCCACCCTCTTCCATCTCACCGTAAATATCAACCCTGGTCGGGGCTGTTTTAACGCACAGTTATGCCAAAGGGTTATATCATTGCATTATCATCGTTTTGCCTTGGTTATTACCGTTGTAATTATTATTATTACAAGTTGTTTTAATTTAAAATGAAAATTCGTTCTCTGGTACTCCATTATTTTTTACGCCTCACATTTTCATAAATATTAAAGATTTTTAATATAATGAAATAAATATAAAACTAGCCTAAACATAAAGTATATGCGAATTTTGAGCATTTTCATTATAACATGCTCTAAAATGTTTTATTAGAATTTGAGTTTTTTATATTTCATATATGTCTTTAATTGAAAAATTAGAAACAAAATTCTTAAAACATATACCATAAAGTAGCAATAAATAAAAGAATTACTAAGGTAAATTTTTAGATATTGATGGATGAATATTATACTATTATTCTACATATTTTATATTTTATATTCATAAAATTCGAATACATTTTTTTTTTAGATTTTGAACGGGGTGTTGAATGTATTGATTTTACAATGATGTGTCGTTTTTTTATCTATGTATGATAAGTAATTTGAAAAAATACTTCAAATTTCAACTTCAGTCAGTTTCTTTTCTCATAGAAAAGTGAAGCTTTAGTCAGGTGATCAACCTGTAAAAATCCCAGTAGTTTTAAAAAGCGCTGGGAAAAAAAATTTAGGAAATCCGAGAATTTTAATTTTATTTTTTGCTTGACTCTTAAAAATATAGTAAATTTATTTTCTCTGAATATTAATATTAGTATTTTCTATACGTCATAACATTACCAAAATATTTTGATTCATGTTGAGCTATTTATAGAAATATGAAATATGAAATTTGTATTGGTTTATTTTTAGTTATTGTCTTCTTTCGATAGGTACAAGGTGCTTAGTAAATTTTTTGTTTGTAGAAATTTAGAAAAAAGTTGATTGTGAATCCACATACATTTTTTATGAGCGTCTGAAGTTGAAAATTTATACAAATCACGAACATTTTGCTAATTATTTAAAATTAACAATACATGCAATTTTTTATTTTTAAATCTAAAATAGTCCATACACACAAAGATGTTTTCAATTGTGATTTTTTCGGCAATAATCAATTGCACCTAATGTAATACAAATGTCTTAACGTAAAGTAAATTAATTTTATTTAATTATTTAAAATAAATCACTTATCATTATTATTTAATATACCTAGGCTGACAGACAGCTTTCGCTCTAAATCATTTTTCGTGTAAAATGATTTTGTATCATTGAATCGAAATTTATCTCATTCGTTACAGACGCCTAATATACAGCATAGCGTTACTCACTTACTTGAATTTTTTTTACTTTTAAGTACAGGTTTTTAGATGTTCATTTGTAGTGATTAATTATTTTACTTTAAACAGGAAACTTTAATGGATTATGGTGATTCATTCATCAGACACTAAAAGCATATAAAATTATGTCGTCATATATGGTGGATTTAAATTTATAATAACTAACATTTTATTTTATTTGTTTCATCATATAAAATTATGACCAAAATTTTAACAAGTAGTGCGTAGATAAACAGATTTAGAAACATTAATTTTGTTCTCAAACTGTTCTTAAACTATTAAAATATCAAATACTATCTACGACTCTACGTATAAGGTTTTGACTTTTGAATTATTTGTCCTTATAAGAGTTACTAATAATTTGACTTAAACATAAGAGGGTACAGTTCAACATTTCTAAAAAAAAGCTTTAGGTACATCATGTCATATAAGATCACAGAAAAAATTTAAATATATGTTTTAAAATAGAAATATTTAATTATGTAGTAACAGAAATATTAATAAATATAGTATGATGTAAAATGACACGTTTATATACTTTTTTAAATTAAACGTCAAATTTTGTATTTTTTTGATGTTATTGAAATATTGACTACTCTTTAAAATTTTACTGAAGTTGTATAAGAACAAACTAGCTTTAAGTACTTTATTTGACTAATATGTATAATTCATTTTAATTAATTTAATTTTTTATTTGAGCGACTAAAATATAAATTTGAGATTTTATTTATAGATTATTGTCGTTATTTTTAAACATTATTAGCACACCTTCATGAATAATGTAGGTTTTAGCCGCATCTTTGTATGTAGGTAGTTGTTTAATGTTTAGAATTGATATAATACTATTATATTATATAAATGAACAATATTTTGATTGAGTTGACACTTATTGACTGCAAGTATTAAACTATAAACACAACCTACAACCTTTATAAACCATTTTTGGAAATATTTCACATTATTATTCAAATGATTAACTTTAATTTATTTAACTTAATTATATAATATGTATAGTCATACAAAAATCTAAATGTAAGGTTATTAGACAATTATCGTTTGGTTATATTATAGATATTAAACTGTTTAAGTTATTTGCTGTAGAGATAAGAAAAAAGTTAACTTTTATTAAGTTTTTCAATAAATATTTAAAACTAAACACAAACCTACTAATTAACACTGTAGAATATTTTTAAAAGGTAATTCAAATTTTAAAATACCCAGTTTACATTATACCTACAATAAATAAAAACTTATTATCTCAATTTTGATTTCAAATTATAATATTTTATAAGTTGTTATTGTTTCATTATTACCTACTATATAATATTAAATTCGTTGAGAATTTTATTTATCTTATTTAAGCAATGAATCCAAGACGCCAAAGTATTGACCTGCACATCCCTAATTGTGTTGAATCAATTAATTACGTTCAAAAAATCGTCAACCCATTGTTATTTGTAGTTGAAAATTATTATATATTATAATACCTGTGTATTAATTTTTAAAACGATTTCCTACATAAAAATGTTTAAAAGAACAAATGGATTCTAGCGTCGGTTACTGCGAAATTGGGGGTTAGTTAATCAAGACGGCCGCTGAATGTGTAATTAATTTATTTTACGACCACCGACATTTTACTAGCCCCCGGGGTACGAAAGAGAAAAGAAAAAAATATACCAAGTTCATTCATTGTCGACAAGGCCGCCCTCGTTCACAGAGATCGTAAAGCACACAAGAAACACCGGTATATTGCTTAAACAATTTTTTTCTTCCTAGCCAAGTTGCTTTTTTTATTGCATAATAAAGAAAACCCCTACAAAAAAAAAAATAATAATAATAAGGCAAACAATAAAAACCAAATTATATCCAACTCCACGGCCACACAAATTGCCGCTTGCTTTGTAATTCTTATCAATTATGTTTATACATTACTTAAACATTTTTTTCCTTATACGTTCGTATTGCTTTTAGTCGTAATATTTTATTTCACCATACAACTCAAATAAAAACGGCGCGACAGCACTGCAGTTTGTTTTAGAGAAAAAATGGAAATGACCCCTTCGAACATGGTATTCGTATATTTTTTTTCAGAGGGGCTAGGTACCATATTACTACACTCGATATAAATTATAATTATATTAACCACCGGGGGATTCGAACCCCATATGCGAACATTTGTGTGTGTGTGTGTGTTATTTTTATTCGTTCGTATAGGGTTCATTTTTATTCCACTCAATCTGGTTGTATAGCAGGTGGCTTTAGAACAGGTGAGCACCTGCGATCTGAAATTTGCGTGGACAAACATCACGTGACAGAAGGGCTAGACGCGTGACGAGTTTTCTGACCCTATAGTCAGTCCATCAAATGTCACAGTAAAATCAATCGTGTACAATATTATATACTGCAGCGTTTGATGAAATCTAGATCATCATTTGATATTTTATTTTAAAATATATTTTGAATTTATTGTATTTTTGTAAGTCATTCGTATGTAGAAACTTTTATATATGAAAATTGGCTCTCCTTAACTTTGAGTTGTTTATGAATAGTTATTTTTATTATTTTGTTTGAGATATCGTTATATGTTAATATGTTATCTTATTCTACACAGACATTACAATTTTACCTTTAAATGTCGCTCTATTTTGTCAATCACGTGTCTGCGGTTACTTAATTCTAGATATTATTGTGTCGCATACTCAAAATATTTAAAATATTATTTATCCACAGATAATCAAATGTTTTGATTTCTTGAACTGCGCTATATAATATATTTCATCAAGTAATTCCCATGTTGATTATTTTAGCTGATACTTTCATATAGTTTATTCATTACTCTATATGTACCATCCTTTAAAATGCGAGTATGATTAAAATGTTTAAAAAAAATAAATACATTTTGAGTACATTTTTTTAATCAACCATATTATACTTCTGACAGTATTTAACTTAATATATTTGTGCAGAGCAAATCATTCATAGAAGATAGTATATACATAATGATTACTTATTTTATCATTTGTTAATGATGTATTGATCAATCTAGGGCTATAAATAACTTAGAACTCAGCATATAAATAAATGTGTAAAAATGACGTCTTTGAAGTGTGGTACGGTCATGCGTGTATCTCGTGTAATTTTATTGTCTTTAATAAAATCACTCAACAAAGGTTATATATAGATGTTTTATTTTGATTTATCTCGAATGTGTTCCAAATGTAAGGCGGCCAATGTTTTTCTTTGAGAGCCACTTCAAAACATGTTTTAATTACAATTCACCAAAAAAAATAAATGCAACAAAGTCTATATAGGTATAACGTTGAGATTTAAAATTTATATTAATTATGAATATGTACATAATGATACAAAAATGTTGAAGAATAATCGGCTCAAAGGTTAATAATGTACTTATACTTAACAAATGTTTAATGACTGACGGTTCTGTACAAAGAAAAATTCATAGGTAAATACTATAAAGTACATTTGGCATAAACAAATGTATTTTGTCACATCAGGTCATTGAGATACAGAAAAATCAGCTAAGAATGTGAAATAACAGATGATGAGTGTCTAATACTGTATAAATAATGCCATTAATATAAGTAAATGGACCAATAAGATTAGTTGTGAATTTGTGATATTTTATTATTCTCGAGAGGATGGCACAACTGTAGATTTTATTTTTAAGAGTATACTGACAGTGGCGTATATATAAATTAATTCGGGGGGGGGGGGGGTTAATAACAATTTATTTACCTAATCAATATTATAAACTAAGTTTATTTTAATAATTATAGACATTAAATTAAATCATTAAATTGAATTTTAGTACACACATTTTACAAAACGCACCTTCTATTTTTTTAGAATTTACTAACCAGGAGAAACGTGCGATCCAAGATAATTGAAATTTGAATTTTCTTTTTGAAATTACTGGAAAGTTGTAGTACGTAGGAGGCTGCCATGGTTTTTTCAATAAATCATATTTCAACTTGTTGTCAGATATTCTTGTATTAATATATAAACCAATATCATTTAATTCAGTTAAATCAGTATTACTATCAATTTTGCTATTATTAATAGTATTAGATGAACAAGGATTATCATCATGTTTTTCAGGCTCAGTCATTGCTACTTTTTTATTAAAAAAATGTAATAATGAAGGTTGTGATGTCATATTTAATAATTAATATTTTGTTACACACGCGACCTACCGAAACAACCGACGTCCAAAAACTAACTAAATTTTGTTTGTCCGGTTCTCCGGTTCTTTATAATAATTAACAACCAAATAATAAGAAATAATAATATCAAGAATTTCGTTTTTAGATTATCGTCGTTCGTTGATCACAGACTTCTATACCAACTATATATATAGAGAGATTATAGACCGTCGACGTCTCGCAGCGGTCCGTTACGAAGCGTCGTTATCTTGTAGTATTTCACAGAAATCCTGACAATATATAATAATAATATGATATAATATTATATATAATATATAATATTATAACAATCAAAATCAAGGCCAATACCAACCATGCATTTCGGGAGGGGGGTTGAACCAAAAAGAGGGTTGAAGGAGTTATTTTTCATAAAAATGAAATATAAAAAAAAAAAAAATGTCATGAAATTTTAGAACCCTAATTACTATAAAGGCTGACAGACAGCTTTCGCTCTAAATCATTTTTCCTGTACAATGATTTTGTATCATTGAATCGACATTTATCTCATTCGTTACAGACACCTAAGTATACAGCAGAGTGTTACACACTTACTTGATTTTTTTTTACTTTAAAGTACAGGTTTTTAGATGTTAATTTGTAGTGATTAATTATTTCATTTTGAACTCGGATATTTTAATGGATTATGGCGATTCCATTCATCTGACACTAAAAACATATAAAATTATATCATCATATACGGTGGATTTAAATTTATAATAAATTTAATAATATCTGATTTTATTTGTTACATCATATAAAATTATGACCAAAAATGTAACAAGTATTTGTCCTTAAAAGACAAAAGAGATACTAATAATTTGACTTAAACATAAGAAAGTGCAGTTCAACATTTCTAAAAAAGCTTTAGGTATATACTTCATATAAGATCACAGAAAAAAAAAATTAAATATATGTTTTTAAAATAGAAATATTTAATTATGGAGTAACAGAAATATTAATAATTATAGTATGGTGTACAATGACATGTTAACATACTTTTTTAAAATTAAATGTCAAATTTTATATTTTTTTGATGTTATTGAAATATTGACTACCTACTCTTTAAAATTTTACTGAAGTTGTATAATAACAAACTAGCTGTAGGTACTTTCTTTGACTAATATGTATAATTCATTTTAATTAATTTAATTTTTTATTTGAGCGACTAAAATATAAATTTGAGATTTTATTTATAGATTATTGTCGTTATTTTTAAACATTATTAGCACACCATCATGAATAATGTAGGTTGAGGCTACTCTAGATTTAAATAAAAATGATTTTTTTATTATTTTTCATAAAAATGAAATATTTTATTAAAGTTTCATGAAATATTTCAAAAAAATCAATTTCATGACATTTTAGAACCTTAATAATTATAACACATCTGAATAATTAATAAAATCAATTATTTATATCTAACTTACTAAGATAATTTTAAGAATAAATAAATTTATTGTGAGGGCTATTTGAACGTAAATCATAATATTTTATGCATCTTAAAAAATAATGTATATTATCTGCATAAAGTATTGTTTGTTTTGATAATTTATTTGATACCTATATTATTATTTAAAATCGACAAAGATTTTGTATTCGGTTTTAGTAAAACTGCAGGATAAATAATGGGCAGCATGATCAAATATAATAATGAACAAGCGGTACAACATGAAATGATTTATTTTATATTATATTTTATTTTTTCATCTACAACTAAAAGGATACAAGTCATCTTATTCTATTTTACAATATCTATTTTTACAAAACTACAACTGTACATATTGCCTAACATTACAATAGTCTAAATAAAGAAAAAAATACATCTCCGAGTCCGGATTAACAATTTTGGATTAAAATACGTTATTATCTATACAGAGGAGTTGTTGATTACAACATTAATATAATAACAAAAATATGTTGTTTTATTACGTTATATATCATAACACAATAATATTGTAAGTGTCAAAATTTCACTAGTTTAATAACATTTTCTGATAAAGTGTTAGGGTTCTCGGAGAAAGAAACTGCCGAGTCATGTTAGTGCTTGTTTTGACAAATGATTTCAACAGTTTTTCCATTGGGATGGGGAGAAAAAGACCGTTACAAAAACGGGAAGTCTATTAATAAATTTAATTTTAATTGGACATCAATCTTTTAATACAGAGAATGTAACAACTAAAATAACATTTTCTGAAAATCTCAGATTTATTTTAAATATATATATATATTTTGTTTATGTTTATACAGAAATAAAAAAAAAACAAAGAAATTAAAGAATACAGTAAAAATAAAAAAACCACCATCATAATATATAGATGAATAGTTATTAAAAATTATATTGCACGTTTCCATTCTCTTATTGCACTGCAGAGAAGAACACAGTTTGACGAAAATTAAGAATTTCAATAACTTATTTACATAATATATATACCTAATATAGATAGCTATATTGATCCAATGTATGTACAATTTTGATGCCCCCATAGCAGTATTTAAAATAAAGTGATTTTCACGTAAGCGTAACGTGAAAATAATTTATTATATAAGCGTCATCTGTACATTACATTTGTTAATAACATTGTGAGATTAAAATAAAATGAAAATGTGTACATAATGTCTCCGAATAATGTTGACGATTGTAATGTAGGTAACATACATTAAATAGGTGGGCAATATTTTTTGCAAGTTTAACTAAATAAACTAAAAAATTAATATTATCTATTAAAATAAATAATGTTCAACATTGATTAAGAAATTCGTTTAGGTAGGTAGTCGATATCTTGTTATACTGGAAATAAAATAACAGTTAACATTACTTCAAGTAATATTGTTAGAGATTTTTATTCGATACAAATGGCTTTGAGTGTCCTTAATTGTTTAAAAAAATAAAAATAAAAATGTTATGACTTCAATAATAAATTAAAATAATTTTTATACATACCTAGTCAAAATATTTTTGTTGTAAAATTAAAGTTTTCGGTGTGGCTAAATATCTTAATATAAATATATTTATACCTTAAACATTTAAATAAAATTATTTACGTTTTAATAATAGGTAGAAGTATAAGTAATTATAGGCCTTTGATGCTACATATTTTTTATTGTTGTGTTATATTATAATAATTATTTATTTTTCAAATAAAATATATTATTTTTAATTAAGATAATATCAGTGCTTTAGTGTGTTCGTTGGTCTGCCAAAAACATATCTTGGTAAAAAACTTAAGAAATGTTAGAAATGCTTGAGAAAAATGTAATTTAAGTAGCGTATAAATTAATTTCACGGAAATTAATTTCAATAATAATGATTTGTATTTATTTTATTTCCTTAATACGCTATTTGCCGTAAGCTATTATGAAATGTATTTCAATAAACATCGCATCATTTGGTATTTTATATCTTGAAATACTAAGTAATTAAAATTTATTGTAGGTAATATGTATACTATGTAGTACCTATGTTTATGCGTGTGGATGTTTTTAACTGATTGTTGCGTATTTGATTTCACGATGGTTTTCTACGTATCTTATTCGACTTGAAAAGTGCGGGTACTCACACCCGGGTCCTACACAGCTAGGTAGGAATGCGTTAAATATTGGATTTTTATAAAATAACGCTGGTAAGAAAATACCTGCGTGTACATCCAAAACTGAGACTTTGGCTATACATTTACCATAAATACGATATCAGTTATGATTCGCATGATCACACTCGTATGGATGGTCGTGTTTTTTAGGAACATGTTATTATAATAAGTGGCACTTAATATCGTACACGAGAAGCTGATTAAAATTTTTACATTAGATTTGCTAATATTATAATGATATATAAATATATATGACACTACCATGGACGTTTTGTAAGATAAAACACTCAAAATAGAAAAAAATAAAAAATTGAACTGAAACCGTCTAAAGCTGTTACAGATAGAGAGAGAGAGAGAAAAAGAAAGAAAGAGAGAGAGCTATGTGTTTGACAAGTTGGTCGTCCAAACCTATATTATATACATTATATACACAACTATGGTTTTATATAGATAATGTTAATATTTATAATGACAATAATAGTAATGTAAATTATTATTATATAGAACTGAATATTTCCGGTTAATGCAACTAAAATGAGCACGTGTCTTAGGAAGGGATTCAAGTGGTGACGGATGGGCGGAGCGTGATCCGGTCCATCAGTGTTGGGCCGCGAACTTCATGCGCTTTTGCTTTTGCCTCTGATTGCAGAACCACACTCTGACCACGTTCTTTTTCAGGTCGAGCTTTTCCGCTATGGCAGCGATCTTCTCGCCCGAAGGCCGCGGCTGCACGGCAAAGTACGCTTCCAACGACCGTTTCTCGGGCGCCGCGATCGACGTGCGCTTCCGTTTCTTCTCGCCGGCCGGAAGCACGCTTGGCGCGTCCGGATCGCGGCGCTTGTTCTTGGCCTGCGCCTCGGCCTCTTCCAGCCACGCCTGCAGGATGGGCTTGAGGGCGATCATGTTGTTGTGTGACAGCGTCAGCGACTCGAACCGGCATATGGTGCTCTGGGACAGCGCGCCGACGCCCGGCAGCTTAAGGTTGGCCAGCGCCTTGCCAACGTCCGCTTGCGTCACGCCCAGCTTGATCCGCCGTTGCTTAAACCGTTCGGCGAACGCCTCCAGTTCGCGTGGATCCGTATCGGTGTCGGGATGCTGGAGTCCGGCACCACCGCCGGCACCGATCATACCGGCAGCGGCGGCAGCTGCAGCCGCCGCCGCTGCCGCGTGATGATGATGGTGGTGATGGTGGTGATGCGGGTGGCCGTTCGGACCAGCACCCGAGTGCGAATGGTGGTGATGGTGGCCGCTCATCATGCCCGCACCGTAGACGCCGGGGTGGAGCGGACCGTGTCCGGACCCGTCCGACATCGGTGTCAACGTGGTCATGGTCGACGACGATATGGGCTCCAGGAGGTCGAGGCCTTCCATACCTGGGTGCATCTGAAAACAAACCACAAAACGAATGTTGGTAAGAATTACAATATGTATTGGTACGATGCACTTTCAGGGTCATTCCAATGTTTTAATAAGGTCAATGTGTGCATATGTAGGTGTGGGAAAAATGATCAAACATAGTTGATCTATCAACTGTTTACGAGCGGTGAATATTTCGTATTTTATTAATATACCTATATTATACACGTCCTCGTTTAATGGAGGTATTTATTTTTCCTATGGTTGTATTTTTTTGATTATGAATTTTATAACTGAACAAGTTTTAACGAAAAGTATATTCATCCGCACCAAAAAATCAGGTACAAATTTCTGATAAGTATATGAAATGTAAATCACCATAAAAGCGATTGTTGGAGACAGATTTCTAAAAAATCTTGCAATGTATAATTTTTAGAGTAAAAAAAAAAATACTTCCATTAAACGTGGTACGATTACATAGTATACGAATATTATAATACAAGAGAACATCCTTTTTTGCCTTCGTGTACAACGTACAAGATGAATTAACCACAATCAGCATATTATATTTAGCCATAATAATGAGAGAAAGTCTAGAAATACAAGTGAGAGGACAGTGTAGGCTTAATTCGGGTCGTTGCAAGGAAAAACTAAAAATGCATTGACTGCAAAAGAACAGGAAGATCACTTGAAACCATGACCATCAGTAATCGTGGTTTTGAATAGTCTACAAGTATACTTTCCATGATTCGTAATTCCTCACAACCAAATGAGGTGAAGAAGAGATCGACGACGTGAGGCTGACTGTGTAGATAATCTGTAGAGTACACATTTTGTGGTCCAAATAAATTAAGATCGAGAAAAAGCCGTACTATACAGCAGTTCGTATCCGTAAAGTGTATGGTAACACATACTACAACTAAAGTGTTTAACAATCAAGATGATGTGTGGTCGTCATTTAAAATATACCGACGAACGACCCTGCGCCCAGTAAAGCGGTGGATAAAAAAACCTGATCTACAATCAACGCTATTTTCTGTATTACGCCTACGTGTAAGTCATCATGAAGCATTAAAAATGCCACGCGCTAAGCGCATCATGCATAGCCGGTAATGGTACTATAGCTGCTGTTTAGGTTTTTAAACGGATACCGTATAAGTACACTGCGATCCACGGTCAGCATCATCATTATCACCACCATAATAATCTTATTATTATTCATAATTATGCAGGTACGTATATTACCGCGATAAAAGCATAATGGTAATTATATTTATGCTGTTCGTCTGCAGAAGTGTATTAGGTATATATATATACAGCGCTCATGGCGCTCGTAAAATCTGACGATAATGTATGCGGTGTTAAATTTATCGCGAACATTCGTGGTGTGTGTTGTTCGTGTTGTGCGTGAAACTAATTTTAATCAAGATCGAAACCCTCCGCGGTGGCTCAACGAGATGGGGGAGAGATTATCGTTTCGGCAACGACGGCGCCCCGCGATCGCTTTATGACGATTTTGAACGCGTTGCTATGTGTGGGCAATATTGTAACACTGCAGCGTGGGTACTCTTCTGCAGTGTTTATACAATAATACATATCATGTGTACGGACTCGGCGTACTCATGTATTGGAACCTATACGGAATGCACGGCACAAAAAATAAAAATAAAAACAACAAATACGTGATGAGATTGTCGAATAAATAAAACGAAAGGCGGCGGTATTATGTATATTATTTTATACGCACACATGCACAGGATCGGCAAGCGTGTGGGAATTTGCATTTTATACGGCGTGTATGTGTACGTATGCGTGTACGAAATAAAGAAAAAAAAAATAGCGGCGAGCGTACGTCGCGGGAATTCCACGCGTGTTGTCGGTGGTGGCGAGGGTTGTTCACCACGCGTGAATCCGACAGGGAGAAATTGTCACTGGCGAGTATATATATATATATGTGTGTGCGTGAAGGTAAACTTATATATACAGTACACATCATAGGTATACATTATATACTATACCGTTACCGTTGTGTGTATATGCTTGCATTGTATATATATATATATAATATATTATATTATATATATATAATATATATATATATATATACATATAAAGTGTTACAAATATATACGCTGCAGGATGTGGGGTCGCGTGTGTCACGCGTATATGAATATATATATATATAGATTAGAGTAGTCGTCGGGGTCGACGACGAGAGATATAGTTTGGCGGGACGGGTTACGGGGAGTACAGTGGTGAGGGGTCGAAAGGGATGAAACGGCAAACGCAATCGAATGAATAATTGATTTGGATTGTTATTATACACACACACATACACGCACATACGTTATCTTTCTCAATACCGTTGTTGAGTACATACATACACCCACACCCACACCCACACACAAACACACTCGCGCGCGCTCGCATATACACATACGTGGCCCTTGTCGTCGCCGTTTACCCCTTTCGATTGGTTACGACGACGTCGACTACGCGAGGAGTATATTATTATTATTATTATTATTATTATATACACCCAAACAGTATACTCGTTTTTGTAATGAGGTAATCGGCCGCGTACACACAAACGCGACGGTTATGCGCGCGCCACACCCTCCCCACGCGACCGGTTAGTCACAGTAATGCAGTCCCCGTGCGACGTATATTTCATCATTAACTCGGTCTCTCGTCTCCCTCTGGCGTAGTAGTAGTACCCTTCATCTCTTGTGATGGCACACGCACGCGTAAACACCTATATTATACGAGCATTGCAGCTTCTGATGCTGTAGTAAGAGGGATAAACAGATATATAGATAGATAGCAAGAGTATGAGTGTGTGTGTGAGAAGAGAGAGAGAGAGAGATAGATAGAGTAAGCGAGAAAGAAGAGAAAGAGAGACGGACAGGCAGACATAGTGAGAGAGAGGTTTGCGTGAGGAGTATTCCGCTGGGAACGCGAGTCCGTGTGTTTTTTGGAGGGCGGTAGCGGAAGTATACGAGCAAAAGTTAATGGATCGACAACTTTGACGAAGTGCTTCGGAGGAAAAATATTTTCGAGCGATGAGGGACGAACCACGACGACAACGCCGTTTGCGTTATAATATTCACTGGTATATATCTGCGTCCTGCGTGAAAATGTATATTTCATTGATACCTAATCTTACGAACGTCCTATTAGATTTAAATAATATACCCATAAAAGCATAAGTATTATTATAATAAGAGCAATTACTAGTATTACCTATAGTTGTGTGTTCGTGTCAATGAATTTCCTGCACAAGGCGTTTAGGTTTTGGGTATAGTCAATTGACTTTCATGTCGGACTTCACGAGCAATAAGAAATTAATGAGTCCAGTGTTTAAGAGGTTTGATTGATGAAAAGATAAAGTTACATTTGATAAACTTCTTTCAGCATTGCTTATGAACTCTACGTCTACTGAATAGTGTAGATGATATAATTATTTCCTTGCTTACAATTTATAATAATAAGTGAAATTCAAAATACACGTAAGTTATTTAAAACAGTTAAAAGTTAAAATAATGTTGAAAAACAAAAGATTTTCAGTTGGAGAATTCTAAAACCTACTTTTGTCTTTAAATTACTTTAAGTAATGAGTTTTGGTTAAAATAATATTTTTTTTTTAAATACCTACCAAAATATCTATGTATAAAAAGGTATAGGGAGCGCATAAATAATTTATGTGCCATTAAAATCAGATGAGATATGCAATAAAATGACGTATTTAAATAGTTATAGGGTATATTAAGAGGAAAAATATAACATAAAGTGAAAAAAGCTATTCATCCTAACTATTAAAAAATATATAATGATATATTATATTACACCCGTTAAATATCAAAATAATTTATTATATGTATAGTACGTAGACTAAGTGTATAATACCTAATAAACAATTTGCAAGCTCATTTAATATTTTTATAAACATATAATATTAAAATATTAATTATCATTTAAGTTAACATAGATGTACTGTGTGCTATAGAAGAAAAATATAGTTTTACAATTAATTTCATTCATTCAGTATTCTAATTTCTAACATTTGCGATGTTTAAAATCTTGAAAGAAAAAAACGTAGGTATGTATTAGGAATGATCTATGCATTTTATACGTTATGCATCTGTGCGAGTATAAATATATATTTAATAGGTACTATATTTGGTCAAATGAAATAGTAGAGTATAAAGCTATATTAATCAATTTTATTTTTTTTATATTATTAAATTCTTAAATCTTAATGCAAGTCAGTATAAATCACATCAATTTAAAATTTAAGAATATTAATAAGCTATAGTAGTATATTAAATTAAATACGTTATACACTTATAAATTTACAGAAAAAGCCCAATAAATCATAAATGTCCTATAATATTATAATAATAAATTACTTTGCAATATGAAAAAGATGAATTTTTGGCAAGCTTATAAAATAGCAATTACCTATGTACACTTATTCATTATTATTGAAAATATTTAATACGTTTCTATATTGAAATAAGAAATTCATTTAAGAAGTCTCGGTGTCTTGTTTCATAATAAATGTTCTACTTTATGTTGTTCATGGTGAAATTGTTCTTAAGATTATTTTTAACTAGTTCATAAGTGTGCATTTACCTGATGACCTCGGTGGTTTGATTGGCTACCTGAGTGTCCACCAGACATTCCATGATGGTGGTGGTATGACGACATAACGTCGTGCTTGAGCTGAGAGAGCGGTCCAGGCGATCCAGTGGATCCAGGCCCCAATGATCCATTGCCCTGGCCTCCACCGTTGCCATTACCGGATCCCGGTGATTGATGATTGTGATGATGGTGGTGTTTTCCCATGTCCACAGCAGCAAGCACTTCAGCTCTACTGAGCAGACCGTCATTGAGACCACCAAATAAGTCACCCTGTGGAAAAAAATATTAAAAAAAATTAACTCGACGTGTTACAATGGTTATTTTTGTTCAATTTTAAGGAATTCAATTCACTTTTAATGAATAGAGAGAATAATTTGTGCAACGTTTTCTTTGACGTACAAAATGCGAAGAAGACAGTCAACAACTTGAATATTAATGAAGAATGTCTATCTTTAGTCTTAAGCGGGTACGTTTTCTCACTATGCGTGGAATAAATACTGAACTGTGTGCAATCGCTTTTTGTTAAAAGAAAATCATAGTGGACTTATGACGCCCGAGATAAGAAGTATGCCGTTTACTGAAGACGTCAACGACTATAGCGTTTACTTACTGAGTTTTTTTTTGGGGTGTGCGACAAGTGCCCTGGACTTTAGACACGAGCCATCAATTATTTATGAGGTATCTCGTTACTTTTTCATTCTTTTATATGGTCATTGAAAAAAAATGAAAAAGTATTATAAAAAATAACATGAATAACTACTATGAAAGATAGATGGATTTTAATTATCATTATGTACCTATACAAAAGTGTATAAAATAAATATGTCAAAAAGATAATACCTATATAGGTAAATGATATGAATCCGTTCAGGGTAAAAAGACAAGCATCTACTGGACACTCTTTCGTTAAATTCACTCAAACATAAGACAATAATGATATATTATTATGGATTTTTAAGCAATAATGAATAACCACATTTGAAAAATTATTTTGATCAAAGTGGCTTATTATAATATGTCCATGAGATTATATCTAATATCTAAAAATTCAAGTTTGAATGAGCATAGGTATTGAATAGATTTTTCAAAATGCTGATCGACTGATTTTGCAATTTGTGAAAAGTAGTATTTCATTTTGTTTAGAAAAATTACATAAAAAATAAAAATAACCTAATGTAGTTTTGTAAAATACCTTGTAGTAAACATTTATTTTCTGAAAAGTAACTGTTATACATAAATTATTATGATATTAAATGTTTTTAATAAACAGAATACAAAATTAAGTACGATTAATGTTACATTATTTGTAGTTCCTACAAGACGAGTAAATATACAACAGGATATATGACACAATTATATGGAATTAAAGTACTTAAGAGGACGCTACACCCGCATGTGTTGTCTCCGTCTTACACGCGTACTACACTGCAAATTTTTATTCGCTAGATTTAATATTGTGCTGTTAGTTTTGATATTAGAGTGAATTGACCCATTATCAAACTTTTTGGTAGGAACATTATCTGTATTCTCATGTCGGTTTTTTACGATATTTTAATTTTTAAATGAGTTATGTGAATTTTCAAATATTCACACTTAACATGCTCATGTAAAACGCGTGTAAGACGGAGACGACGCATGCGGGTGTAGCGTCCTCTTAATGTTTGTAAATTGTTAAAAGAATTTTATTGGACTAAAATAGGTAAATGCAATATAATCCTAAGGGCTAAGGCAACAGGTATATAGTACTGTTACAGGAAAAACTATTATAAACTATTATTTAGAATATGTGCTATTCTCATCTTATATAAATTCTAGATAATCAACATAATATATTTAATTGTAGGTAAAAAAATGAAAATAATAATTTTAAATATCTACCTATAGGTATTTAAAAAAGTATTTGGCTTATTAGAACTATAAATATCTATATAGTGCGATAAAAAAAAAACAATTGTGTGTTAATGATAATTCAGATATAAAAGCTGTTGTTGTTTAATTTAATTTTTATATTTACTATGAATTTAATTCAATGAAAATTTCGGAAACACGTTAGTTTAGATTTCATTTCATGTGTATTAATTTTTACCAAAACAATTATGTCAGAAAATATTGTAATACAAGAGAGCATAATACGACAGATTATTTTTACAGTTTTAGGTGAGGATTAAGTATAAATATTATTGCATTAAGAATATAATTTTATGTGTTGTTCACTACTAAATCCATATTATTCCCTTTAGATTGGCCAATGTAATTATAAATATAATTATACCTCCTCTTTGAGGATTACGCCTGTAGAGAGTAATTATATTCCTTGTTTAATAGAAAGTAAAACCTCCATCATTTCCAAAATGAATTATAATAATGATTAAATATTTACAATATTCTAAAAACTTATTTTAAAAAACTACATCATTTCCCACGCCCATCCAAGACATTTATCTTAGTATAATTTGGTAAATACAAAATATTCTTTAAAATGTTGTTTACTCTGGTATTTTACTAAAAATGGGAATGTTGTTTATTTTTTTGTCGATTATATTAAAAGTTTTAGTTGAGATATTTGAAATCAACTTTATTGAGTGTTGAAAATATTATGTAGATATATTGTATATAGGTACTTTTCTTACTATATTATACTGTGTTATGCAGAATAACATAATAAATTAATACAATATAATCAATTTAATATAATATAACTTTTATTTAATAGCTGTAAGTGGTTATAAACTTTTGTTTTGATGAAATAGGTACTTATCGTGCTATATATTATTCTAGGTAGCGAGTGTTCAAAGGTTATAAAAATCGGGAATTATAAGGTTTTTTGATTGTATATGTTAAAGTGTCCGGGTGTTCTTTAACGGTCGGCATGTGCTTGGAGTGGACAAGACTTAACTATGACGTGATAACGGAAAACGATTGGGGTACATCGGAAAATATGTCGAAAACTCTCATATACGGAGGGGCAATCATTAGTGCTGGACCAGCGGCACTTATTGCTTCGATGCAGACAAAACTCAGAGAGGTGCTAATCATTGGAATCTTGTTCACCCTCTGCGGGTCAATTATCCTCGTGTATTTGACTGACGCATTGTCGACACTAATTATCGGTCGAATCCTACATGGCATGGGTGCTGGAGTTGTGTGGGTCATCGTACCCAATTACGCAGCAGAAATCACTGATCTGAAGTATAGAGGTCAGAACGTTAATAATTATAATAATAACATATGTTTTATTGAATCTACATTTTATGTTATCGCGCGTTACGTTTTAAAACGCAAATTTTCCATCATGACGTTTATAATTGACTATTGTACCTATAGCACAAAGGGCCACGCGAAAAAAACATTTTGTAATAAATGTCTTCACGACTCCCCCTACACTACACTTGCGTAAATTATATCAATTAGTATATTTAAAGTTGTAATAGATTAAATATAATACTTAAAATGGCAACATTTGTCCTCAATGGTGTCGTTTTCAAGAGGTCATTGTAATACTATAATTGTTTGTAATCTTGTAATTAAAATTAAAAACTTCACACTGATAAGAACCGTTCCCAGTCATGTTCGTGCATCTCCTATTACATTGCACCTTTTATACTGTATACTTAAATAAGTGGATCTATGGCCTAAGATCAGAATAATCGGTGGTTTGATATAAAATTATTTACTAACGTTATTTTTAACAATGTTTATAATTTAATTTAGACGTGTTAATTGGATTGCATCATGTATTATTGTTAAGCGGTATGATGTTGTCAAACTTTGCCGATGACTATTGTACGTGTTCATATGCGAATATTGGAATTATTGGTATGGCAGTTTTAAACTTGATAGTATTATGCGTTATTGAAGACCCACCTTGTTTTCAATTGATATTTTATGAAAACTTACGAAAGAGTGAATCAGATTGTAAATGTATTGATGTATCAAGAAATAGTTGCCATAAGGTAAACAACTGAAATAGTATATTATGATCTATGGATCTGTGGATTATTGTTACGATAGTAATTGTGTAGTTATAAATTTTTATTTGGCGTTTCAGTTTTTAAGAAACCGTGACATCAACAAAGTAATAGATCTGTCTTCGATTTTTGCTAAAAAACAATATTATCAACCTCTGTTGATTAACATCTGTTTAATAAGTATTCAACAATTTAGTGGTAACATTTCATTGTTGGATAAATTACAATGTGCGTACGGAGAACGACTACCGTTAAGTCAAATGATACCAACAATAACTGGTTTCCAAGTATTGGCATATTGCTACCGTTCTTTACCACTTATACATTATAGTTCAATAAAATGCATAACTTTAGTATATTTTGTGGGTAGGTAGATATTGACGAAGGTTTACTATCAAACGTCAAGCATATTATAGTTATTTCCCTATTGGTTGGTAGAAACTTTCAGACATTTTATTTATTGCTCAATTGCCGGCTGGAGACTTTGCCAATCGCCGGCACCACCCTAACTAATAGAACAGCAGACTATAGAGTCTCTGGGCCTTTCAAAGACATCTTAATCCTGATTATAGGAGTTCATACAAGAAGTTTTACGGAGTTTCAATAGGAGCTCCCTTGGCGCTTCTCTGTGTTATTAGGACACTTATATCGATTGCGGCATAGCTGTCAGTTAACTCGACCTTTTTTTTAGGGAGGGGGGACATTATGTTCACATAAACGGGAAAAATATATTTTTAGTTTATTGTTTATTATAATAATATAAAAAAAGTGTACAAATTATCATTCATTATATATTACATATTCTGTTCTAACCTATAATGAAAATATTGTATCAATTAATACAAGTCAAGAAGTATTTAAAATATTATCTTTTTCTAACGCAATAACAGTTTAATTCTTTAATTATATTTATTGCATTTTATATTTTGTTCTAACTCTTTAGCTCATTTCATCAATTTGCTGTTTACTAATTCTAAGTATTTTGGGAAAGAAAAATATACTAATCATCTCAGGATTTGGAATGACAATCACTATATTTTTGATGATTGCCACGTTATATTATATGAAAAGTTTAAATGAGTTATGGTTACCTAATTTGATCGTTATGTACATAATTTTTTATTCAATTGGATATGGTCCAATTCCGTGGATTTTAATGACACAAATCTGCCCAAGAAAAGTAAGCTTTCAATTTCAAATTTAATTTTTTTGTATATCTGTATATATATATATATGTAATACTACGCATAGACTATTTTTCATATATTTAATTTAAACAATATACCTAAAATACTTTAAAACAATTACTAATTTCATAATTCATAATTAATTACTATTATCATATAGGTATTTATTAAATTAATTTGATATACTCGTATGATCAAAATAAATAAATTTATTAATATGAAACAACATCACAATGATTTTTAATCAAGTTTTATTTACCTATTAATTTTTAGTCGAAATTATGGACATCTGGAGTCGCTGTAAGTCTATACGCCTTTTTGAATTTAATTATCAATCAACCGTTTATCAACAATCTAAGGTATATGATATACATGTTTAGCGGAGTTGACATTTTTCTATTAATTTTCACTATTGCAAGTGTTATTGGTACAGTTTTTGCATGTATCTTTATACCAAAAATAAAAGATCGTATTCCGTCATAAAATATGTGTGTTTCGTCATTTAAGATTACAGATAAAAATAAACGAATTTTTCTACTTTTTGTTTTATTTTACCTTAGTAGTGTTTAATTTAGAAGGTTTAAAAAGCTATAAAAAGCTTTTAAAAAGGTCTTGACATGGCAAAAAACCTCTTTACATTGTGATAAAGTTTGTGGATTTTGTACAACCATAATGTAAAAACAGTAAAAATGCCTCCGAAAAATATAAAATATAAAATGCAAGAAAAAGCACACTTCACAAATATGTATAGATCCATTAACTTTCTGGATTCTACAGTTTTATAGTATATAACATTGAATAAATCTAATAGTTATTTATGTTAATATGATGTTGCTTATTACAATAAGTACAACAATAAATTAATCTAAAAAGTCTATGATAAATACCGATTGATAAAAATCACATTTTCTGATTTTCATTAATATTATATTATTATTAAATTAATAAACGACAATAAAAATATAATACTAAGAAAGTGATAATTCAGAGATTGTGTAATTAAAAATACAATAAATAATATTTTTTATTAAATTCACAATTTATAAATGGATTTATAAAAAAAGTTACGGTCGACTAAATCACATAATTGTGTAGTGAAAAGCCTTTGTTCTGCTCAGTATAATATAAAAACCTTAGAATAGGTACCTTTGTAAGTAAATATTTAATAATATTTATTAGATTCTGTGAAATAACCTTGCTATTTTCTATCCTTAGTAAAAGCTAATTTAGTATAATTATTAGAAAATTATGAATTCAGTAAAGGTTTTAAAAAGTTTTTAAAGGTTTACTCTACTCCATAATATCTTCAAATTACAATATTGTTTTGAATTCTGAACACCCAAAATTACATTATATATATTTAAAAAAAGAATTCTTTAATATTATCATATTGGTAATTTTAAAATGATCATATTTCGTAATAAATCTAAATTTCTTAATAACGGAAATATCAACATAAAATCTAGAGTTATTTTCACCATTTTCTAAAAATGTATTTTTCAATAATAAAAACCAAAAATATAATAGTATACTGTTAATAATATCTAATTTTTTTAAAATTATATGAGTACATGTACCTTATATAACAGTACATATAAAAAAGCGGGTAAGTCGTAGATGTCGCTCTGCTGTACAGTAGGTTACAAGTGGGTTACTGTAATGGATGGAATTAAATTTGAATCCAATGATATTATATCATTGTATACGAAAAACGATTCTGAGCGGAGACGGTTTATCTGTCTAGGATATATTATGGATCATTAAAAATTTTCAAATCTTAGATTTAAAAAGTCGCTCAAATATTTTTTAAATTTTACCATGTCTAGGTAAGGCCAATATAAGTAAACAACCCAAATTTCAAGTTTTTAATAACCGAATTACAACAAAAAAATACAAAATTAAAATATCTATAAATAGCTAAAAAGTGGCTAAAATTGTCCAAACTTTAAACCGTGAAGAACAAAATCCAAAATATAACAAAAAAGATCTCTTGTCATTTTTCATTTGAAGCAATATTTCTGGTAGTAAACGTCATCCGTAATTATTTAATATATTATAAAATCATGAAATCATACTTTTTCTCCTTTAACCGCTTTTTTTTTCGAGTATACCGTTTCGAAAATCGAAAAATGACCTTTCTTAAGTACCAGATCAAGAACATTACCTTTCAGAAAAGATGCTACACTTGATACTTTTGAGCAAGTTTAGAGGGAGAAAAAGTGTTAACAGAATAAAAGAGAAAAAGAAAAAGAAATAAACATCATTGAAAAGCCAATACATTCCTTTCTCCGCTAAGTCTAAAATTGTTTGAAAAAAATCATAATTTTTGTTACGATAGGTTTTAAAGAAAAATATTACTATTGACTCAAAGTTGGAACATAATAAATTTACTTAAAAAATAAATAGATTCAAATACACTAGCCGAAACGATAAATATTTTGGATTAACCCTTGTTTTTGCCCGCTGGGATGTCAGGTGTTTATTAATATTCGTGTCCGCCGGTAATATCATGAGATTGTTCCCTTTCAAACTGTGCGCATAATGTGAAAATTATATAGCAATAAATCGTAACTTATATAGGAGGTAAACCGCAACGAACTTCTGGATACCATTAGAACGATATAATCTAACTATAAATTATTATATTATTGAAACATGCATACACAATATATTATCAAGTGATTCTGATTCTGATCTAACTGGTACACAGTGTTATTATTTTTCGTAAAGATAAATGTTTGAATAAATAAATTATGCATTGTTTTGATTTTAATACCAACACTTAAGGTCTAACATTGATGGAAATGGTTTTATTTCAATTACTTTTTAGGATACTTTAAAATATAGGTTTAATATATAATATATGTATATGTATAATAAACCTTCAATCGGCATCGATCGGATTCAATGTGTGGCAAAGTTGTGTTGTACAAGGTAAAAGCGTGGCGACAAGTGCTATTCATGAAATATTTATGATTTACTGGGTCGTATACTTTTTACCTCTAGGATTGGTCTTAAGCGTGTTATATAAACAACCATACATACATCCTCAATCGTAATCACAGTTTTGCATAGATAATAGATATACAATATATATTAATTAGTCTCCACTTGTGGTGTAAATATTATTATTTAAATATTTTGTCAGAGAATCATAGGTATACACATCGTATATTTTAAAATATATACTACACTATTATTGATGTACTTAATAGATTATTTCTTAAAGCATACTGTTTAATAGTGTATTAATTTTTTTGTTTTTATTTGTGATGAATTGATGAATGTTGCTAATAATAATAATAAAAAAAAATAATAACAATATAATAATCGCAATAATTATAATAATAGTTGTACCACTAATCAATAACTTAATTTTTATCGTCTACAATGAAAATATGATTATTAATAGTGGTTTATGATATTGTTATCAAACATTAAACAATATTAGATTTTTTTATGACTCGGTTATTTCTAATGCGTTTGTTGTATTTAATTATTTTAATTTAATTAGGATAGATTATTCTTATTGTAAAAGTTTGGTGTTTGTATATCATTACAGCACTAAAGTTTATAGTTTATATATTATATATTTAGGTTTCATTACTGTGCGGAATTATAAATATACCTACATCATATAGTATAATTTTAACTTTTAAATACCTTACCTAGATACCTACTTATTATAATTATTATTTATTATTCTCCACATTAATTTATGTATTCAAATGTATAAAATGTTACTACTAACTATTATTTTAGAATAATTATTTCGCTTTTTATTCTTATTTTAATATTTTTACGAATTTTTCAGTTATTATAGGTATAGAAATTTCAATTAATTATTAATTGGTTTTGTGTGTTTGTAAACATACGCGTATATGCATATGTGTTGTTGGTGCATAGTCAGTACTCAGTTGGGTTCAATACTTCAACGTGAAGAAATCCCAAGAGGAGATTTATGAATCCGTCCTTGTGTAATCGGACTAACGAATGTGAATCGTATATAGTGCTATTTAGACATTATCTCCGGTATGCTCGATATATAGAGGAGCTTTCCGAAACGTTTTCTCTCGGTATTAAGGCATTGGCGAAATTCTGCCTCATGTATCCGGCATAGTTAGTAGACCTTCAGAATAGAGGGGGTGGATACAACCGGGGACTCATTTATTATTTACTGGAGCCACGAACGGGACGGTTTTAAGGCCGCTTGTGTGTTCTCTACCCCGGCCGTCGCTCGGTCCACCGAATAAAGTCCTTTTAATTCCTGTTCCTGAAGCCACTTTGCAACGACGAAAACCAAAAAGCCTTGCATTTCGTTGATGATTTTTAGTTTATAGTCTTCATCCTCCCTCATTTTTATTCTCGGGAGTTTTGTTCTCACTCTAGGGACTTTTTTTTTAATGTGTTGGCTAAATTGTTTCGTCTTTGCAGCAAGAATGAGAGAATTTAAAAAAAAAAAAAACAAAAAAACAAAAATAAAAAAAGACACCCTCAACTGAGTGAAGAAAGAAAAAATACGTTTCTTATTAATGTTCACTTTAATACGATACTGTCTGCAACGTTTAGGACCGCTTTTAACAAAAATAAGGAAAAAACTTTTTCAACAAGTGCTAAGTCGATTATAATAAAACTCGCCTTTCTTGACAACAGAAAGAATAAAACTCATCTAACGATTCTTGACAAACTGATGTAGGTAAGTTAATAGAAATAAAACTGTAATTACAAAATACAATCTAAATTTATTGTATTGAGAAATTGATTCTTAGATTCGTTTAAAGGTACCCATATATTTCTTATTGTGTATACCTTTCAACGTCTAGCTACCTGTAAGCAGTTATATGATAGAGGCAAACGCTAAAGGCTAAACATGATATTATCTAAACAGTCTACATATTTAATATTTAGTACGTTTATCGAAGCGGTTTAATGAATAATTTCTATGAAATTAAGATAATATAGTACATAAAGCTGTTATAAAGAAAACGTACATTGTGTCGTGGAGACCAGGTGTTGCACATGAATGAGGACGCATCCTCTAGGATCCGGCTCTGAAAATACGAAAACTATGGTTAGATTTGTAGAAATACTTGGATGAGATTGATAAAAATGTATTTATAAAACCTTAAAGTCTTTTATAAATAAATGTACATATTTTTTTTTAATACTGTAATATATTTTATAGCAGGTACATAAACAAATTATTCTACATATTATTATACGGAACTTATAAACGCAACCTAACAAATGCGAAATGAGATATTTTAAATACTTATGGTCATTTATGTTTCATCGTGTTTTGTTTTAGAATTATTAATTTTTCAAGTATATTTTGTTATTATTTCAAACAATTAACTTCACAATTTATAGTGGTATAAAGACATAAAGACATTCACATTGTAGTTCATCATCATTAAATAGTTAACATCAATATAAGTACCTATACAATAGTCATTTGTATGTTAAAGTAAACCAATTTTGCAACAATTCTATACAATATCATATGCTATACAAATCACAAAAAGCTATTATGACACAGAAATCAATAACTTAATAGATATTTTCATATGGAATTGAAAAAAATTATCTATTTAATCTAGGTAAGGTAGGTACTCGAATATTGTGTATATAATTATATTATATTTTCAGGCTAATGATCAGCATAGATTTTGAAACCAATAATAATAAAAAAAAATTATGTATATTATATACTTATCGCTGCATGTCATTGAATGCCACGTATATGTAGGTAAACATTGACATAATATATCTGTATCATATTACTGTTTACTCTATTTATCGTAGAAATGATGCGTTTGTAAAAATCTTTAATATTTATTGAGGTGAGTATATAAAAATAAAAATATTTGGAAGTGCGAGTGTTCATAAATACAATCAGTGTACGCATGAATGAAGATAAAATATTTACGTTTTTAAACTCGAAACAACCACAAGTTTATTGTTATTTTTTTTATTTTATCAAGTGGTGTATTTCGATACCATCGTATCCCTATCGGTAAAATGTCACACTGGCAGAGTTTAAAAAAAATAAAACTATAGAAGTAGGTACACCATGCATAATAATATTATATTTGGACGGTATATGAAAAGAAGCCAAATACGCGGATTATGCACCGTACAACAGTATTATATATATTTAATTTTTATTATATACGTTTATAACACACACATCGCCACAGAAGTTTCACAACTATATATTTATAATATATAGGTAGAATATATATATCGTACTCGGCTAAATTGTGCATAAATCAAACGTAAAGTGACACGAAAAGGGGTTTCCGCTTTAATGGTAGTTCCTATATTATACACACACATATAACATATATATACTATGGTGGCGGTGGCTGGATTTGCGTCACGTGTCATTTTCCCACTCGGAACGTCCAAGCTTCGGTGATGTGATAATCACTCGCACGTGTGTTGCATTACGCGCGTACTCGTAACACGTACGGGGCCGGGGACGAGGGAGACTTCGTTTCAAAATTCAGTTAGTACTTGACAGACGGTCGTATACGCAAAATAATTACCACAACCCGCCGGCCGTAATATACTACATAATATTATTATACATGTATATAATACGCGCGCTGCACTGTTTTGACACAGCAGTTGCGCATTGTTGTTAGGTACTTTGCTGAGGTAAAATAAAAATGAAAAAAACTTTCGTGTCCACTTATAATATAATAATATAAACGTATATACACGGGGAGGAGGAAATGTTCAAAATTAAAATCCTAAGTAATTAATTTAACTGCGAGGATTATAGTAGATACGTATAATATGTTTGTGTGTGTAATATCAAACGCACCTGCATCAGATTTTTTAGTTTTCCATCATAATATTATTATCATCAATTTCTCAATTACAAAATATATGTTCAGGCACGCGCATATTATCATAACGTTTAATTTCCATTGGACCAATTTTAGATGACTCAAAAGATTCATATATCATATGATGGTGTGAAATAAATGATAATTAGTCTTAAATATTATACATAACTTAAAGTAGTAAGATACATTGTTATTATTATTACATTTGATGTACAATAATTATATATTATATAAGTACTGTAATGATTTTAGAAATTAAAAAAAAATAAATAGATTTTGGGTTTTAAATGTCTGCATGATATTATAAAGTCTATATTTGATTCAATCTCGTAATTGAAATGCATATTTATATTTATATCGTACACTATAATTTTATGTTTTCTGAAATAAGCGTTAGAAAATATGTACTGCTATTACACACCTATGGTACTTTTATTATAATTATCAAGTTTTAAATTTATGATACTCAAAACTAAAAAGTCATGACAAATAAATCTTTTATCATTCCATTGAGAATGCAATAATTTTCGTTTAACTGAATTCAAATTTATTAAATTTTAAATAAAAACTAGATAATTGTTGGATATTTTAATGTCTATGCTTAAGTAATAAATTGTATGCAAGTACATTTTTAATATTTATAATATATTATTTACAAACATTTGAAAACATTTCATTAAATATATTCTATAATTTAGGGGCGTATACTGTATACTGATTATTATCACAAACATAAAATATAATTCAACGTAAAAAATGTAAAAAAAAGTTTGAATGATTATTTTAACTTAAAATTTAAAAACTCTAAATAGAAATAAGTTAAATTTAAATATTTTTATACATACTATTACCATAAACTTTGTGTAATAAACACTGAACTACAGAGCTTGTCAATAATATGACGAGGGTTATTTCAGTATCGTGGCAGCAGGTTACAGGTATAGAAAACCGATCAATAATAAATTAATGACCGCAACCTATGTATCAGTCAACACATACAGTTAAAATAATAGATGCCTTTATCGCCGGGACATAGAGGTTTAAAAAAAAGATAATACTGATAACATAGAGTCGTAGATACAATATATTTATCAATATAATATAAATTGTTATTTTATCACATCCGAATAATGACAACTATTCTGACTTAAATATTTTTTTTTCTGGGTATTAAATGTTTGTTTTGTTATTTTCCACTAGGCAGTAAAATCATAACTGTGTTTGTGTATTATATAGGTAAATAATAATACTATTCTTATGTTTGTAGAGCAGTAACAGCCTAACCTAACAAACTAATAAAAATATATTTTAAGAATAGTAAATTATATAATAAAATTCACGTTGACCTACTAAATATATTAAACAATGTTTTTAAGCAAACATTTGAAATCATAATAATAACCATAGTAATAATTATTGATCGGGTATTTCAAAATGTCTTATATACTCTGCAATATGACTAAATATAATTATCACATACATTGTGAAAAACATATTAATTTTTTCTACGTGCGAATACTATAATATGTATATTAATATATTATTATTATTATTATTATTATTATACTATGGACAGCAGTGAAAATATAGTGTGGTTAAATCCTATAAATGTGTTTCCAAAACAATATTAACACGACCATGTGTGGTTCGTAGTACAAAATAAAGTCCTAATTAAATCGTTTATGGTTTTTGTAGAACCACGATATTCGTTATATGAAACTAAGTAAAAGGTGGTAGAATTTTTTATTCATTCGTGGGCCGTAAAATGGTGTTTGTGGGGTTTATCACACCAGCTGCAGCAGGCTGCTGCTGCAGGAGGAATACGCGCGGATTTGGTACGGTCAAATAATTGCGCATAATTGGACGCTATAATAGCATTGCTCTCACAGACGTTTGTTAGGTAGTTAAATGGAGATTTATTCCGCGGACGGGTAGACGGTATTTATGTATGGCGGGTGGTTCGGGGTATATATATATGTGTGTATATAATATGGCAAAGCTTTTGCAAGGGGAGTCGGATGACGCGGATTCCATCGTAGCAGTACAGCCGAAAGAGAAAGATACGACGGGGGCGATTAATAAATTATTTAAGCGCCACCGCCAACGACATCAATCACTCTTTAGCGGCGAAGTGAGGTAGCGCCGTGGTTTCTGGGAGAGGAAACACCAGCGGTAATTTGACGTTATTGGCCTTACCGGGTCCGTTTATTTCTTACGACTTTTTATTTATTATTCCGTGGCACTTTACAGTTTATATATATACTCTTGTCGCCTGTACACAAGATTATTATTTATATACACGCGCAGATATGGCTCATCTGCAGCCGCCGTCGACAGATGACATACAGCGACTGACGTGTGTCACGGTCCCGATTCATTTTTGTTGGAAAGTCTTGAGAGGAGAAAACGAAAATAAAAACAGCGATGTTATACGGGTGATAAAATTTGATTAATTTTATAGCCGTGTGGATTGCGTAATGAGACACCTGCAGGCTGCGTTAGCCGCAAGCGCACGTCAGTGACGCGGATTGGAGTAAAATCAGAATTAATGTGAAGAATGAATATTCTGTCAGTTAAACGCATTGATTATTAGTTAAACAATGTATATTTATATGTATAACCATATTTTTCTAACCTGTACCTTTTGATATATCCACGTAAAAATCTACCTTATAGTTTTAAGTCAAATGCGTATTTTTCCATTTTCATATGGAAGGTGGATGTAAAAATGTTAAAATGAATAATTTTACAAGTCTGCATAAAATTCAATGTTTAATAAATTAATGATATGATTATTGCGATTATAAAATATATTCTGCTGATTATATGCAATACCAAAATAAAATCATCCATGTAGGTAGGCGTAATCGCGTATATACATATATGTATATATAGGATGACATTGTTCTAAATATATTAAAAGTTCGTACTATTAGCTGGTATATACTGTCAAAAATAAAAGATTCTATAATAAACTATTTGATGAACTTACTTATATAAGTATACTTTCATACTCATATGTATTACAATTTTTAATTTTTACGACATATATTGCATATTGTTTAAAAACATTTTATCATTTATATTTTAGAATTATTTTTTTCTTAAAACTGTGTGTATTTTAAGTTTAAGAATATAAATAAAGTATTATTATGGTAATATTTTAGGGGAGGAGGTTGAAAATAACCCTAACCCCCATCATAAATACGCCATTTGAGTATAATATTAGGTACTTATATATAAAAATTGTTTGAATGAGAGGTGCATGATGATAGGGGGCGATGCTACAATGTTGTTTAAAAAATATTTTAGCTTATACTCGTTTTTACACCCGTAATCAATAAGACATTAAAATATTCAGAGTTCAGGTGCGCACATTTTTGTCATTCACCTTCTAAATTTTTCCCATTTCCAGCTGTGGCTAATATTATTATGACTATACTGCAGTGTTGTAATAGGTATAATATAGTCTTGTATACATAACAATATAACATACAATATACATGGACTATAAATCGATAAATTGTAGATATAATATAAGTTGGTATATATAAACATTAGTTCCTATACAAATCAAATTTCTCGCGCAGTGCAGTTTTTATATGGGTATAGGTAAATGCACACATATTATACAATATAATATATAATAATTTTTTATAATATTTTATAATATTTATTTGTATATAGGTACGTGTGGTGGTCACTTAGTACGATTGAGTTTGGCTGGCTGCAACAGTGATTCACGCGCGTCATCTTTTACTTATTATGTGTGCGCGAGTCTTATCTAAATGTATAATAATATTATTAAATATAAACCTTTTCTAGATACATATATAGACTATGTGAAGCCAGTGTATATCCTCTTATACCTATCTAATATAATAATAGTGTGTACCATACAAGTAGGTATATACGTATTCTTTATTATTATTATTCTATATATATATATAGGTGTGCGGCGTGTATATTATATTATGAGCTGCATATAAATTGCAGTAGTATAAATTGGACACCTTCCTCATCTATATATATATACGAATATACCTGTATATTGGTGAGCGCGACGTACGTGTGACTTCCTATATATATACGTGTAATATGTATAGATTTTATATAATAAATAGATGCTGTAATAATGTTACGGTCACCCTAAGATCGGACGGGCTCGCATAATAACATCACTGGCAGCCGATATAAGAAACAAGGTTTACACGTTGAACTGGAAGAAAAAAAAATCGCCGACCGTACCGACTATCACGGAACACTTTCGCCGGACCGTAGCAAATACACTATATAATATAGAGTCATGGTGTATATATATATATATACATACACATCTATATATATTTGCGTGTTAAATATACATATGCGTGATGTGAGGGTTGTATAAAATACAAGTTTATATATTGTATATAAGTATACCCACCACCGCGTACGTTTATCTCGTTTAATAAATTGGAAACCCAACTCTGGAGCACACGTGCGGAATACCAAAAACCGTTTATATGTGTACGTGGATAAGCGGCGCGTATCGTCCGCATAAATTCCGCATCGAAACGTCTAAAATATGTACCTCCCCAAATACACTCACCACCGACTAAACCGTGCTACCACACTCTGCAGGCACGCTTGTGTTATATATATATATATATATATATAAGGTATACTATAGAGTGAGTATCTAATAATATGTATGTAATATATACATCTCAGCCTTGGCCGTCCTCGTTTACCGCCGTCATCGTCTTCGGACGTCGTCGCGGCCGCCGCGTATACATTAAAAGCGGCCGACCGATAGTGTCTTGCATTCCGGTCACGGAAACCAATTCGCGGGCGCGTTATATATAGCGATGTTCGCGTATACCCTCGGTCGGGGTAGTTGTGAGGGGAGGGCGCGTGCGCGCGCGCGTGAAATGCCACCGGTATAGAAGCGAGGCGCGCCGTTACGCCGAAAACTGTATAATATTAATAATAATACGCACAGCGTCGGCGGTGGTTATCCGGGCGGGTGGGGGTGGAGCGCCGATGGACCAATTGACGAGCGGCGCGCGTAGGACCGATTCTCCGTCATCGATCTCGGGCGCCATTTGCTGCCCGCCCGTCCGACCGCCGTCCGTCCAGACGCCGTCCGGCGCGGAGACTCATCGTTTTGCCGAATACGGCGACGCGACGTTTTTATCGGGACGCCGCAAATTGATCGTTGCGTACGCAACCGGCGGTTTAACGTAAGTGCCCCTTACACAGTCCCGGCGTCCCGCGCGCACTACAGTGTTATACGCAATCTACGGACATAATATTATTATATTACCGCAAGTAATCCATTTAACGTATAGTATACGACACTCAAATTATTGTTTCACCAACTATTTAAATTAAACGTTTTTGGAAAATATTTCTAGTAGGTACACTAGGTATCTCATATAAATGGTAAAAAAAAAAAAACAATACCTAATTTTCTAAAAAATAAATAAATGTAATATTTTTTTTATTTCTTATCTTAATCATGTATTTATATATTTATTTTGTTTACTTTTTTTTATGACAACATACTATATGTATATTTTTAATTTCTTATTTCAAAGCAGCAATTTTTTTTTTTTTTTGAGCACTTCAAAGTATACAAATCGAATTGAGGCCGATTAGTTAATGATTTATAAGTATATATATATATATATGGATGAGCGGAGTGGAACTTCACAAAATGTTGGTTCACTAATCTGCAGCTAATCTCAAGCTATTTAAATATCTATAATTGGCTATAACTATATAATAAACTACTTGTCCGACGTTGATTTTTATAGATTGAAATATTCATATTCTGCTTCGGAATATTAAATTAAAATTGTATCTATATACTGTCATACAAAATACTTAATACTTAAAAATTGTAACGATAAAAATAGTAAAATATTTTATATTATAACGTCTTAAAATTGCTTAAAAATATATTTTGAAAAACGTTTCTAAAATTTTGTTTATTTTCAAATAATTAGTATGTTACGTAAAAGGGTTTATTCAGAAGGTATAAGTTTATATATATATGAATGACGAATACGTAGGTATATATTAATAATACTTATCTTCACATCCCTAAGAATTACATACTTCCGTATAGGTATAATATATAGGTACACGCCATAAACAAGTGTACCTATATACAATTGCGTATTAAACCATTATATTATATATACCTACAGGCTATCATAGTTTGCTAATTGATACAGAGTTTATATACACACTTCTCTCTGTGTACCTACCA
Source organism: Diuraphis noxia (assembly GCF_037042655.1). NCBI lineage: Eukaryota > Metazoa > Arthropoda > Insecta > Hemiptera > Aphididae > Diuraphis > Diuraphis noxia. The sequence continues at coordinate 38,519,758 of NW_028301713.1, read as the reverse complement.
CATTAATTTGATTAATTGTACAAACATACCTTTAACGTTGCTTAATGTTTTTATGGGTTTATATAGACAATATTATTCAATTTATAAAAATTATATTTTTTTACCAAATAGCAAATATAAGCGCATAGATGGAGCACGAATGGTGTGTGTACGAATAATATATTATATATACATATATTTATATAAGAGGTACCTACATCACTGCAGCTGTCAAACTTGCGTCCGTCAATGTATAAATATTACAGCTCATATTATAATATTAGCATCTCTGCAGCAGGGCTATGCATCGTTGTCTTTTGTCTTTATTACAGTCACGCGTGTTTCATTTTTGTATATGTTTATAATATATAAGGCATGCAGGTACCATGTATATTCGTATATAAACTAAAAACTGCCACGCTGGTGAAACTGTGCTCATGATTTGAGATATACTACTGCAATATCTTAAATCATGATCGTATATGCAAAATATACCTACATCCAATGCTGCAAATTTAAGTAGGTATTCTAAAAATTAAATTAGAATAGTTATGAGGCTTATCTAAATAAATATATTGATTATCTAGAATCTTATCTAGATAAATATCTAACTGACAATTATTATGTATTTTAATATCCTAGATGAAAACTCCAATCATCTTCTGTAATTTATCTAGATATTTTTTTACGTTGTAGAAATTATTTTAATTATTTTTTATATTTATATGTTAATGGTAATATTTAATATTTTCGTTCGTATCGCTGCCGGATAATATATTATAAATACCATTAATTATTATTAGTTATTAATAGTTATTACTTAATACTTTTTACTTTTTAGTCATCAGTTTATTAAACTTGCAACAATTGCGCGATGAAAAGATATATCTGTTATCATTATAAAGTTTAAGTTATGTACTTACACAACATATTTAGGTGCTGTTAAAAAATTTTTAATGCCACCGCGCGTATATGGGATACATATAGCTGGAATTTAAAAAGGAATAAACTGAAATACCACGCGAGTATAATACTATAATATATGACGAATTATATGACTATACTATACTTTAGAATAGATGTGTAAACGGTGTAGGTATATAGAATTTAGATGTATTATTTTATATATATATATATATATATATATTTTAAGAATGTATGTCTATACTGTGGAAAACAATGTTAAATGTATAATACAGTAAATAAATTATGGATAATTGTCTGTCAATCGATACATTCGTGTTGACTGGAACTTGAATTTTAAGATACTATTTATTATTCAAATATTATGTGGATTCGACATAATATTCCACGTATCTATTATAACGTAATTATACTTTGTAGCTATGTTATTGCTTATTTTTGTACTTTATAATGTCCGTTTCTATAAAAACAATAACAAACCAATTTTGGTTTGAAAAATAAGCCAATTGTTAGAACAAGAAAATAATTGTTTTCATAAAAAAAGTACGTTTTCAATGAAACTTTTAGAAAGCGAAAAAACACAGCTGTAATATAATTAAATTAATTTATTTTTGATTATGACTATCACTTCTATAGTTAATTATATATTTACAAGTGATAAATCTGAAATAGTACTCATAAATCCGAAATCGTACCCTTGCTTATCGGCATTTGGATTTTATATAGGTATATAGTGCAGTTCATAAACACCACTGTGTTTATTACCAACCAATAACATTTTTAATTTTGGCTTTTACAAATTATTACTTTACTATCCTTTTTCCATACCTAAGTATACTTGGATAGCTATATTAATTTATTCATATTTGTATGCCTGATTATTCAAAAAATATTAAAGATAAGTAGCAAGGCTGTAATATTACCTGGCTAGCTAGTAATATTAAATATTGAAACGTTAAGCTCAGATAAATCGAAAAACATGATTTCTCTTATTTCTTCAATAACTTTGGTTGAAAATATTAAAATAATCTAATTTTACTATCGTTTTTATTCTATATAATTATTTTAAGTCAATAAAAAAATGATATTTTTGGAATAAATTTAGATTTTTTTACTACTTTTATTCGTTACCATGTTAAATATATTATTACTATATAATATATTTTAACATTATATTTAGTTCAGAAAAAATTATTAAATATATTTGAACTTTAAATTCATATTATATGAATATAGGTATATTTAGGTAAACATACATAGTTATTTGATATTACCTATAACGAACGTAAAACTTTGAACATTATAATAATATAGATATATTGAAGAACATATGTAACATGGTAGGTATATTGTTGATGTATGTGTTGGCTTATACAAGTAGGGTCGAAATCGATAAACGAATATACGAACGAAAGTTCACAAATAAATACAAACTTTTCATGTATATATTTTATACTCTCCTATATCGTGCCGAACCGAAACACTCGTTTAACTTATCTTCACTCTCATAAAAGTCATATAACATTTGATATTATTCCTGTTAAACATATTTATGATTTTGTAAATGCCTTATATTTTCTGGTTTGATTTTATTAAAAGCAATAACCATGGGAATCATCATAATAAACTTTATAATATAATACGTTTAACATCGTAAACATTCGGCATTCAATGGTACGTTTTATGTGAATCTTATTGATAATAATAATACATACAAATATTTTAAACACTCCAGCTAGACTATTTGAGATCAACAATACATTTTTGTTTTTATTATGGCTGAACATAAATTTATTGACTTGCAAGTATGTACTGCAATTAACTATGTTATAAATTATAATAAATTACATTAAATTAGTTATGTAATACATCTATTAAGCTAGGGGTAGGTGGTCAATGTAATAAATTTGATTACTAAAAAAAGATCAAGATCACAGAATAACCTAAAGCTTTGTTAACCCTATATTATATACATTTTCCCAAACTTATGATGCTTTGTTGACACATTTAAGATTTTTTTTTAATGAACTTAAATATACATGTATCTATCCATGAAATATAATAAATCTGTTATTTAAACGTAGAAACAAATTAATAAAATAATGTATTATATCGATCATACTCGTATTTAAAAAAATATAGATAACTATTATTATTGTTAAATTGCTTAAAGAAGCTTTAAAAAGTTCTGGATTTGTTGTTATTTATGACTTTGTACTTTTGAGAATTTGCATAATATTGTATTTTGTAAATTTTTAACGTTATACCTAATAATAATAATAATAATAATAAAGATTTTATACTTTAAAAGTTTGAAATATCTCTCTATATATAATGAGGTCATTATAATATTTAATTAGATATATCTACTCATTAAACTATGTAGGTACCTATAACATATTGAACATGATCAATACATTTTTTTTCTTAGTCTGAAATACAAACATCCTGCCACCCAATTAAACAGATGACTGAAGAATATACAAATTATTTAGAAAAAACTGGTGTTATTGATAAACTAACTAATGTTTTAAAGCTATTGTATGAAATGGATGAAAAACCAGTTAATCCTCTCGAGTATTTATAACACATTTCCTCATTAAATACGTAATGTTTATTAAACATACATTTTTTATAATATCAATATTATGTTGTTTAATATAATTTTATTAAAAATTAAAATTATTATGATTTATAGATTCTACGTTATTATTAATGATAAATAATAAAAATATATGTATAGTAGCAATGTATTCAATTGTTGAAACTATACTATAGTTAATAGTTTCTAAATTACTTTACATCATTGTCAGTTAAATTAGTTATTATTGTAATCAATTTGTGTCACATAAAAACTGAATGTACATATAATCTGCTGTGCTTCCAATTAGTAAATGTATACATTTTTATAAATTCTATTTAAATTTTATCCTACAATAATTTAAACTCCAAATACGACAACTGATCATCGGAAATAATTTACTATTTGTTAATTGTTATACTTTTGGAATTACGTAAAGTTTTGCCGGTTAAATCGTAAATACTCCTAAAACTTGGGAGTTATTTAAACAATGAGGCAATATGTAATGTTTAAAAAATATTTTATATTATAGTTGTGTTGATATTTTTTAGTTAAGATTTAAATTTGTTAAATAATGTTTATCTTTATAAACAATAAAATACATAAAGGTACTATCTATAAAATTGTAATACTTTATTAATGACATAGTATATAATTTTAACCTTCCGCATTTAAAAGCAATTTATAGACGATCTTTACTTATAATTGTAACACAGCAAGGGAACTATTTAATGTAATCTTAGGTAATACTATATGATACAGTTTGTCAGGTCATCGCATCTTCCAGTTTTAAAAATATTAATATGTTCAAGCAGTACTTTTGAGAATTTAACTTCAATAAAGTTTTTTTTCCAGTTGAAATTGTAAAAAAAAAAAAAAAACATAATATATTGATGATTTTTTGATCAACCCTGGTACACCTAGGTATTGGTTTTAATATTGTAATACTTCTTAATAATAATATACATCACTATAGTTTTCTATGATTTGTTAAAAGCAAAAGTATTCCCCAATTTATCTACTTTTTGCTCAGTGTATTTTACTACAGCGATATAATATAGGTGTAATAATATGTAATATGAATTTTAACTTTTTAATATATATATTTTGATTTTTGCTCACATACAAACGTCATTCACCGTATATTATGAAGTTATTAATTTTTCCATACACCATAGACAATAAAATATTGATTTTTCATCATCTACAGTTATTAACAATTATTATATATTTAGTTAAAAAGAGAATTTTACAAATTAAAATTCTTGATATATTATAATGCCATTTAAAAATATAGATTTATACGTACGAATATGACAGAAGTTATCCCAGAAAAGGTAGAGTTAACACAGTTAGAAGAAGAGTATGACACCCTAATTCAAGAGATTGCCATATTCCAACAAGAAATCATGAATATGACGAACAAGCTAAACGAACTAGAAACAAATTAAAGTGATAATATCGTAAAAATAAATTTCAAAGGAAATACTGTTGATGGTACGCAAATGTATGTAAATGTAGAAAAAATATAATGAAAAATAGACTTATATTTTAATTAAGTTTGAGTCTTTTATGATAAATTAATGTTTTTTAAATAATAAAAATATTTACAAGATTATTATATATATATTATATTTTTTCTTTGACTTTCAACTTCTACTCGACTACGTCATTAAATGAAGTTATTTATATAGTTGTTTACGTGCTAGGTTATACACTTATACTGAATGTTAATTTTATATTATAAGTTGGTACCTATACCTATATAATATATATATATAGGTACGGCGCATGTATTAATGTTACATATGTTAAATAATATGTATAGGTACGTTAATACATAAAAAAATATTAATTTAAAAAAAAAAAACAACAATCTATTGTGATACACAAATCTGTAGTCAAATTAAATTTTCGAAGGGGGGGATGTTATTTACCTGCGTAAAAACCTAATCATAAATCTAAAATTTTATTTTATTTTTCCTATTAAAAACATTATAGCATAATAAATAAGTTTATAAATATCGTAAACAAAAAAATAGAAACATGCTTATTTTGAACTATTTAATATCTTGTTCTAACTTTGTACTAACCTGTTTCATAACCTATATTTATTTCGGCAGTACATATACTTAATACTTTAAAACTTAACATAACTCAACAAGTATCATTGAAGCTAATAATTTATTCAATAAATTTAATATTATACTATGTATATATATAGTGTACCGAATAAGTAATAGCGTATATTAACTTTAATAACTTCAAAAAATTTTCTTTATGTTGAATATTTAATATGAGTAATGAGCTCATTACATAAACAAAAACTAGTACTACTATTATGTTGGTTTCACAAAGAAGAGTTTTACTTATTCAGACAGAAAAAATTGTCCATATATTTAAGCGTATAGTTCAATTGAGAAATTATAACTTGGTGGAATATCAATCATAAATTGTATTTTATAAATGTGTTTTTTTTTAATTATTACTATGGGTTAAGAAATCTCACATGAAAAGAGCTAGTATAGTTGTGAAAATATTTTTTAATAAATTATTACCCATTTTCATGGTTAGTAAGTCCAAATTATTTTTCAAATAAATCTAATAATTTACTATCTTACATAAAAGTGGAAACTCCGATATAAATGAGTCTGTTTATGTATACTATATTACAATGAATTATTTATCATATATACAGATATACTATAACTATAGGTAGTTCCTATTGCTACACTAGAAACAATGATTGAAAGTATTAGTTTTTAGATAAATAAACGGTAGTTATTTATTTATAACGCTATAAATTATAATTAGGTAGCTCATATGAAGAGATGATGCAATACTTACCTAATGATATTTTCATATTTTTAATGTCCCGCATATTTGATACATAGTTTTTTTACGCGATATTTTGTAAAAGTTTTAAGTTAATTGAGAAATGTTATTTTTATTCTATTCTAAAAAATTGATGATCTAATAATAATTATTTTCCTTTCCTTATTAGGTAGATAATTGTATAGATTTTTGTAATTATTATTTAAAAAATATATATTCATATTTTATGATAAAGCTTAATAGTTTAGTTTAATAGTTTTTTATTATTCTAATTAAATCTGTTATCACAAATTTCTTGTCTAACACAAAATATTACTTAAGTAATGACGAGTAGTTCGATATTATTAGCAAAAGTAACCAGTATTTCATATATTGATTGACCAATTTTCTTTATTTTGTTGAGTTCTTGTCGTAACAACATTTTTATAAGTTCTAACATTTGAAATTGATCAATCTTCATAAAATGATATAAATATGAATGAAGGTAAGTATATATTACTTATATTAATTAATAAAGTAATAAGCAATAGGTACATTATTTGATTATACGTTAATAGATATAATATAATACTATATACTATTTAGTATATACCTATATTTATAGACATATTAACATATAAACATAGGTATTTTTAAACAACATAAATCACAATCCTAAGTAGATAGTTCTAATTTTCAATAAACTATAGGTATAGGTATATACATTCATTAAAATGTCTCAATATAATAATAATTTATTTTATTATTAATAAGACAACATAGCTTTAAATGTTGAACGGTTAAAATTGTTTCTTAGATATAGTAAAATGTCATTAACTTAATGTGATACGTATTATAATTCTCAATTTTTTCATAATAATAGGTATATGATTATACGATACATCATCACATATATTATTTGCATGCTTCTTGCACATCTTTTACTATACATATATAAGTATAAATACGATTATTATACACCAATAATTATTGGTACCCTAACGTCCCTAACCTACCTACTTATTAATATATAACAATACATGAAAAAGTCGAAAAAGAATAAATCCCAAACTGCTGGGAACACGTGCAACGATGGAATTGATATATCATTATTAATAATAACTTTTTATTTTTTTTTTTTTAACGTTTATTTAAATATACACAATCTGTAAATGTTGTTTTACAATAAGTGCATGTGATGGAGGTGATATGGTTTTTGAGAGGCTGGAAATAAGAAACCGCCCATTGGAGGCACTTAAGGTTAGGATTTTAGGCTAGGATTTTAGTTTGCTAGTAGGAGAGGGTGTGATTACAAAATTAAGGGAGATAGAGGTATAAACAATTTTAGATTAGTAGGTCACGACACCAGGTACGTTTTAGACGCCTTCTGGGGTCACCAGGAATAGTGTTGGTAGATAGTTCGGAAATCAGGGGATTACGATGGCTGTGGAACTTGGAGTGTGTGCGTTTGTAGAAGGTTTTTGCGACGTTTTGAACTGTTGGAATAGCTAGATCTTTATGTAGAGTGTCGTTAGATATATAATAGGGAGCTTTAGTTATTTGACGGAGACATTTAGATTGGAAGATTTGAATTTTGTTTAAGTTGGACTTTTTGGCTGCACCCCAGAGTTGGATACCGTATGTCCAGATTGGTTTGAGTAGGAGTTTGTATAATAGTAGCTTGTTTTTTAAGTTAACATGATGTGATGTGAGGAGATAACGTAGTTGTCGAGAGCGATTATTTAAGGCAAGTCTTTTGTTGTGGGTGTGGGTTGCCCAAGTTAACCTGCGGTCTAAATGTCTTAATAATAACTTAAAAAGAAAAATACGATTTTGACTTACTGACGGGTTGGCCATACATCTGCGCATTGGGTCCGCAGAATTCCGGTACGTCGGCGAATACCGTCCGGGAAAACACGGTCCGGTGGCTGTGATGGGCAACGGCGGTTTGCCGGCCATCATTTTTTCCGATCCATACATCATGGTCATCATACCATTTGCGGCAATGCAGTCGTACGCGACGACGCGTTATTACAATAACAAACGTTATTGGTGACCTGTATAATATGTACAGGTCGCTGTCGGGACAAGAACACGTGTGATTTTTTACCGTCGTTTCTATACAAACAGTTTTCTTTTTTGATCGAAATGTGTCGTTACAGTACAATAATAAATGTTATCCGTAACCCATTATCGTGCACTTCTGGATAAGCGGTAACATTTTAATGACAACGTATTAAAAAAATACTGTCAGAGATTATAACTTTACTATATTATCGCGGGAATATTGTATAATATATTATGTGGGTCGTCGTTTGAGCGCACCGACCACGTGACGAAAGATCGACGTGGAACGTGTGCAATACGTTCGAGTGTAGGCGTGAGTGTGCGTGTGTGCGAGTTCGCGTGAAAACCCAACAACAGACCGTTTGTATCGCTCGTATCGCCCGACGGTCTGCGCGTTCGGCGGCACTGTGTGTGTGCGTCGGCCGCGGCGGCGGCATCCGTGGTCGTCGGAGTCGGTGTCGCCGTCGGCGGCCGTCGTCGCGCCGTGGGTTGGATCGTCGCGTCACGGGGCGGGCGCGCGTGCGCCGCTGCGTCTCGGTCGTTGACGCCATGACGCCGCGCGCTCGCCTGGCCCCGACCCGACAGAGCGCACGCCTCGACCCGCCACACCAGACACCGCCGCCGCCTCGCCGACAGCCGGGGTCAAAACGTAAATATGATTTCGGCGTGCCCGCGCATAATGCACACTGATGGGTGTTTTAAACTTAACTACCCCACCACCCCCCTTTCCACCGACACCGATCATCCCTTCCCGTGGCACTCCGACGACCGTCGTTTCGCATCCCCCTCACCGTTCCGCCACCGCCATCACAACCAAACGTCGACGACTACATTATACATATAAAGCAGCGTTCGTCCCTTAACTGCACGGCGATATTCTTCTCCGCCCCCCTACCATCCGCCAACCATTGTCTATGGTTTTAGACACCGGTTACGCGCGTGCGCGAGAGTTCTAATTAACTGCGCTTGATGGATATTATATATAGGTGGGTAGTTATAGGTAGGTACGTGCGTCTCGAACTTTTACCGACGAATTATATAATAAAAGTACCTAGGTAAATATATTCTATTCCGTCGTCGTGCAATTTATAGATAGGTACCTTATGTAGGTATACAAAATTCGTATAATAATAGGTAGGCGGTTAGCTGGTATACAAAACCTAACGGAGTCCTCCGCTTATTGGTATACGCACGCGCGCCCCGACATATTTTGCTTTAATGATAATTTATTGGTTTTATTATTATGCTATTCCGAGATGGAGAGTGAGAAAGAGAGAAACCACGGCGGCGGTGGTGCCCGCGGATATTACGAAAATATTATTACCTACGCAGCATAATCATCGTATAATAATAATAGCAATAATACCATAAGCCCTGCTGCAACAGACGGATGAAATAACACACGCGTGACGATGAGGCCACAGAGTGTAATCGGAGTATATATTATTATAAATTATAATCCTAATGACCTCATCGGTATATACTATATAGTCTTAATAATCATCGACGAGTAGTTTTACTAGAACGAATATAACTGCCGAGTGCAGACCATACTACAGGTGTCCACAGCGCTTGATTTTTTTGGGGGGCTCGTCAGAGGGAGTGGAGCCCCTTTATTTTCCTTTTTTTTTAGTGTATCCACCCCTTCTATTTTTTTGAAACAGAATGCTGGGAATGAAGCATTTAATATTAAATTAATAAATCGTCAGTCTTTCTAATGCAAAATATGTTCAATAGCCATAATATTTTTACTTTGTTATAACGAAAAAAAAATTAGTATTAAAATTCCTTATAAGTTATAATTACAAAATACAATGACAAGACCTTTTACCATCTATGCATAATACACTGGGTGTCCATTTATTTTTTGTCGCGGAAATAAAAAATTGATCATGGAACTCATTCGTATGGAAATTAGCAGTCAATACTCAATAGATTATAGACATACGCATAAACATCGACGAGTGTAAGCATAGCATATACCAGATTATAAAACACCATTTAAAAAAAACACACGTCACATTCAAGAAGTGATTTTCACTATAGCAAATGACATAATCTCATCACGAAGACGTTCAAAAAGGGAAATTAATTTTTTTAATACCTATTACTTTCATACTACTTTTTCCAAAATGTAAATAAAATACACTAAGGTATAATCTATATACAGCGAAGTCATATTGCATGTATGTAATTGTAGAACGCTATGTCCTGTAATAGAGCTAATAACAATATAACGAGTCAATAATTATAATCGATTGAGTTAACTAACACTGCTGTAAACATCTTATCAAAACTTTAAATAATATATAGATCTACCAATAGCCCCGCATAAAATAAAACTTCTGCAGGTTCACACGTCTAAATATTATTACAAAAAATATGCTATTCCTATAAATATAAAACGTTTGAAATCAATACGACAAATCATTTTTGATGCATTGAACATTTACCTGCATATTATAGGTATCTATCAAAATATTTCGTTTTGTTTCTCACCATCGTTGTTCTAATTATATTGTTAGTATAATATATCTTACAACATTAACGATTTCGTACAATTGTATTCCTATTTCGTAGCAATGAATTAATTCGTAAATAATAGATAGGTAGTAAATAAATAACAGTGGTTCGTGGAAGTCGATCTGCTGCATAGTAGATGTCTAGTGAAAACCTTGTTCGTCATTAAGTAGATATTGACTGTAAGGGATACATTAAATTTGAATTCATCATGTTCATTTTAACAGAATATAGAAATAGAAAATAGAAAAAAATAGAAATAGGAATTTAAATTCAGTGATAAATCATTATAAGTAAATGAAAATAATTCTGAGCGAATACAGTGCGTATCAACATTTATATCTATATATTTCATTTTTTATTTGGATATATTACAATAAATAATAGGGTGACTATTATGTTAAAACATTTTTACCGAAAACATCACAATATGGTACGTCACATAATCGTTGTAAATTATTATAATATTAAACATAATGTATTTTAGATTCTGGATGGAGCAATGAATGTATTGATATAATACAATGATGTGTGTCTTTTTATTATCATTAATTTTTGTGTTTATACGATAAGCAGTCAAAATAAAGCTTTGATTTCTACTTTAGTATCTTTTCCACTAAGAAAGTAAATCTAGTTAGTGCCTTCAGTTTCAGTAGGTCTAATTTTAAAATTCCTAGTAGTAAAACTGTAAATCATTGAATTCAAATTTAATACTATCCATTATAGTAAACTACTTGTAACCTACTGTACAGCAAAGTGACATCCACTTACCTATAGTGTTGACTAGTTTTTTTAAATATTTATTTTAAGTTCGAATAACAATTTTAATTATTTTATTGTAATTTAAAAATATTATTCGTGGGTACTTGAAACTTTCAGAGTACATCATTATATTTTATACACACAATGACGTTTACAAATGTATTATTTCTGACAAAAATAAATTTAACATACTGTTTTACTAATGCCTAATGTTTAAATTAATTACTTTAATTATAATATGATATCATTAAATATACTTAGTAATATTATAGAATGGCAGATCGTTTTCGCTCAGAATCGCTTTTCGTATATAATGATTTTATATCATTGAATTAAATGAGTAACGTTCTCTTAGGTATAGAATTTACCTACCTTTCCTTATTTACTACTAAAATAGATAGTACCAAGTATCATAGAACTGTGTGAATAGCTTCGCATTATATATTAGTATAACCTAAATTATATGTAATTAGTCTAAATATTTTTTAAACTATAATTTTGTATTCTTGAGAGGATTTTTTTTTTTTTGGTATTTCAGATCCTTAGATTTATTTAAAACCATACTTACGTGTACAAGGAAATTTTTCGTCGTTTGAATTCACAAAATAAACTGGACCTTTTTAACAATATTTACAAATTTTGTCTATTTAAATCAATAAATTATATGCTTAGTTCTATAACATATGTATTTCAGATATTTTTTAGTTGCTGTAAGAAAAAATACTTATGAAAAACTTTATATGCAAATAACTTCGTTCAATTATTCAAGTAGGTATTCTAAACGATGAGCCAGAAATTGGATTTTTGCATAATATGATATTATTTATATTTTTATAGAACACCCAGAACTGATTGAGCTTTGACTTAAATTTCTCCAATTCAAGCTGGTGTCATAGGCGCAGCTGTCAACTATGGAAATTTTTCTGGAGGTGGCTAGAATTTTATCAACATCAAAAACTCCTATAATTAATATTTTTAACTGAAATAGAATTGAAAGACTGGGGAGCTAAGCCCTAATTGTGACAATCTTCAAGAAGTTGCTTTAGCCTCATTATTTTTCAAATGACTTACTTCTGATCAACGAAGCACTCACTACATTACAAATTGGGACTTTTCCGATCATATTAGACCTCTCTTTTGTTCTTTCATTCTGATTCTGAAATGTCTTCAATGATGATACAAACACTTTTAAACATCCTCTCAACACGATATAAATATTATAAATCAGTTATCACGTTTTTCTTTTAATTTCCATTTTTTTTTTTTTTTTTTTTTTTTTTAAATTATTATTAAGCATACTTATTAAGACATTTTTAGATTTTTAAACGTATAATTCCGTAATTTTACTCTAAGATAATAGTTTACAAAAGGAATTAATAGTTGAACCTAGCTCAATTACAATAACAACATTATTTTATCATGAATAATAGTTTTTAAAGTTTGAATGAGTACCTACAAGAAAATAAATTCCTCTTAAGAAAATATTTTTATATTTTATAAATTATAGGTTATATTAACTTTCATTACATACAATTTCAATGTGACTATGTTAGGTTAATTATTTAGCAAATCAAATATCTTAGGTTCTTATATCATACAAATATGTAGCATATATAAGTACAAATTACATTATTTTCTTACCTATACATATACATGGAATATAAATTTAATACCTACACAATATAATTTATGTAACACTCAAGAACCTACGACGTAGTAAAAAAAAAAATGTATTACATTTTAAATTGTATTAATTCCAAAGATTGGGATATTTAAAGGTTACCATTCTGTGTATTGTGTTATTTATTATTTATTATATATTTTTTTTAAATAATTATTGTTGTGGTTACTGATGGACAATAAAAAATAGACACCTACATAATAATTAATCACACGCATCTATCTTTTGAATTCATGTGGAAGATTGCACATGAGCATGATAGTGTATCTTACAATTTATATTTGTGGAGTATAATAAAGGAATTATTAGAAATATTATTGCCTATAGGTACTATAAGTATATTTACTTTCAGTATAATATGTTAATAGTTAAAATATTACCACCGCTGTCAATGTTTATGGGATGTTTAAGTACTTCGTTGTTTATTGTAATGGTAACACAATATAGACATTTAAATAACTTTTTTGAAAATTAAGTTTATATTTCTAATAATATAAATAATAATGTTCAAAGCTCTTGATTAAGATTTGTAAACAACATTTTGTCACAGTTACAACTTTTATTAGCATACAACAATAATAATATTACTATATATTAATGAGTAAATTAAATTGTGTGGCTTTGGGAGTTTATTAGTACCTTCTATATTTTCTACCTTAAATTAATGGCTTATTCAAGAATTTAACTGTGAATAAGTTTTGAATATTTTTTTATAATCAATTAAAATTTAAAATTATAAACAATATTGATTTAGTTGTTTGTGTCTACTGATAACCTATAATAATATTATTATATTGAATATATATATATATATATATATATATTTTAAATCAGTTGAGTTTCAATAAATTTAAACTTTTTTTTTCATAATAACTAACATTGCGTATCTGAATGTGATACGTGAAACCATTTTAAGTTGTACGTAGTGTTATACCAATACCATTTATAGCGATTCTACGGATATTGCTTTTTAATAGAGTTAACCGTACGCGTGTTCAAACCATCAATCGTGCGCGACGCCCAAGACCACTGCCGTCGTTCTTTACGATTCCCCGGACGCCCTGTAGCAGCTATATGCTGTATGTATACGCGCGTGAGCCCTCTTAGATTTACGATATCCGTCTGGTATTATAATTTTGGTCTATAAAAAATCCTGAAGGAAGAAATTCGAAGCAATCGAGTACAAGACGTTTGCGGAGCAAAGTCAGGGGGAAAAAAAGAAAAAAAGTAAAATACGGCATTGTAATGCTCGCCAACCGAACCGACTCAATTATTAATATTCTATTAGACCCGAAGTATTGTGTATACTACCTACCTGCCGTGCCCGGGAGCATAAAATGGCTTTAATATCCACCCCGCGGAATTGTAGGAAAAGTACAAGGAAGCGAAAAAAGTGTAGATTTTTATATTCCTTTTTTTCGTATTTTACTTTTCTGTGTTGTCTTTTTTCTACACACAATCGTATAAAAACGGACCTGGGGCATTCGTCTCGTCGGTTGTTGCCCCACGGGGAGAAATTTCTTCTGACTATAGGAAAACCGGAAACGGGGATAGAGTACGTTGAATTACTCTTGGATCCAGAACATCTTTCTGTTTTTGCCCTTTTAAATTGCCGAATTCGTTGGTAAGATGCATCGCTGTCCGTTTTGCGTGGAACACCGGGCGAAGCAATAAAATCCCTTGACGTTTCTTGTATACAAAGGATAAAAGATAGAAATATATATATTATAGGTATATATTTACATGATAGTTCTTATTTTCCTACGAACTGAACGTATTATTGTGTCAAGTTTTAGTTGTAGTTTACGGGCTGCTTACAGGAAGGATTCATTCATATGTTCTCAACTAATTTTAAATGTTGAGATAATTTGATATTGTTTTGTAACCAAATATAAACCAACTAAATAATACATCGATGAAAGTATTAATTTTAAAAACAAAACTATAATTATAGGTACACATTTTAATATTATAATCATGTTTTATATAAGCATCTATTATCATATTGTTATGAAAAACGAATACTCAGTGTTTAGTTGTTTATACTGCATATTTTGAATTTTAAAATATTATTATCTTAAGCGTAGAAATATTGATATTATTTTAAATAATGTTGAGTAGAAAATCCCTTACCCCATGCAAAAAAAACATATTATTATATATAGTCACGCTTATGATCATTTCTGTTTCGATAAAACACGCAAATGTGGTTTGTTTATCGTGTTATAATAATAGTGTAAACTGAAGGGTTGTCAAATCGAACACAATCTGTTTGGAAGAACAAGTGTGCCACCCCGACCCCTTTTTACGTAATGAGCGGAAGTAGTGGTTACCGGCCGGAAGTTGTGATATTCATTATTGTTATTATGTTTTTACGTCCCTAATTTTTTGATCCCATTGCTAATTATTAGGTAGAAGGGTTTTGCTTATGATCCTCTAGGTTTTTAAAATATTAATATCCATAAAAACAAATGTTATTTTAACATAAAAATTATTTTTATGAGACACAGTTTCACTATGCTGGTATAATATAGCAGTCAACAGCCGTATAATACTTTTTAAATGTTTTATTTAGAGAGTATAATAAATAAAAATTAAAAAATAAGAATAAATAGATTTTCAAATGCAGTGTTTAATTAAATACATTTCTTAAATATGATTGATATTTTATTTTATATTTTGAAATGAAAAATTGTTTTATTATATAATTATATATAAAATACAGACAATATATGAAAAATAGTATTAACTTGATAGTAATATGTATTTATTGTATACGCAGCTCTAATATAATTTTAATATATGATTACAATACTATATGGTATAATATTGTTATAATTTAATAAAAATTCCGAAATATAAATCAAAATATCATAACTCTATGATGAACACGAGAGAACATTTTCAAAATTTCATATTGGCATTTTTAACCATATTTTGTTATATTACAACTTCCATAAGAATGAGGCATATAATTGGGAAGTACATGATTTAATGAAAAGTAAAAACACACTATTTCATATACAAAGCCAAATTTAAAAGCGCTAGTAGTTCTAAAAATTATTAAATAATGGTACAGAATAAATAGTCTCAAAATTAACTATAGTCTGAGAACTTCGATGCAAATTTATATACATTTAGTCATTTAGTGTATTTACTTGAACAAACAAAAATAATTATTTAAATTTTAATATTTTTACTGATATTGAATATTTATATAGTTAGGTACCAATAGTAAATTTATTAATGTCGAAATTATTCATAAAAACAGACAAGTTCATTAAAAATATATGTTATAATAGTCGAAAAATAAAACGTGTATTATTTTAATGAAAACTGCAGTAGAATAGTA
Organism: Diuraphis noxia; assembly: GCF_037042655.1. Lineage (NCBI taxonomy): Eukaryota > Metazoa > Arthropoda > Insecta > Hemiptera > Aphididae > Diuraphis > Diuraphis noxia. Next base: position 38,503,078 of record NW_028301713.1, on the reverse strand, counting down.
ATATTTTTTTTTTTACTGATTAAATAAAATATATAAATATGATGATATGACCTATAATATTAAGTAAATTTATCCTTACATCACATTTTTATATTAATCTGTTTTTTATTTAAAAATATATAAGTAACATAACAATTAATATATTATGTTCAATTTGTGAACCATAAATAGGTCATGACGTCATCTGTATGTATTCTACGGTATTTAATTAGGTAACTGCGGCGATCCGTACTTTATTACTATAGTAGTAGACATACAATTAAAATACAATTGTTTGGGTTTGTTATTTTTTCCATGGATTTACCAGTTAAATATCGTTTGGAAATTGAATTTTGAATTTTTTAATATAGCATACTCGTTTTTAAAGTACTACATGTATCAATAACAGCCATCCAAACAGACCCGGGGCGAGACTTAACCCTCCATCGATGAGCATATAGTCACTCGGTGATTTGTTTCACTTTAGCTTCCCCCTTACTCAAATACTGATTCAATTATTTTAGCCCTATTGTTAGCTATAACAAATAAATTTAAATGTAAAAAAAATCAGTATAATATAGCCTCTATATATTTAGGTTTGACTTGCAATCGACTCATGTTTCATAATCCACACTATTGTGAATTTAAAGTGGATATTGAAAACACTTAGTGTCCGTAAATATGTGAATGAAAAAATTGCATTTATATTTTATTAATGACTGTTGTTAAAAGAAAAACTTTAAATAATTTACAAATGTGGGTGGGTACTTAATTAAATTTTTTATTAACTTTTGTCCAACTAAACCTATTAAGAATACGAAAGATTCAAATAAAACGAAGATCTAATTATCTAAAATACACGCATTTATAAAAAAAAAATACTAACAAAAGTAGATGTTATTTCCATAAATTATATATGTAAAATAAAAAATTGTTACTTAACAATTATTACCTATTTATCTATTTAGGTAGTTAAAATATCGAATGAAAATCCAAACAAAAAACTACTAGCATTTCTTTGTCAGAAATTATATAGAGTATTTTTCTTGCTAATGCATAATATGGTTATTACTTATTACACAATGCATACATTACGGTAAAAGTTACACCAATTAAAATACGTCAGTGGTCCCGTCGAATTAAAAATGTGATTTTTCGAACAAAACTACAGCTCCGAAAGATTCAATATGCCGGCGTCGCTACTGTGCTCGCAAACGAAAGAGTGAGTGAAGGGTTATCTCCAGCGGGTAGTTAAAAATTAAAATGTTACTGTCATGATTTTGGATGACAGCGAGGCCAACGAGCCACGTCGAGTGTATACAGCAGCGGGGGAAGTGCCGCTCTATCGCCGCCTCTGCTAAAAGCCCCGGAGATCGATTCGCCCTGCAGGTCTCCTGTGCCATCGGTATTTCCGTCGTGTGTTAGTGAAGAGAAACGTTGTGTTATCTAACCAACGCGTCGATGGTATTGGAGGTAGTGGTGGTGTTGGTAGTGAAGGTAAAGGTAGAAGTGGTGGTGTTGCTGCCAGGGGACGATCGATTCCAGTAGAAAATGTCTAAGCAAATTTGGATTTATTGGCCGATCTGTGCGAGAGTAAGATAAAATCACTTATTGGTAGGTAGGTATATCAAGGATAGGGTGTGGCTTTGTCTAAGTCTACAACAGGCGAATAAAACGAAAAAACACGATAGCTCAATCAAACAATAGCCTTTCCAAACAGTAGTGTAGGATAAATCATTATGTCGTTTTCATTGAAAAAGAATCTCAAAAGTCCATTAGTTTTTGCTTGGGGGGATGTCTTGTGTGATAAACTAATCGGATCTGATTTATTAAATTATTTTTTGTTTTAGAAATATTGATTGAAATATGCTTACCAATGTAAGATAGGTATAAGCTAGTTTTATTTTTTATCATTTATTTTGATCAAAATATACGAGTAAATGCATTATTAATTCTATATAGTGATAGACTTATAAACTATTTGATCATACAATACTCTGCAGTTAAAATCAATAAAAATCTGAAGAATAGGAATATAGATGAACAATATCAACTGACTTGCAAAAAGACACACACTAATTACTCACGGTCATGGAAAAAAAACTTGTAAACATTATTTACAATAATACCTCGATACAAATCCTACTCAAATTCAGCCAAATTCCAAATCGCCAAAATACGCAACAAAACCAAATTTCTGTGCACCCATCGGGAAAACTATAGCAGCAGTATTAGAAATTATACAAAACTTATCAGATGCATCAATGACGCCATTATTCGAGGAATAATTTCAAGCTGTAATTAATGAATATTATACACATTTTCGTGATTTTGACGATCAGCTCGATTGATTGCTAAATTAAAATCACTAATTTAAAACATTGTAATCTTCATAATAATTTTATTCTTATGTAACCAAAATGAAAAAGAATTTAAAAGAAGTTAAACCAAATTATCATGTTATTGGAAATACACAGATATGGCAAACACGAACGTAATAAAAATACTAGTTTCAATATTAATATTCGTTAAAACTGAAACTTTTATTCTCGTTAAAAGTTTTTGGCACATATAAAATATCTTGAATTTTTGAATTTTTAATTAAAATAGTAGGTACCTACATTTATATTGTTTGATAAAAAAAACCTTCTACTTCCAAACATCCTAAAAAAATTAAAATAAATTTACAACATATAGGTACTTTACTCACTTCTAACTAATTTGCTTTTATATTCATTCAATTTTTTTTAAAATAAAACTGTACAATAATTCAAGCTTTACTTTTTATAGTTCAATTCATTATACCTACGTATTCAATAGTGTTAGGTACCTATTAGTTTATAAATAAATTATTATTATGAAGGTTTAATTTTTCCGGAATCGATTTCGTGATAAAGTGACTACAATTCCTTAACGGTTATTGATGATTTCAACTATTTCAAAATTTACATTAATAGAATTATTTCAGTATAATTTTTATACTTTTTTTATAGTATGGTATCCAACGCTTGTATTTCAAGTTATATTTATGTTTTCATTTTAGAACAAAAAATATAGTGGTTTTTGTTCGGAATAGTGTTCGTGACAATTTATATCTCCATCACGTCTACTTTTATTTTAGTATAAAACGCATTTGGCTTGATCTGTCGTAAAACTTTGGCTTACGTAAGGAAGCTGTAACAAAAATCACACACTACATCGTGGTGTACGATAACATCATAATTCACATACATTATACATGATTAATGTATCAAGTAGAAAATAATAATAGTAATATATATGTGTAGGTATAGTGATTTAGTTTTCCTGTGAACAATTTGAGAAGTACAACTAGAATCGTAGTTTTACCAAGGAATGATTAACAGCTTATATGTAGGGTCCATCGTAACGAATCACCGGACTGGCAAGTGATAATAGTCTTTAAAAGGGGAACACATCAACCACGCCGTTTACAAGATTGATTCGACTAATTATTAAAGACGACTGTATTGTTTGGGTGAAAAATACTAGGCCAGTAGGTAGTTTAGGGAAGAAATTTCCCACAGGACGCGATTTCCCCTAACGTAGTACTGTATATATTCTGTTCAACACATTGTACTATTTTACACGTGTTGCGTAAATCATTATACTAATCAAATATATTTTGTTTGGTAACAATAAATATATTCGTATTGTTTATTTAAATTATATTTGATTGATTATAATCTACGAAAATTGGTTGTATTATTTTTTATCTATAACTATTTTTGTATCTACCTATACATGTTGATATACACTTTTTTTTTGTTTTAATAAGCCACAACAACATAGATTATTGGCTTTTGTTATACATAATGGGGTAATATAAATATATATTTAGATAAAAAGTGTTACATTTTATACATATATAGAAAAGGCAGTGGGAGAGTTCTTCAATCCAAATACACTTTTATAAATATGTAATATGATAGTAAATTCAATACAATCAATTTTAATATATAATTCTACATGCATGTAGCATCAATAGCGTTTGAGTAAATTATAAGGACTATTTTACTTTATCACTCAAAATTCGTGAAATTGCTGATTCATTATTTTTTTTGTTTATTTAATTTAGAATTATTAAAAAAAAAAAAATTAAATAAAATTGAACGATTTTTACAGTTGAATAGTGGCATATTAAATATATTATAGGAATAGAAAAAATGTATCTTTTATTATAACTTCCGTAGAAAAATATTAAAATATAGCTATTTTTTATATTATGTTAATAAAGCACAATGCCACGCTTGAAGTTATAATCAAGGAAAATGTTAAAATTTCAAAAAAATTGTTACGTATATAGTTTTATATTATTTTAAAGTAGTTTATATAGAATGAGTGAAGACTGATTTATTCACTTAAACGTGCTCAACGCTTGATAATTTTTCCATATAATAATTTTTCATCACTTTAAAATATATACCTAAAATCAATATTTGCGAATTTTTTTATAGTTTACACCAAATCCTTTATTCTTCTTAAGCAATTTAATATTTTTATTTTATTATTATTATTGATTAATAATTAATTTAAATTCAGTTTTTATTTTATACTATTAGAAGTTATATCTTAATCAGTAAAAGTAAAAATAAAAACAAAATATTGGATAGAAAATGGAAATAAAAATAGAAACTATTAAGTGTTAATTATTCAGCTTAACACATGCATATAATATGTTGGATACTATAATATTTCTAGGGTGAATGATATTGAGATGTGTTTGTGTAGTTTATTTGTGTAAAAGAAATAAGAAACAGCTATTTCGTCGTATTTGTTCCCCATGTAATATCGTAACCACAAAAAAAAATAATAAAAACAAAACTATAAAACGCGTAGGTACCTACCATATAGTTTTGATCTAATAAAGCTATACCAACATAATCAATTTAAGCAAGTGTGTGTTGCGGCGGATGTCCTCGGGCCACTCGTGTGAAACGGAACGGTCGCGTGGCGTAGGGTGCCCCACGCTCATCGTTGCATTTCGCAAAAACACAAAAAGGACTTTTAGACACGTGCCGTCCCCCCGGGCTCGTCAATCAAATTACAATTATTCTTGTACGTACCCGTTTTGAACTAATTTCACGTTCAGTCGACCGACAACCGTGTCAGAGATATAATACAATTGAATATTATTGTTGTACATTTCATAATATCTATTAAGTATAAATTGTACATTTGTATTTTGAGAAACAGGCGTATATGCCGTGGCAATACATAAACATTATTATAATTAGAACCAGGTATGTGTTAACTATTAAGAAATCATTCATATTATATAATACGATAAATGAATAAATTATATAATAATTTCTAAGTAAATATTAGTAGGCCCAACATCATTGTTAATCAGAATATAAAACTATCTAGGCCAAGTTATGCCTAGATATTAGATTAGAGAAGACGATAGGGGTTGAACACATGATCATTGTAAAACTTAACAGTAATAAGGTGTTTATATTTTAACTGTGTGCGTTTCTATTCATTAGTAAAATATGTCAGAAGTAAGCGACCCATAAGCCACAATATAATATATTTACATTTGTCGGATAATAGATACTTACGTTATTACTTATTAATTATTATACACCTATAATACCTAATATGTTAGACATTAATCACCCAATAATGGTCTACTAAAAATCATGTTTAAGCAAGGTCCATTAATAATCATTATAATATTGATTAATTAATTTTTGTTTAGCGATCTTTATTGCAACGAGCAAACATTAGACCACATACAATTAGATTAACTATAGCAATGCACGACGATAGATTCTGATAAGCAGTGCTGTATATAATAATAATAATAATAATAATAACAATAATGATAATATGGTTTTCTACGGAACGTACGAATCCATAGTCGCTATTCTGGATGAATAGGATGAGAAAAAAAAACAAAAACAACAAATGACATAAGATAGAAAAGAGCGAATCTAATTTCTGTTACTATACTACATCACACGCACATATTGTGATATAATATAATACACGGAGCGCGCCCGTCCGTGTGGAATTTCACATAAACAGAATAAAATATGGCGCGAGCGTTACACACACTAGTCGTACATATATATATATAGAGCTGGATAGGTGTACAACACACAAACACACACGACCTACACACAATATATAGTGTACAGCCGGGTAGTATATGAATGTGTGTGTGTGTAAACATAGTAGTAGATGAGTATAAATATAAGGGGAATAAATGATAACAATAAAAATATACACGTCGCATAAAAGTGAACGCGCGCCCGCGTATATAGCGTGTATTAGAGAGAATAGGGAGTTTCGGTCATGGGGTACTGCGGCAACCCGGCGCCGGATGTTGCGCGAGGTCCCCAGGGATTATCTAAGGGATGATGTTCTTAGGCTTTGTGACTGTGTGTGCGTGCGTGTATTTGTGTTATTGCCAATGCCTTATACGCGCGGAAAATGATAGCGATATTGCCCCCGCGTGGGACATATGTGGCGGCGGTGGACGGGGCACGACGTACTGTGGGGGGGGGGGTGGTGGGGCGTGGGTGGTTTTTGCTTGGACGGAGTTGGTGCGCGGTGCGGGGGGAATACACGTTTCTCGGGGCGCGTGTATATAGCCGCCAAAAGTCGCCCCCGCTCCGCCACAAAAAGCGCACTCACACGCGTATGTGTACAAAGGCTTAGGGCGTGTGAGAGTGTGCGTGGTGTGGTGTGTCTATATTATGTCTGTCTGTTTTGCGTATGCGAACCAAGACGTTGTAGACTCACACCCGGCAGATATAGTTATAGGTTAGGTTACCTATGTATATACAGGTAGGTACTGCGTGGCAATCACTTTGATCCGCTCTCCTATACGTAGTATATAATATATGTATTCATGTTTGTTCCATATTTATCTGTGAGTTTCTGCAGCGTCCAAACATAGCGGAAAGCGTTTTTCCCCTATAAGTAACGTGCGCATTATGTCATTTAAGGATATATCCTTCGCGATCGTCTGTGCTCATAAAGTCATAAACGAAGTGATCTATATAATGTGAGACATCTGTTATTATCATTATAAAAACACATTATGTTTTAGAAATCATTTATTCAACTTAATTTCATGTGGTCCCGTAAGAACTGCGATTGACAAGTAATTTATTAGTTATACGTATTTATACAAATTAGATAAGCAGAGTATTAATTGGACTTATGTTATGCTGCAGGGTACCCCTGCACCACTCGATTCCGTTCCACTCATTTATGTAATTTAAATACTTATATTACTTACTTAATCATATTAAACTACTCGACAAAATAATTTTATTTTTATAGACGCATTGTTGAAGTTCTTCAAAAATATTTTCTTTTGGAATATGAAACTAAAATTGTATTTTGTCATTAAAAAAAGTTTTTTTTTTAGAAAGATTTGATTATAAACGTATGTAAAATAATACAGTAAAACCACTCTGTAACGGATCCTCTATTAAACGGAATTCTCCGTATAACGGAAAGTGTCAATAGTTCCACTGCAAATAGTATAGGTATGCAATTTCTAACTCTCTATGGCGGAATACTCTTTATAACGAAAAAATATTTGGTCCCATGCGATTCCGTTGTAGAGAGGTTTCATTGTAAGTGCCATACGCTAAAAAAATTACCTATGGTGTCCTGGTATGGCAATGGTTTCCTATTGAGACTCACTTAGAATAAGTAATGAAAATTCAAAAGAGTTATTCAAAATAATTCATCCTATTCGAAATGCTAATATATTTTTAATTTTTAGGTTTGTGGCTACGTGGCTGTAACCAGGGTTGGGCAAGATACTCAAAAAAGTATCATGATACATGCATTTAGTGTATTTACAAGATAAAAGATACATAGTGTATGTAGAAAAGATACAAGATACAAGATACATGTATCACAGATACTTAGATACATGATACTTTTATATTTCCAATCGAATTTTATTTACCATCAAACTTAAAACGTTTATACATAATTCACTATACTGTTAATATATAAATACTTATAAAGTCATAATTATATTAAATAATTAAATAAGTCAATAGGTACAGATTATAAATTTATAACTCATACATCACTATATAATATAAATACACCAAAATTAATAAATTGTATAAAAGTTACACATTAACGCACTTATATATAATATAATATAGTTCCTTTAAGTGTATAATAGGTTGTGGACTCATGGTCGAAAATTATAATGTATAAATTAAATTAGTTATAGTCTTATGGACTTATCAGTTATATGGCTTATTTTTAAATTAAATTAAATTAAATTAAAAATCCTTTTAAGATCCACTCAAACCGAAGCGGTAGCGGCATCGAAATTTAATGTCCATACGTTTTAATACGAACGCAATCTCTATCGCGAAATTAATACCGCGGTGAAAATGTTACCGCAAGATTGAGCGCGATATTTTTATTTTTCGCTGCAGACACTATATTTTTCGCTTACCACTAAGATAATCGGTTGTAAATTCCCAACTATGAGTTATCTACATTTTATTATTTATATATTAATATTTATACAAAGCTTATCATTACATTGTATATGATATATTTTGACTTTATGTTCAAACACATATCTACAAGTATTCATCGTAATTGTACCCACATTGCGGTTGAATCTTTAACAATTTAAAAAAATATATTTCAATTTGTTGTTTTGTACTTTAAAATATTAATATTAATAAATAAAAATATAATAATTACTAAAATACATGTACGCGCATGGGTGTCTCAATGTCGACTATAGTAATTTTCGGTGAAATATTATATAACCGCTCTCCTGTTAGGTTAGATCAGCGGTATTTAAAAAGCGATAAATACCGCTGAAGTTACCGCCACCGCTACCGCTTAGGTTTGAGCGGACCTTTAAGAAAAATTAATTTTTCAAACGTTTTGTCTCACATATTAGATCAACTGGGTGAGTGCACAAAGCTAGCTGCAAATGAAAATAAACGCTCAACGGGAGCAGATGAACACAGACTCGTATTATATTTTATAAATAATAATTCCTTATCTTTACTTTTGATTTGATTTTCTATTTTATGCGGAAATACCTACACGGTTACACTCATATCTAATAGGTAGCGGATTCATATTTTATGAGAACGAATATTTCAGCATGATTAAAGATATACTTAGATATATCTTTCTTTAACCATGCATTTCAGTTAAGTGTTTATCTGTATAACTACAGATACGTATTCCGTATATAAGCTACGGACATACGAGCACTTTAATTTAATTTTATGTTTTTCAAATTATCTTACTGATTTACAAGTTATAAAATTGTGTGGTACATTTTTTCGTTATTATATTAATTTCAACTCGATTGCACCTGAACAACTTTTCATCAAAATAAAATCCACTAGGAAATTATCTGATATCGAAAATCAAAATGTCTTGGTGCTATTACGTACACATTTTTACAATAAAAGTATTTTGTATCTTTTGGAAAAAAAAAGATACAAGATATTGATATAAAATGTATCATGATACAAGATACAAGTTACGATTATATCTTTGATACTGTCCAACCTTGACTGTAGCGTATATATAATAATATACTCGTAGGTAAGCACAGTAGGTATATATATATATATATATCGTTTAGCGACGCGCAAAAGCCGGTGATAACTGCGGGTATATATATTATACATCGTTATATATAAATTCTACACGCGGAGTTAAACGCATTTCAATGACGGCAGATCGCGTAATATACTTAAATATATATATATATAGTAATTGTGTCCGCAGAGAATACGATGCGGCAGCAAATCCAATTAACTAGAGCAAACCATCACCTTTTGATATCGGCGACCAATAAACGCGCTCAAAATAGGACCAGACACACATACACACAGTCAATATTGGCCGTGCGTGGTTGCGTAGACTTACAATTTTCACCATGCAAGGAGGTGCGGCATTTATATATACGTACCTACGTTATATATATATATGAGGGAAGCAGTGGTAGAATACTCGGCGAGCGAAATCGTCTTAAACGTATATATACAGGGTGTCCCGTGAGGATTTACTCATTGCGATATCTCCCGAAATAATGGTGATATCGAAATTCTGGTTTTGTAATAAGACTCATAGGGATAAGAATTACAATTATTTCATATTTTAATTGATTTTAATGTTATGATATGAAAATAAAAATAAAATTTTTTTATTTAATTATTTCCAAAAAAATTAAAGATAGCCATTTTGTAGAGTTTATTTTTCTGAAAATATTAACGTTTCAAAATTTTATTTTCAATAATTTCCCGATTTTTTATATTTTTTTTAGTTTTGAGAAAAATATTATTTAACACCGTAATGTTATCAAACATGTGACACACCGCGCCGCGCGCATTCCTATACGGCCGGCCGAATACTTTCCGTGTTCCTAATAGTTTTAAATTTATAATCATATTTTATTTCTTCAAAACTAGAAAACATATTAAAAATCAGGAAATTAATGAAAATAAAATTTTGAAACGTTAATATTTTCAGAAAAATAAACTCTACAAAATGGCTATCTTTAATTTTTTTGGAAATAATTACATAAAAAAATATATTTTTTATTTTTTTATCAAAACATTAAAATCAATTAAAAAATGAAATAATTGTAGTTCTTATCCTTGTGGATCTTATTATAAAACCAGCATTTTGATATCTACATTATTTCGTGAGATATCGCAATGGGCAAATCCTCGCGGCACACCCTGTACATATAGGTACTTATATGTTTGATATACCTGTATACACGCCGCAACACGCAACGATGGTCCCTATAAAACATTCATAGACATTGGATCACGCGAACCGCGATTCCCGACTAGGTATATAATGTGAGGAGGTCGGTCGTCCATTGTTTTTTTTCGGAATGAGGGGGGGGCCTTATACGTCTTTAGTCAAGTTTTTGCTACGTACATAGGTAACCTTTATATTATCATGTAGGTGCAATGCGCACTAAAAATCTATATATAATATCGGAATATAATATATAGGTACATGGGTACCTAATATAGTATATTATAAAAGCGCGTGTACCTGAAATTATACGGTTATGACATATAATATAATAGGTTGAGTGCACTAACACGCATATAATTTTCCATGGGTGTAGACTGTATAGACAATTTAGTAAGGACTACTTTATAGTACAGACGTTCTTATAGAATCTATTCGCTTATAAAAGTATTAATCTATAATACACATCATATTGAAAAAAATTCAAGAAATAACATAATATTGTACATATTATATTACGAGTTTATTAGTTATAAGTATGACAGTAGAAATTTTATTCGTGATAAACTAGTGAAATATTCAACTGACTTTGTTAGAATATGCTAAAATATACAATAGAAATTTAACACAACTATAGCTGTAGGTACTAACCGACTACGCCCGAGTTAAAATTAAATATCTCTCAATCGTTTTCCATTTTACGTTACCTAGTTATTAAATATACCTACAATAAAAATAGGTTAAATTACAATTATTAATTGTATGATTGTCTGCTGCTTAATTCTATACATGTTTTTGATGAAAATAAAACAAATAACCTATAAACACACTACAAGTCTCAAAAAAATAAAAATAAAAAACTGTTGATACAAGTGTAAAGTTGTTTTTGAGTCTGTAGAGGACAAACAAACAACCAAATTCGTCTCAAAAACTATCTTTCATTTCTATATAGTATATTGTGTATAGATAAAAATAAATTTAGAACAAAAATCATCTTCAAAGTTTTAAAATAAATTAAATGAGATTACTTTATATAATATGTAAACTAAATTATTTTTATTGGAATAACTTTTAAATTAATCCTTATTTTTAACATCAAAAACAAAATCATCAGTTTTATCAAATTGAAATTAGTAGGTAACATAACGAGGCGTCAATTATTTTATTTTACTTTCATTTAAATATATACCATAAAACATGAAATTTTCGTATTTATAGTTAAAATATTCAATAATAATATATCCATGATTTAGGTACTTAAAAATGTAAAAATCGTTATTTTTTTTTATTTAAAAATATTATTCGTGTGGTCTTGAAACTCTATACACACAATGACATTTGAAAATTCTATTTTTTCTATAGTTTATCCAACTATGGTTCTAATAGAAACATAGAAAAATAAATTATTTAATGATCACAATAATATCATGAAATCCCCTCCCTGACACCCCAATGGAAAAATCTCATCGAAACCAACACTTATCTCTCCATATATACAAAAAAGGCGACACACCCTCTGCTATCTTCAAAAACGAATATTTTCACGCGATACAAAATATCACAAGTGAAAAAATGTACACTTCCAAAAGCCAAGACGGTGTCGGCGCTGCAGTCATTTGGAATGACGCGGAATTCTTATATAAACTTCCTAACTCTTGCTCAGTTTTCACAGCCGAATCAATAGCCATTTTAAAAGCACTCGAGATAATATCCGATCATTACCTACAAGACACCATTATCATCACCGACTCCCTTAGTGCGATCAACAATATAAAAAACACATATAATCCTTCAGACATTGGCCTACATATTCAGAACAAAATCTACACCTTACAATACCACAATAGCATCGAAATCAAATTCTTTTGGATCCCCGGACATTCCAACATAAAAGAAAATGAACTCGCTGATCTCGCAACCAAAAATGCTATCACATCACCTCTATCAACGACCATAAAAATCTTTTCTTCCAGTGATATACGAATACTTAATAAAGGAATGTCAACAAAGATGGCATTAAAAGTGGACATCTTATTACTCAAAATTAAACCACATAAAACATAACACTGACAATTGGACATTTTCCTTCGAAATCCATAGAAAATCCGAAGTAATAATAACCAGACTGAGAATAGGACACACAAAAATCTACTACAGCTTTCTAATTTCCAGGGAAGAACCTCCAATATGCCCAACCTGCGGTGTTCAAGTAACCATCAAACACATCCTCACCGATTGCCGAACATATCGCAATACCCGAACAAGCTTCAACCTGCCCGAATCATCACTTTCAGAAATATTAAACAACAATCCTCAACCCATTACCAACATCATACAATTCATCACAGCCGCCAATCTTCTAACCAAAATTTAGTATAATTTAGATATAGATACAATTCATGTAATTTTTTCTTTTTATATATATTTCTCACTGTAAACCCAATGGCCCATGCTGCCGAGGGTATCATTAATAAAAAAAAAATATCATGAAATATACTTACATAGTCTTTATTAATATTATAGTCTCACAGACCACCTCTACTTAAATTCAAAATTAACACATACATTTTAGTGATTCTTTAATCACTAGAAACCATACAGCATACAACTATAACCACTTAAATATAAGTTTTAAAAAAATACCTATGGAGTGAAAAAAAATCTCTCAGTCTTAAATAATTAAATTCTTCTAATCTTCTCTAAATAAGTTATTTCTATTATACTTATACCTTTTTTTTTTCGTGATATGGACGACGCTGCCGGAACTGCTTGATCAGAAATATGTATATCTATATAGGGCATAGTTTTTTATTTCTTATTTTATTAATATAATTTTAAATTTATCTGTGAATGACAATAAAAAATTATTATGAATAATTTCTCACTACCTAGGTATTATATTAAACGATGTACCTAAACTGTTTTTTAAATAATTTAAATAAATAATTTATAAGATTTCTATGGTTTATTTACTTGATTTTGAATTTAAATTTTTCAAATTATTTTGTTATTTGGAATTCATATAGAACTTTACATTTAGAAAAGCTAATTATTCATATAATATGAATTACAACGCTTTTGTACATTTTATATTCAAACACACTTACACACTTACCATTAAACATCGTCCGTCCCCAGACATTTTTATAGGGTGGGGGGGGAAATTAATTTAAAAAATAAATGAAAATTTTTTTATACATTTTGTTTATACTAATAAGAATAATAATAATAATTTATTGGCCATACGTAATTATATAACAGTAGTTTAAACAATATTGTCGAGTATAATAATATGAAAGACAAATAAAAAATCTATAAATAAGAAACCAAAAAAAAATCAATACATTGTTATAATAATTTAATTAATTCATTAGATTCACATCAACAGTAGTATAATATTATCAGTAAGTAATATATTATTATATTTCGTCATTATTACAATTAAAACATATTTACAATTATGAATTAGGTATACTTTATTCTTTTTCATTAAACATAAATTTCAATTTCCGTGGACATTCTCTACCAAATTGTGTCAGTGCATTTTCAATAAATTGCTCTTTATCTGAATTAACTTTTTCTCTATGAACACTCAACATGCATATTCCACTAGGTCTATCATCGCCCATCGTTGATCGTAACCATGTTTTAACACGCCTTAATGTACTAAAAGAACGTTCTGTTGTACAGCTTGTAGCCGGAAGAGGCAAAAATATTTCCAACACAACAGCTATACTTGGAAAAAACGTACTATTACAATTTAACAAATCGATAAAATTAATATCTTGGCAGTCCTTATTTTGCCAAAAATTGTACCAACTTTCCCCTTCAGCTTGTAGATTATCAATTTTATAGAAATCAAACATTTTTTCAATGCTCTCAAAATAAATTTTTTTCTCCAATTTTTTAAAAATGTTGGGATGAAGATATTGTAGTAAAAATGCATTATCATTTTTTTTCTTTCAAAACGTTCTTTTATAGATTGTAAAATTGAATCAATATATGGTATAAAAATTGATACTCGGTAATAATCTTCACAATTCTCAGTTTCATAGTTCGCTCTTAGTGACTGTTTTTTTACCGTTCTTGGACGTGTAATGGTAATATCTAAATCAGTGGCGATTGATTTCGCTTCGTTATATAATATTTGGAAAATGTTATCAGCGTCATTTCGATGATTATTGAATAATACTAGTAAAGAATTAATATTATGCTCGCTGACTTTATATAGATCCACTGACACACCTTATTGTAACATATTTGTCACAGGATCTAAAATAGCACTATACTTCGCCATAGTAATCATAGAAATTAAGAATGATGAATTTGAGGCTGCAGAATATAAGTAATGAACTCGTTGTCTCGTATTGGAATTTGAATATACTTCATTATTTGACAATGATTTCAAACTTGTCATTATTAAAATAAAATTTTCTGAAAATACTCTTATATACTTTTATATTTTTACGACCAGCGTGTTTCACAAAATAATGGTATGTTAGGTATAAGTTTTCTTCTAAGCGTACTTTCACGGAAAAATCTTATAATATCTTTTATAGTTCCAGTAGTATTACGAATAGTCATTATTTTATTTAAATCATTTATAACTAAATTTAACCTGTGATTAGAACAATGAAAAAATAATGCTTTGGTATATTTATCACGAATTAATTTACTAACACCGCCTTCTTGTCCAGCCATTGTAGCACAACCATCATATCCTTGCCCATAAAGTTTGTTTAAATTTAAACCACAGTCAGTCATAAATGATAAAATTTTTGTAGCTACGGATTCAGCATTTAATTTTTCTAATGGAGTAAATCCTAAAAATTCTTCCCTAATTTTTGGCGGATTTGAGTGTTTATCGAAAAATCGAATTCCTATTGACAATTGTTCTGTTCCATAAATATCTGCTGTCTCGTCAGCAATAACAGAAAAAGCATTTGCCTGCGTTAGATAAATTAACTATATCATTTTTAATTAAATTTCTGCATACAGAAATAATTTCGTTTTGAATTCGAGGTGATGAATATTTGGCATTTCCCGCATTCTCCGATACATGCTTTTGTAATAATTCATCACCTGATTCAATCCGAAAAAGTAAAAGGTCATTAAATATGCTTGAAGTTGATGTTTTTCCCCGTAGAGAAACATCATGAGTTGAACAAAACAAAATGCTTGAAATTATTGGTTTTAATTTGTGTCTATTATTTTCTATTTGTTTTCGTAAACCTGAATTTGTCTGTTTAAGAATATTTAATTTGTTACCCTTCATAACATTTAAAAAATCATTTGCTCGTGTTGTAGACTCAAGATGCCATTGTGAAGATAGATGTGATCGACTACAAGCATGGAAATCTTTATATTTTGTAAACGGTTTTATTATAAAGCCTCCCTGTATACTTCTGTGAACATTTGGCTTAAATAATACACATACTCGACAAAAAGCTCCTTTTACACTTCTAATAGCTGAATACGATAACCACGTATTATTCTCTTCCAGCCATATGTGTCTAAATGGACGACCATTTTCCGATTTTAAATAATTTTTAAAATTATATGAAGTAGATGGTACCCATGGATTACACAAAATATCAAACTTTAAAGCATCGTCAATATTTACATTTGTCAAGTAATGTCCTATATCATTTTTATAATAAGCCACTTCCTTGTCATCAACATTTTCAATGTGTTCAGTAAAACTACCACCTTTACTCAAGTCAGTAATATCAACTGTACTTGTGGAATTAGTGTCTATAGTTAAACTTTTTGTTTTATCTAACGGTCCATTAGGACTATCGTCTAATTTAGGTTTCTTAAAAAAGTTCCGTATGTCCATAATTAATATTATAAAAAGATTTTACCTTGTCGTGATTTTAATATTTTATTGCTGCTAGAATACGATGACAGTCGTTTCGATCGAAAGCTGCGTTGGAAATGATGGGAGTATCCGCACGCCGCGTATAATAATAATGATAGGTATATTTTCACGTAAGCGACACAATAAGATACACAATGTAACAGCAAACAGCTAATAATTTATTGTCATGTGAGCAATCAAAAAATACGATAAGATAAAATAATCCGATTATTATTAATGATAGTTTTCATGGATAGTCGTGCGTTGACATATAGCAACATAGGTAGACCTATTTTTAGAAGCTAATTTCTTAATAGGAATTTTACCAATTACTGTGGAAATAACATTTTCCAGGGGGGCAAGTGCCTTGTCTTGCCCCCCCCCCTGTGGACGCCCATGCCATTAAATATACTTAATTATTTAATCTAAACTCATTACTGCAGCAACTTTTTTAAGTAAAAAGATAATGTTCCATCGCTCTCCAATTATGAATATTATATTTTGTCCCTGATGACGGAGAGCTTAACTATAATATTGTACTTGCAATTTGCATACTATAATATGCAGATGTTTTCTTATGCCTCATTCCCCTGAATCCATCACGGCTCGATGGTAAAATTAATTCATAAAATCACCACTTAAATAGGAAATTAATTATTTCACGTAAATATCCCGTTTAACATAAATTTAAAAGTTAAAAAACTTTGTTTTAATAAAACAATTACTGTTTTAACCCACGTAAATATTTACACTCATCATGACTGGATTGGTTTTTTTTATATGAGTAATAAATAATAATTATAGTATACGCATGCATTTGTACTAAATTGAATGATTGGTAAATATTTAAAAAAAAATTGAATGATTTTCGATAGTGTGGTATACGCTTCAGGTTTGTAACTTTCATTTTACAAGGTCTATTGTTAATAAACATTTTGTAGGTATTTTATAAAAAGAAAATATTCATAAATTATACCAACGAATTAACTTTTTATACCAGCGTTTCTTAAACTTTTTATCCATAGAACCCTTTTTGATGTCAACTTTTATCGTGGAACCCCTAAATTTTTTTAGCTTTTTTAGGATTATTTGCAAATGAATTATAGTATTAAGTAGAATTATAGATCATTGAATATAGAGTTAGCTGATAAATTATTACATGTGGCTTATACATTATTATTTAATATACCTACAAGTATTTTTTTTCATAACGGATATTTTAAAGTAAATTTCTTGAACATTTAAAAAAAATTACTTAAGCTTCGCGGGACCCCAGGGTTCCGTGGAACACAGTTTAAGAAACGCTGTTTTATACAATTTCTAAAGCTTTAATGCATGACACGTTAAAATATAATACTCTTGGAGAACACTGTTTAAAAAAAAAAAAAAATGAATAGTGACATAAAATAAACAATAAAAAAAGATTATATAATTTACTACTATTACCTACCTTGTTTTAGTTTAAGTTCAAAATTATTGTTCATCTACTAATTGAAAATATTATTCAGTAGCAGTGTAGTGCTACCGTTACTAATATTGTACGTAACAAAGATTATTTTTATTTAAAAAAAATATTAATGACGGTGGCCATGTTATAATAATATTATATTGCAGCAAATAGGCAGCTATATATGTGGCGGTAAAATGTTGTTGTTGTTTTGTATGTGTAATATGAATATAATAATATATTATACGGTACAGGTTAGGTTATATTATATAACATATAGATATAGTACAGTGTACATACATAATACAAATGTATATATATATATATATATATATATATATATATATATATATATATATATAATGTACATAATACATATACTTACAAGTTATAATACACCTATACACATCGCTTCCAAACCAAACGAAGTCAACCACCGCGGCTGCTGCTGCTGCCATCTGTGTCTGTTTGCCGATGTCGCCTCGGGCCACGCAAATTTAATCATCTCCTTAGTGTGCATGTGTAAACACAATTTTCGGCCTTAACTGGCAACGATTTTCGCAAACATTTGCTCTCATTGTTCCTTTGTAAGTTCACCCACTATATACATACTACAACCCGACCACCATACTGTTTCGACAGAACCTCGAAGACTTTGCAGCCCCTAAACGATATAATATTATGCCAGTGTGGTATCTCAAGGAAATATATACATAAGCTTATTGTTGTACTAGCATTATGTATGATGTGAATATAGTTCAACATTACATTGAATAGTGAATCCCGAGTTTAAACGTTCTATATACATAGGTAGTATTGCCAGCAGGTATAGTATAATTTTATTTAGATATTGATGCTGTAACAATAAACGTTGTTGTCGATTACTGGAAATACATCAAGGTACATAAATGTATTCAGTCAAAGTGAAATTATCGATAATAATAAATAGACCTTACCAAGTTTCGATCACACGTTTTAGAACGGTGTGTAGATAAATATTGTTACTTTTTTTTTTTTAAATCGATTCGTTAACCTCTTCATGCACAACATTACGGTTTTCTCGGAAAAAAATCTGTAACTATGTTAAATTGCCTGAAATTAATGAAAAAAATAAAAAAAAAATTCCTAAATCAACCCTTCAACATTTTTTAAGGGTTTAAACAATTGGTATCAAATGATACATCTGTGCCAAAATGGACCACAAAAAAAAATAAAAAATAGTCAAAGTTTATGAATACATTTATTGAATAATAACCATCTGAATTACCTTATTCAAACAATACAACTAGATAACTAGGTATAACAAAATACAAACATAACATTCAAAGTTAACAAAGTTAGTAAAATAACATAATATTAATAAAATACATAAAATAAAATATTTTATTTCTATATATTTAAATAATAAAATAATAAAATAAAAATAATATTTATAGGAACTTCCTTTTTCACTATTAATTAAAATTTTTATGTAGTAGAGTAAAAGCTTATACAAAACATAACAATGTTAATAAAATAATAAACCAAAAACAATATTTATAGGAACCTCCTTTTTTACTTAAAATTAAAGTTTTGGTATAGTAAGTATATTTAAGTCTCAAATTTTTACTGGTGTTTTGGTATGGTAACTTTCCATACACTCTGGGCAAACAGGGAAATCACATGGAACTATCTGGGTAAGTTTTATCGCTGGACGTGGAAGGGCTAAAGGCAAATGCATCATCAACAGGAGTATTATTTTCTACTTCATTATTTTGATGCTGTGATTGTTGTCTGATATTATTTACAAAATTATCATAGTTATCTACATCATTGGCATCCATAACAAAAATGCTAGCTGATAAATCATCATATTCATATCTTGTTTCACTGTTTATATTACCCAGGAAGTCTTCAATAGGTTGAGGGGTTGGATGTACAATTTCCTCAGTATCATTGTCATTTTGTTCATACAATATATTATCACCATTACCATCAGAATCATTATTATCGTCATCACTGTCACAAAAACTAGCTTCTGAACCACTTGGCAAGTCAAAGTCCAATAAATATTCAATGTCCTTGTCATTTAAATCCATATTATTAATTTTCTAAGACATATATAAAGCCAAAATGAAATATACAAATTTTTAATAAAATGTGATATACACGTACCTGAACTGCACAGTTGTATCATATGATACCATGGATACTTGTGTGTATTACGAAGTAATATTAATATAAAATCGACAAAACTATTGATAATATAAATCTTTATAACATTTCTAAACTAAAAAATATTAAAATATAGTGAAACAACAGTTATAAATGAATAAAACTTAACAACAAACATGACAAGAATTGTATTTTTTCATAATCACGTATTATGATTTTCAAACATTGATAATATAACTGTATGATATGAGAGACATGAAATATTTCATGGAATAAAAACTATATGTGTTGATAATCGGTTGATCCAATTGGTTGTATATAATAATGTAATCTAAATTATTTTCCCGCCATAATATGTTATGGTATCATATGATACCAATATGCATGAAGAGGTTAACCTACTTTTATAGTTATCTACCTTATATAATTTTGTAGTCATATTTATTATTCATCTACTTTTATTATTGTATAAGTTAACTTTATTATAAATAATTATAATTGTTATAAATTTGCCAATAAACAATTAAAAAATGAATAAAAATGAGGATTGCTAAACAGATAGAGTAAAAATAAAATTAACCACATAGATACCAAAAGAAACAAAATATAAAATAATAAGTACAATTAATTCAGTTATAATTAAATATATTTCTATGAAATTTTGAAGGATGTTTTTCAAATGCCAGTCGTCTAAATAAAGTTCATCCAATAGCACAAAAACGTGAATCATTTTTTCTTCACCCAAAAATGATTTTTCACCTTTCACCCAAATATTGTAATATTGTAACAATATTACTATTATAATATTAGTATTTAACTATATTATAGTTCCCGTTTCATTTTGACTAGCATAGATAAATTTAAAATTAAGTTTGCAATGGCTGTTTTTATAAAACTATTCATTTTATCTTTTTTGGTATCCTATATTCCTATGGATATTTTTGTCTATATATCATTAGATAGTATTCAAATGATTTAAAGTTATATAATTTTTGAGCATCATTTAGCATTTTCTCAGGAAATATCGCGATAATGTGATAATATTTTTTCTTATAAGTTTCTTTTTAAGTTTAAATTTTATTTTAAGATTTTTAACTAATCGAATATTATTTATTGTAACGTAATTGTAATCGTATACAATATATGGCAATCGAGATTACGAGTGGTGGTGGAAAGTTAAATGAAAATAATTATTTTTCCTGATTAAATGTCCACTTAATATAACTTGAACTTGTGCAGTCTATCAAAACTTATTTTAAATTTCATATAAAAATTTTTTAGTTTAAAACTTGCATGAAATAAAAAAGTCTTTAATGCACTTTATAGTTACATTATTTAAATTATTTAGATATTAAATCATTTTTTTTTAAGGTTTAACATTCCAGCCATAGTTATTATACTACCATATACTATTATAACCCATGATGGTGTTAGACGTTGATGCGTTCATTGATAACTCGTAAGTAACATTTTTTCTTGACTTTCTCCGAATGATTAAATATTGTTTTACAACTATAGTTGATGTACTTAACTGTTTTTATTCAACCAAACAAACATTGTAAACTTAATTTCAAATTGATCTAGCCGTTGGTTAAACGGAATTCTTAAATAATTAACAAATAACATTATTTGGGTGAAACTGTGAAAGGGGAAAGGCAATTTTTGGATGTAATGGATCTTGTCTATATAATTTTGTTTAGATATTATATTCTTGGTGTTATTGTTTGTAGTTTGAGTTGCAGTTATGTTTGCATACTATGGGCTAGCATTAGGTTTAGTGACGTGACGACGAATGGGAGAGTCTTGAGTTAAAGATTTGCAATGTTTGGTTTTTTTTTTTATTCAATCCATTTATTACAAGTTGGATATCTTTTGTAGTAGGCTGCATGATCACCAAGGGATCCTTGTAAAATTACGGCGTGTACATGAAAAGTTATTAACATCCGTGAGCTGTATTTATTTTTTGTTGAAACATTTTTGATATTTTTTTAGATTCTGAACGAAGTGATGAATGTATTGATTTTACAATGATGTGTGTTTTTTTTAGTACAGCATAACTAGTCGAAATAATGCTTCGATTTCAAACTTTGGGGGTGGTTTCCGATGTAAAATTGAAGATCCTTGGTGCATTATAGAAGTCAAAAGTAAATATTTTCCAACAGTTTTCAAAAAAATCGAGAAAAACAAAAAAAAAAAAATGACAGAAAAGCGTGAATTTTTACGCAAAAACAGTTTTCGACCAAATCGATTTCTTTATATGGTTGTAATTCAAAAAGTAATCACTGTAAATACTTTAAATTTTCAACAAATATTTATGTTAGTGATAACTATATACAGTTTCATTTTCAAAATTTTTTGACTTTTGTCATTTATAGACCACTGAAATTTTCAATTTTTTTGAGAATTTTTTTTTGAAGTGCCGGTAAAAAAATGTTGGACGACCAAAAAAACTTGAAAATTTAATACACGGTTCCTTATGAGTTGTTCTTATTGTAGCTAAAAAAAAATTAAAAATCGTAAGTCACAATTTTTTTTAATAAGCGTTTACAGTTAAACACAGTCGAAAACACGAAAATTTGCAAGTAATTTTGAAGTTGAAAAATCATAAAATTTTTTGCGTTTATAACTAAGGATTAAAAATACAACACTAAGTTTTCCATAAGTTTTCCTTCAAGTAGCTATAGAGAAAACTCGAAGCATCATTATAGGAAAAAATTTAAGTGCGTTTGAATTTTAAATTTTTACGAAATAGCGTAACGATAACGATTTATCCTGAAACAATTTTAAATATTTAATATTATTCAAAAAGTATAAGTCGTAGATACTTTAAAATTTTATCAGTTATTTAGATTGGCATTTTCTTTACATGATTTAATTTTCAAAATATTTTGACTTTTTTTGAGATATTTATAGACGACTGAAATTTTCTATTTGTCTGAAATTTTTTTTTTGAAGTGTCGATAAAAATTTTTTGGCCCTATCAAAATACTTGAAAATTTAATACAAAGTTCCTCATAAGTTATTCTTATAGTGATTAAAAAATTATAAGAATACATAGGCACAATTTTTTTTTTATTAGTATTTGAAGTTAAAATATTGACTTAATACATACGTAAAAATTACGGCAATTTTCAAATTATCTAAGATCGAAATTCATAAAAGTTTTTCTTTTTAATTCTAAGATTTGAGAATTTAATACAAGGTTCATAATATATTTTTACAATAGCAGTTGAAAAATAAAATAAATGTATATCCACAATTTTTTTTTTTACATGTATTCAAATTTTAATTTTGACAACATACGTAAAAATCATGAAAATTCGTAAATTATTTTATTTTAGAAATTCATAAAAAATTTTCCTTTTATACCTAAGATTTGAAAATTTAATACAAGGCTCCTACAATATTTTTACAATAGCAGTTGAAAAATACAAGAAATGTATAGACACATTTTTTTTTTACAAGCATTTAAATTTAAATTTTGACAACATACGTAAAAATCACGAAAATTCGCAAATTATTTATTTATAAATTTAACACCAAGTTTTCCATAAGTTTTGCTTCAAATAGCTATATGTAGAGAAAATTTGAAGTGTCATTATAGGAAAAATGTTTTGAGCGTTTGAGTTTTAAATTTTTATGAAATCGCGTAATGATAACGGTTTATCCTTAAACCAGGTATTCGTATATCTATGATAATATAAGGTATTATGAATTATGATAACTACATGATAACTACACTAATTGATTAACCATGCCTTATGTAAAATGCTTCTTAATTGAAAAATAAAATATTTGTTTCAAAATAGAATATATGACAATATTTAAATATAATATATTCTAGACTGACAAATCATCTCCGTTCAGAATCGTTTTTCATATACAATGATACCTATCATTGCATTCAAATTTAATCCCATCCATTACAGTAACCTACTGTACAGCAGAGCGACATCCACGACTTACCCGCTTTTTTAAAAATAAATCGCCGGCCGTGGCATGAGAAGGGACTTAGGTGTGATGTTGATTGTTATCATACTCAATTATGATGTCATTGGACGGAAATACGTCCGATCCAGTCTCATCATCTACCGTTGACAAAACTGCGAAACGATTTGGCAAACCGATGGATTTCATCTTCCCACTCCATCTTGAGGAGAGCTGGAATGTGAAGATAAATGTCTTTTTGAATTCATTGAAGAAAAAGATCGAGGTGATAGCCATCCATGGTGTTACATACCTACTTCGTATTATACATAACGGTAAGCAGCGTGATAAAACACACATGAACTCAAAATAGTAACAGAAACCATACTCGTACGCAATACACATAATATATTGTTTATGTACCTACGCATCACACGTCATTAGTATAAATGTGTAGAAATATATTTTTAAGTTAATAAACATATACATTGTCCTTATGTTTTTGATACAATTACCAAATATCTAGGTACATTTTTGGTACTTCACGATATGAAAGTAAAAAAATACGTTACACGCTCATTGATATTATGTATCGTCATATCGACAATTGATACGAGACACATTATATCTATATTTTGTATATTACCTTGCTACTTTTTTTTCGTATTTATTTTTCAACAAAACTTTTCTCTAGTTAGAATGGCATTGCATGTTGTAAATCACTTATATTAATAATTCAACAACTTTTGACCATAGAAAAAAACCCATAAACTTAATTACGGTATAGCAGTACCTTATATACCCCTATCGCCATATAATATTATTATCATGAAAAGTCTTCGACGACTATTAGTTTATTTCACCGCTCCCCGGAATGGCTGTGAGCTAATAACTATGTGCAATAATAAGGACCTTGATTGTGTGCTTGACAATGTACTTTAACCATCACGCACATCATTTTATTTCCTATTGAAAATACATTAGTATCATAATACTCATAACAATAATGTGTTCGTATTATAGTATCCAATAAAATTATACATGCCATACAATATAAACCGGAAATTGTCCATATGTTATAATATACAGGGTGTTTCTGAAGTGTGTGAGGTAATTAGTATACGCATATTTACTGTGATGCCATAATGAAGATTTTTTTGGAATTTTTTTTCTAACTTCAAAATCTGGGTTTTTTAATGTTATTTTTAGAATATTATCTTGAATGTAAAAATGAACACTCTTGTCGTATTTTTTGCAAAATTCTCATACGAATCGAGATATCGCATCATGTTTGCGATTTGTATGAGAATACTGCAAGATAACCAGCGGTGATAATTATTTGTTGCAGTCATTGATAATACACAATTAATTAACACATTGTTTTACAATGTCGACTAATAAAAAATATGAAATAATAACAAAATTAGGGTTACCAGAGTTTTAAACGATTTTACGTATTACATGTCGCTTACGACAACTTAGTAACGACGAGTAAAATACCTAGAGTTTTTAATAAAATAAATCACCAATGGGTGATATTAGTTAAATACTTAAACTAATTAATTAAATGAATTAGTACTTACCCAGCATAAAAACCATGTGCCATTGCGCAAAAATCAAAATTTAAATTAAAAACTTTAAATCTTAAAAATAAATATTAATATTTTAAATGTCGTTCAATGACAAGTATTGGACTGAGCTCTAATCAGACCAACTAATGTCCATCATGTACTCTGTAAGGAGTACGGTCAATTCAATATCAACGATAAAAGTATAATATTAGGTTCACTAATAAATAATAATAATAGTATAAAATAAAATGTTTATCTTATAGAGTCGTATGTTAAGTACTGTGATATCCAAAAACTGGAATTTCAGTATAAACACACAAATAAGTAGTTTCTTTTATCTCTAACTATTATAACTTTATAAAGTTAAAAGTTATTTAATAAAGGTATTACATAAATGTATGATAGTAAATTTGATCGTTTAAAACTCTGTTAACCCTAATTTTGTTATTATTTCATATTTGTTATTAGTCGACAATGTATAACAATGTGTTAATTAATTGTGTATTATCAATGACAACAAATAATTATCACCACTGGTTATCTTGAAGTATTATCATACAAATCGATGTGTCGCACGACTTTTTTTTTAGTTAGCGATTCGAGCGCGACAAGCGCAAAAATGATGCGATATCTCGATTCGTATGAGAATTTTGCAAAAAATACGACTAGAGTGTTCATTTTTACATTCAAGATAATATTCTAAAAAACAGAGTCAAAACCTCCTCAAATTTTAAAATAAATATATGAGGTCTTCAACGTCAGAGGATATCAAATTAAATGATTAAATAATTTAAAATATTTTAAAGAAGTATAATTAGGTATTTTTTAAATTATGTTTTACTAATTAACAAATAACAGTATTTAATTTAACAAGCAACATTTCTATTAAATTAAATAACATGTTTATTCTTAAGTTTAAAATTTAATTTAATAACATATTTTCTTATCATGACATAAAAATAAAACCATCTTAGCCTAAATTGTCTCAATATATTAGTTCAAAGTCTTAACTATTGGACCGTCAATATTTTCTTTAACAAATTACTTTTTTGTGCTATTAAATCAATTACATCATCGTTCTTAACAGTACACAAAATATCTTTTTCTACCGACATAAGTAAAAAATGTTCCAGTTTTTCTTGAGACATCATACATCTGAGCCTGTTCAAAATATATTTTAGTTTGGAAAATGTTCGCTCACAACTCACTTGTGTGAAAGATAGCGATAAAATATATTTATATGTTAAATATAAATTTTTGTATGCACTCATATGTAATTGATACTGATGAAGTACTTTAAAACAACAAATTATGCAATCTTTACATGCTGACTCAGGCGGAGAATCATGATCGGACAATATTTGATTGGGCATAATTTCCGAGCTGTCTTCATATGATACTGAATTATGTAAATTATCTGCTAATCATTTAATAGAACCCCACTCACTGGAAAAATCCAACAGTTCTGCTAATAAGTCACCAGGATTAAATTGAGGATCATATTTTTGTAATTGTTTTCCCAGAAAATCCAAATCATGATATTTCAAATTTTTTATTAACTCAAAACTATTAGGATCAAAGTAAGATATTTCTCTAAATAAATCTTCATGCTTTTCAAACCGATCAATTAGGCTAGTTAAAATTTGATCTTAAATATAAATAAAATAATAAACCAGTTACCATAGTTCACTTACTACCAAACCATTATCACTTATCAGTCTCTAAACTGCACTGAATTACTATAGCCACGGACTAAGATATCTTAGTCCGTGCTATAGCTGCTGCGTACAAGGTGTATAGATAAAGATAGGTAAGATTATCTATAAACCTTGAGCTGCGTATGTCTGACGCCTGTGAAAATTATTTTATTTGGACGATTTGTTGTGCCTGTACGTGCATAATGGTTCGTGTCGTGCCCGAACAATATGAATCGCGCATTCGCGCTTAATAAAACTAAAATTTAAAAACTAGAAGATTAAATAAAATATATAATATAGGTGTTATAATAAATCGGCCTATAAATCAATTATTATGAAACGGCCCACCGAGTTTTGCTCGGTACCTCGCCGGCCCAGTCCGACCCTGCAAGTAGGTAATCACTTTGCTGCAGTACAGTAATTGTTAAATGTAGGTCCTTCGTTTTGAATTGAGTAGGTTACTGTTGTTGTGGACGTCAGAATATACTAAATTGAAATTCAATAATATATCATTTTATGAGTATACGATGAAAAACTATCAATTCTGAATTTTGAGTGAAGATGGTCTAACTTCAGAATTTTTCTACTAAATGGAAAATCAAAATACATTTACCGCTATGCATCAAAATTTAAAAATAAAATGTTTAAAACGTGCACTTATTTAATTATATCACTAAGGCTTTCAATTCCTTGTTTTTAAATGCTTATTACAGTATAATTTTTTTGTTTTGTTAGTCATAATTTTATTAAATAATAATAAATATAAGTTCATTAATTTATTTGAAGTTTTATAATAAGAAATATGTAATTTATCAACTTAAAAAATAGCAAGTTATTAATGTGAATCACAAGTGTTATATTATTTTGTAGTTTTATACATTATTCAATTATTATATTAACTAAAACAATAAAACTTCTTTGTAAATTAAGGTATTCAAATTTTGAAAATTGCATATCCAATTCAATCAGATAACTGTTAAGGTACTAAATATTTAACTTTTAACTTTGGTTGAAGTTACTTATTTTAAATTAAGGTCAACGTTTTTAATTTTTTTTTTTTAGTGAAATAAAATTTTTTTTAAATTGCTTCTTTAAATAATATAGTTTATTTAGTAATATTCATAGTATATCATAGTCATATCCGACAACTGGAAGTAATATATGATTCCATTTACAAATCAAATAGGTTAAAGAAAAAAAAATAGAAATTAATCTTAGTAATGTAATTGTTATTATTCAATTATTCGTAGACATTTATTTAAAGATTAGTAAAATGATATAAGTTATGAAAAAATAAGTACTTATACAATTTTCTCATATCACAAAAAATGTAAAATTTTCTATACTATAGCTAAATAGCTTAACAGTAATCTTCTTAAATTCTTAAATTTTGTTTTATATTTATGGGTATAATAAAACATATTGTTTCCCCTGATTTTACTCAGCCATTTTTGTCATCTAAAAGTCATAGAGATGAGGTTAACTTGACTGGATTGAATAAATGTACGTGATTCAGTGGTTTTTTGCGTTTATTATATTATATAATATACACTTTCTTATCTAATCTTATGTTCTATGTCGTTTACTACCCTCTCAGATGTACATACCTTAGCATGTAAAATGTTCAAGGATAAAAACGTATGGTCTTAGAGTCCTAACACGCTCATCTAATCAATATAAAAAAAATATTGATATTGTATGAAGCCAGTCGTGATATTATATTGACTCGTTCTTAAACGGTGGCTCACTCTAGAACGTCAAAAACAATTTAAAATACATTTATCAAAGTGTACGTACTACCTACTAAACTACTAGAGTGTACCTACTGTTTTTTAGCTCTAAACATTTCCCGTTAGAGACTAATTTCTCTATTTCATTTATTTTCTCATAATTTATAATCAAACCCGAACTACCTATTATTGTTTTTAAAAACGACTTAGGTCCAACCATTATATATGTATATAATATATGAACAATTCACGTTTTTTGATATTTTGATATTTTTGTATTGATTATTATAATACATATTTTATTTATTACAACAGTGATTCTTAAACTGTAATACGTGTACCGATGTTGATACGCGAAAGACTGGTATGGTGGTAGAATGAAAAATGAAAAATGAAAAATGAAAAATGAAAATGAAATTCTGAGAGTAGCAAGCTCATCAAATATTTGTTATTAAATTCATATATTAATTTAAGAACACTAATAAATTTGTATTAATAAATAAATAATAATTTTATCATAGTATTTGACTACCTTTTTATTTAAAATAAATGGTATTTAACTATGTAAAGTTTTTATGGTTCAATTTTTAATAATTAGTGGTACGTGACTGATTGATAACATACTTAAGTGGTACCCGAAAAATAAATTTGAGAACCGCTATATTACAACAAAGTGAAGTTCCAATATTTTGAATTAAAAAGTAGGTACACCTTTAGTTAATGTATAAATATATTGCAGATCAGCAGATCGTATATCAATGGAAACCCTTAAATACAACACAGCAAAATAAATAGCAAGGTTTCAAGGTAAAAACAATCTTAAAAAATATCGTTAAAATAATTTATAAATATTACTTAATTAATGTAGTTTAATTGAAAAAAACATAAATACTTATTATTACACGTTTATTTATAATATAATAATATATAAATAATATAGTGCTTAGCTAAGACGACTTTAAAAATATATAAGTATAAGCGTTTTAATAGATGACATGTAGAACATTTTTTTTTCTGTCACCGATGGACATATGATCAAATCGTATAAAATATTATTTTTTACTTATTCCAACTAAAATTATCATTAAATTACTTATGTCACAGAATATTTTTAAATAGTTCCAATTCATTGTAGGAAGGTAGTACAATTATAGCACGATGATTATATGTATTGTACTTGTTTCATCCTTCCATTGTACTCAATCGCTCGCATTCAGACTACAGAAATCTCATTATCAAAATATCAACATTACCATGTTTCCAGAAATGTTAAATGGTACAATTAGCTAAATAGTTTGTAATATATAGTATTATCATTAGCTATGATTAAAAACTACATAAAACCTGCACTTTTATAGATATTGTACAGTAAATTAAACGTAATATATTTTTATTAGTTAGTTTTAGTTTATTACCAACTCACCGATTTTTTTTTTTTTTTTTTGAGGTAAATAGGTACCTTAAAAATAGTCTTTAGTTTTAAGTAGGTTCTTAGTGCTTACTTACAAATTTATTAAACTAATAAATCGTCCTCACTTTAAATGATGTCCATATAAAATTATATTTATGTTAGTTTTTGATCTATTTTTAAACTAAAAATACATATCTTATGATATAAAATCTAAACCTAAAAATTTCCAAAGTATAATAAATACATCAAAGTTAAATGAAAAATATAGAAAGTATCCACATACATCGGTTTATGTATTTGACATGTGACCACTGATTTCATTAGACGTAGAAAGTAATAATTTATTAATATAACTATAAATTATAATCATAACTCTTATTAGAATCTAAAAAGTATAATGAGGTTGCTATAGTAACGAAATTCTGTTCTAATTAATCTTTAGTTTCTAAGGGCAACCTAAATTTATAACATTTGTTAGAGTTCGGTTGGTCATGACAACTATAATATGAAATTGGTCAGAATATAACAAAATTTTACTCTCCCAGCCTTAACACAGCGACGTAATGATGAGGCTTTCGATGTCACACAAATGTATTGAACGAACCCAGACATATTATAACATATACATGTGAAAATGTAATAAATTGTTTCACTAGTAAATGTTGACCGGCGTAGTATATAGGCAATTTTGGTACATAGGCGTATAGATGGCTTTCAAACGGTATCACGTAGGTACTAGTGATGGAAATATTTTTATTGGAACGTTACGGGTTAAATTGCTATTGTCATTTCCATATCTTCAAAAAATTAAAAATTAATTATTGTCTGTCTGTTTGTTTGTATTTCATGCATTCCTAAACCGCTGGACCGATTGCGACAAAATTTGGTACAGAGACAAATAAGACCTATGGGCAGAAAATAAACTAAGTTAGTTAGATAGCAACTAACCTAACAAAGTGATAGGCCCAACTCTGGGAGGTACTCAAACAGACATTTTGAGAATTACAATGAAAATTCACTAATACGTGATGGTTACTATTAGTAATGGTTGCTATTAGAGCGCATGAAATCATAATCCTTAAATCTTTTATTATTTGTTTCCATGACACATGCGTCTATGGCATTATTAGTTTTTATTGATATCTTGTATTTTTTTTTTTATATAATAACGCCATTTCTATATAGTTATGCCTCCCCCCCCCCAAAAAAAAAAAAAAAAACATCAATTGGTAGTTCTACGCCTCAAGCACGAAAAAAAAATGCCAATACGAGCTTCAGAAACAATAGAGCAAAGAAATGCAAGATTGGGAACCGCCAGAGAACGTCAAGTTTGATTCAGTTCATCTGAAAAAAACTGGGCCACGAGATGCAAGATTGGGAATTATACCGATTTCGCAAAACAATCGCTAGAAATGGGGAATCGTAAATTAGCTATATCGATGAATCAACACAATGCATCACATTCCCAACTAATTTCTGTAAAATAACAGTAACAATCAATGAGTTAATTGACAAAGTTTTCCCAAATCTACCACAAAATTACTGAAATCGTCGGTGGCTTATTGTACGGGCTATATTAGTGTAAATACCTACAAGTATTAACACCATTCTAAACGAAATTCCAGGCGAAACGATTACGTAGCAGCCCATCGATATCGTAATACCGTAATAAAGACGAAGTTGTCAATTTTCCAACTAAATATTTAAATTCATTTGATTTGACAGACATTCCCCCAACATTGAAATTTGGAGTGCCCATCATTCTTCTACGAAACATAAATTCACCACGACTCTGAAACGGTACCAGGCTTTCAGTGAAAACTTGATGAAGAACA
This sequence comes from Diuraphis noxia, assembly GCF_037042655.1. NCBI lineage: Eukaryota > Metazoa > Arthropoda > Insecta > Hemiptera > Aphididae > Diuraphis > Diuraphis noxia. Next base: position 38,470,706 of record NW_028301713.1, on the reverse strand, counting down.
TTATCTAAGCTATAATTTTAAACGGAAAGTTCAAAGGCGAAGATGTACTGTTGCCACACATCCCAATGATTCCAACAAATATTCTTTTTGAATTCAAACGTTTGCTGTTTCCGGTGTGACTCACCTTTGCAATGATCATCAACAAAGCACAAGGACAATTGCTACAAGTGAATTGTTAAACATTTCTCCATAAAACGAATAAAATTACAAAATAATAAACTAAATTGACTTTCAGCGTAATATTATTACTTGGTATATTTAAACTATTATCTATCTATGTGTATTGTGTATAAAAAAAACACTGCTAGCATGATCACAGGTAACGAATTTAACATACAGTTTGAGACATTTAAGAGGTAGGTTTTTTAATGGCCTACAAATTAATGCACGGATTCAGCTAGTAAGTACATAATGTAGACAATAACAAATAATTGTGCAATTAAATCAATTTCAGAATAACATTTAAGCTAATATAATAGATTTTAAAAAAAAACAATTCAAATTTGATGTTTATTATTACATTTTTTAACTACAACAAAAAAAGTGATTTATTAATAATATTAGTAAAACAGTTATAATAGTATTTGGGTGCTTATATAAAGGTAGCTAAGTTGAATTAAGTATTAGTAAAGTTAAAAGTTTTAAATTTAATTGTTTATTTATTAACACAATCATTCTAAATAAATATTTATGACGGAGACTATAGAATCTGTATTAACGAGTTAATATTTTTATGACAATCAAAAGATATTAAAAGAAAAAGTAAAACATGTGTGAAATTAAATGAACATGTACATTTTGCTTGAATTGTACTTTTCAATTTCAAATTCTTAATTATTTTATGCCCCATCCGGACCATCCGTACAAGAATATCAAGAGTAATCTCAGATTAAATGCTTCTACTCACAACAGATGAAACGGGTATGACTAATGCTCATAAAACATGAAATCCTATAAATATTAGGTAATAATCAATTAGTAATGAAAATTTCAAGATATTAATACACATTTGACTTACAATCAAAAAACAAGCTCCAAGCATGACAGCTTTCATACGTTCATCAAGATCCATAGGAAAAGAAATACCAAAGAAATCGGCATCAGTAAATAGTTCCCTTAAGAGTCCAGACCATTGTTTAGATATACAGCCAATTACAGCGGTTTTGTCTTTAGATAATATCTGAAAAAAAAACATTATTATTATGAAATTAAAATATTAAATCCTCATACTCAATGTTAGAGTTAATAAAAATAATTTAGTTAGTTGGATTAAAAATTTTAAAAATTACTTTAAATTTAACATCACTTCCGCACATACTAAATGTACATGTTGGTCCTTTGATTTTTAGTACTTCTTCATTAACTGCATTACGAATGGTGAATTTCGGTTTTAAAATTGACCAATCTTGTTCCACAACTCCAACCAAACACCCAGGTGGTGAAAATACTTCAATTCTCTGTTAGATATACAGTTTTAAATACATAAATTAAAAATATATAATTAGTATTATTTTATCATATAATTTGATAAAAAGTCAAATTTCTATGACTATTACCTATTTTTTGAATTACAAAAAAAAAGCGGGTACGTCGTGGATGTCGCTCTGCTGTACAGTAGGTTAAAAGTGGGTTACTGTAATGGATGGAATTAAATTTGAATCTAATGATATATCATTGTATGCGAAAAACGATACTGAGTGGAGACGGTTTATCTGACTAGGATATATTATAGATTATTAAAATTATCAAATCTTAGATTTAAACAGAAAAATTTTTATGAATTTCCAGCTTAAAATAATTTGCGAATTGTTGTGATTTTTACGTATGTTGTCAAAATTCAAACTTTGAATGCTTATAAAAAAAATTATGATCATATATCTTTTTATTTTTCAACTGCTATTTTAAAAATATTTTTGGAGCCTTGTATTAAATTTTCAAAGCTTAGATTTAAAAAGAAAACATTAATGAATTTCTATATCTAAGATAATTTGAACATTGCCGTAATTTTTACGTAGTTAATCAAAATTTGAACTTTAAATGTAGCTTATAAAAAAAAAAATCGTACCTATGTATTTTTAATATTTTTCAACTGTTATTGTAACAATGGGTTAGGAGCCTTTTATTAAATTATCAAGCTTTTCTATCCAACAAATACATTTTTATCGATATTTATAGAAAAAAAAAAAAACCAAATAAGTTGAAAAATTGAAATGTCAGTAATCAGCTCAAAACAAATCAAAGTATTTTTTAAATGTCATCAAATATAGAAAATTCCTATATAAACATTCAGTGAAAATTTCAAGTATCTGCGGTCATTTGTTTTAGACTTTAAGAGTTACACCAAAATAAGAAAATCACTAAATGATAAATCTGGTGAAAATCCAATGTTGTAAAAATTTAATTTCAAACGCTCATAAAAATTTAATTTGAATTTCTGGAGGACATTTTTGTTGTGATTGTCATTGATTGTCAAACTTGTAAGAAATCTTATACAGGGTGATTCTTTTAAGTGGGTACACTAATTATCTCGAAAAGTATTTACTTTTTTCAAAATATTTTTTTACATGGTTTCAAGTTGTTAAAAAACCAACGTTTTTATTAAAAAAATATATTTACCTATATAGTAAAATCCCTATTATAAAAGCGACTAATTAAATTTTTTCAAACATAAGCAGTGTTTTGTTTACATTTTTTTTTCTATCCGTGCGGTATCTACTTTATTACTATATAAATAATTCCAGAAATTATAAATTATCATACCTGTAAACAACAAGGAAAAAGGCATGATTGGCATGCTAAAGACCTTGATAAATGAATAACTTCGTTATTGTAGTTATCCAAGATTTTTATTTCAAATGGTCGTATTGGTCCAAAACAATTTCGTGTACAACAATCAGTATCTTCTAGAGCATAAAATACTTTTTGACCAGCGCTATTTTTAATTTCATACTTGTTATTGACCTCAAACCCTAATAAGGCTATAATAATATATATAAAAAACATAAAACAATTATAATTATAAATTAGTGTAAAATAATAGAATAGGAACATTTTCAAACATCAAGAAGATTTTACAGTTATATTGATAAATTTTATGATAACACAATATTCTAATGAAAAAGAGCAGATATACTAGAAATATGCTTTTCCAAACCGATTTAATAATCATCACTAAGATTTTTGCGTCATATTGATTGTACATTGGTTCAGATAAAATCAAATTAATTTCTAGATAGTACAATATTACCATAAAAAATTTAAGTTCTTATAATTTCTTTGTATCTCACATTCATTTAAACATGTTTACGTGTAAACTTTTGCTTCACAAAACTCTTTTGTAGCCTTATTCGACTTACGGCGTCCAAATATACACATAAAAATGGACTAAGTAAACAATTATTAATTCTGTTTATGTATATTTAAGAGATTAAAAGAATGATATCAATAGATGATAAAATATTTCAAACTTTTAAACTTTTTACCTTCTATTGGATTCACTATCTGTTTAATAAATAACTTATCAATTGTTGAAAGAAACTGGAGTCCATTTGGGTAATTTTGAGGTATAGCTTGAGGAATAGGCATGCAACCATCTGTTAAATTTAAAAAAATAACGAGCAATTGATTTATGTGGTGATTAAAAATATTCATCAGAAAATGCATGATATATACATTCCTTGAATAAGTTGTTTTGAGTTTTTAGTGTCAAGAAGACGCTACATTCGCATGTTTTATCTCCGTCTTACAAGTGCGTAACATGGCAAATTTTACGCTCAGCAAATCGCGTTTAGCTCCGCTAATTAAAAATTTAGAGTGAGTTGACCTCTCATAGTTTTTTAAGATATAGAAAAAATGTACAATTTTAAAATGCTCATAATTCGCTTTAAAATTAAATATAATAAGTCTATGAGAAACCCTCCATGATAATGTTACCTTTAATTTTTATAAAAGGTCAACTTACTTACTCGCTATAAATTTTAAGCTAACGGAATTAAACGTGATCTTCTGAGCGTAAAATTTACCATGTTACGCACTTGTAAGACGGAGACAAAGCATGTGAGTGTGGCATCCTCTTAAACAATTTTAATTATGAATTAATTTAGTATCTACCACTTGAAAAGATGGTTGAAATACACTTAGTTGATGCTAAATAACTTGTTCTTGACTTTGATTACCGACTAATGGATATATCGAGGTGAATTATGTTGAAAAAAACATAAGTAATAAGATGTTTAAAATTATTTTTTCCTTAGTTAATAAAGTTATCTTTAGTGAATATTAAAAATAACATTAATATAAATTTAATCAAAATTTAAAGTATTTAAAACCAATGGAAATTGTATTTGTTAATTTATCAGGTAGTATATTTCAGTTTTTTTTCTAAAATTATATATTTTTTTCTTATTAAAATATCATACCTGGTTTTACATTTGATCCATTCGTATCCATTTAAACTTTTTGCAGTTTTCAAATAATAAAATATTCTGGAAAATACAATTTTTTAGTTAGTTTGGGTAGTTATTAGACAAATTAAATTAATTAAATGTGTACTGAGTACGTACAAACTTATTGTTTGACTCACGATCGATTGAGGTACTACAAAAATGTACCACTTGCGCGTACTATCATTAGTGTCAACAATAAATCATTAAGACATCTCTGGCTATATACTATGTAAAATGATTAGGTAAAAAAAATAACAATAATAAGTACGAATATGACATAATTATTTTTTAATGACCTATTTAATTTATATTCACTCTAAATTATTAAATTAACATTTTCTGAATAAATTATTATTCCTGAAAACCATTCTCTTGAGCAGTGTTTTCCAAATGGGTGTGCCGTGAAATTTGTTAGATGTGCGGCAAAAAATTGAATTTATTTAAGTAACTTAAATTATAAAATGATTATATTTATATTTGGATAATATTCATTCAAAGAATACCGTGGCTTGTAATAACTAATAATAATGTGCCGCGATGGAGAAAAGTTTTTTCTTTTATATTTATTAAAAATAAAATGTTTTAGCATATTATCTAATCATAAATTATAAATTACAGTTACTAATAATAATGAATAATGTAATTGGTGAAAAATATAAGAACAGGATGATATCAAATGAATAATTAATTAATTAATTAGTATGATATGATAAAATTTTATTTTGAAATTCATTAATGTACTAAGAGTATGATCCGTAGATCCCGGATCCCAGATCCGTATATAATTTGGTTATTCCAAATTTATAATATTTTATTTTGTAGAATTCTTTGTTTATATTTTATATATTAGTGATTGCAGTTTATATATCATTGTATTGAAATCTCTGATAATGATACTGTTTAGTAATAGTCAATAAGTTTATTGTTGGTTATAAATTTTTAATGGCTATATCACCGACATTTAGATTTATATCAAAAGATCTGTCAAAAAATCTTTACAAATATCTGCTGCCCAACACTTTGCTCATTTTCAAATCAGCTAAAATGAAGTGTGTGAAATCGTATTCTTGTAAGGTTTCTAAAATATTTTATTTATTGTAGTTTTTTTATATTTTGGATGTATCTCATTATAGTTATTTATAGTAATATATGGAGAGGTTAACTTAGTTTTGATATTGTTATTAAAAGTCATTACTTTATTTCCATGATGTATATAAGCATTATTTTCAGTTCAGAAATTGTTCCCTATTATTTATGTGCTCGAAAGGTCTGACTATATATATAATGTATGTTAAAACATTAGTATATCATCCGCAATTATCAATGTGTAGTTTAACATGTATTAAACCTAAAACCGTCAGTGGTTGATTATCAATAATGTCCTACTAAGTTAATTTTTTATTTAAAATGGTTTGCTCGTTTGGTAAAATTATCATGATTTAATCAGCATATATTATTTACTCCGGTAATTATAAAAAGGTTAAAAAATGTTTATTATAAATGTGAATATAGTGTGTTCGGGTTATTAGAAACTATTTTTATGTTATTTTATTTATAAGTTTGGCTGACTTAAAGGGTCTAAGGTTTTGAATCGAAATGTAGTTTAAATATTTTTTTTTGCTTTTGCCGTATGGCCTACTCTCTCATATAATTTACATTTAATAATAGTCGCGTGTTTGCAAAAACAGTCTTTTCATGATTTTATTATGAATAAATGATTTTTTTATGTATATTATTGAATATTGTCTTTTGTATTTAATTGTTATTTTAAATCTATGTTTCCTGGTGTCACACAGTTGTCATTTAATAAAGCTGTATTTATTTTTTTAAACAATTATTTTTTTTCATGATTGTTTAAACCACATATTTATCATACTTATTGTTTGTATGGTTAAAATTGTTTCCTGGCATAACGAGTGATTTTTAAATGATGTGTTTTGATTCTTTGATTTCAATATATCATCGATATATTATTTTATTTAATTCTGCTGTTGGGTTATTAATTTAAGTTAATTGCATTTTTATTTTATCGATTCTGATTTCTGAGAAAGTTTGAGCTGCATGATCTGTGATCATAAATTCTTTCATTTTCGTCTTTCTTTAATTTATGAATCCATGATGATTTAATCCTAGAGAATTTTATTTCGAGAACAATTAAGTTATTAAATTTGGTTGTATTAATAGGCATAAAAGTGATGGTTCGCCAAAAAAACTAATTAAAATTATGTGATAAATATTGTTTGAATGAATTTATTATATTTTTATTGTTAACGTAGAATATTTTATTAATTTGTTTATTAAAAAATTATTCTATAGAAACATATTATGTATTTTTTCAAATAAATAAATTATACATCCTTAACAAAATTTTAATATACATATGTGCTTTTTCTTCAGATTTGTTTATCAGAAAATATTTATTTTAATTTTTATATTTAATTTATTTATTTATACATTATAAACGGGTAGGTACCCTTTGGTATTAATAGTACAGAAAGTATAAAGTTTCAATATGACAATATAAGAGTTAACAATAATTAGGATAATAATAATAATAATAATAATAATAATAATAGAATATGAGTAAAATAAAATAAAATAGTATTAATACCTAATAGTGAATAATAATTAATTGATAATTTATGACATGAATTAATTTATAACATTTAATATTATACACTGATTGTTAACACATTTCAACTTTAATATTTACCTTAATCTAAATAATAATAATAAACATGGTATTTAATTTATTGCTAGATTTAAAACCTAAGTATACGTTTTGCTTAAATAAATCACGTGACATAAAGAAGAAATCTATGTGATCGGCTATGGCATTACATAATGAGAGAGCTCTAGGGAAAAAAGATGCGAAACTGTAGTTGTTTTTATAAAATAGGTACGTGAAACAAATTCGATTTTCTTAAATAGCGATTTGGTGTTTTAAAACCAATCTTAGATAGCAATTCCGGGGAATCAATATATAAGACCGTTCAGTAAATCAAATAAGAGTAACATAATATCTGCAACATTCCTTCTTAGTTTACAACTTGTAAATTCGAAAACCGAGTTTTACAAACTGGTTGTAATAGGTATATTCAATTTATAACATATAAGTTTTAAAAATTTATACTGAACTTTTTCAATCGCCCCTTTATATGAAGAATAACTTGGAGACCAGACTAAAGAGCCAAACTCAAGATGAGATCTGACAAGATAAAAGAATAATGTTTAAAATGTATAAAGATTTTTAAAATTGTTCGTACTTCTATTAATGAACCCTAACATTTTAAAGGCTTTTTTAATTATGGTTTTAATATGTATTGAAAAAGACATATTGTTTTCGATAAAAAGTCCTAGGTCCCTAACAGAATTGACACGCATTATGACACAGTTACCAATTTTATAATTATAAGAAATCGCATTATCTAATCGAGAAAAAGTAATAACACTACGTTTACTTATGTTTAAGGGTATAGCGATTAAAACGGCTCCAAATTGCAAACCTATCCAAATTCGATAGTAAATTTAGAGTATTTTCAGGAGATCTAACTATTGAGAATATCTTTGCGTCATCGGAAAATAAGAGAACTTCCACTGAGCCATCAAGTATGGAAGGTTAGGGTTTTCCATTATTTTAGAATATAAGTAAACAAATACGGAAGGATGTTTTAGTAAATTCGTACTTACTCTGTGTAGAATATCTGATTCAAAAATATCTTGCACGGTTCAACTTAATATGTGCTGAGCATAAGGCGGGAGAGGTGTATTAAATAATATTGAAATAATAAAAAAAGTGTGTTATAATTAATTGATTTTCGTTAATGTATGTTTATAAAAGAAAATGAGCAACAAATGTAAAATATTTAAAAAATGACATTGGGTGAGTGACTGAGCGCTGTTGTATGTGTCGAAAGGGTATTATAAATAATGGAGTAAAATGCTGCTTTTAATCATAATATAACCGTAGATTGTGACATTACTCATCCATGTGTGTGCGACATTATCATTATTTTATGATGATAATGTACTATTCATTAACACAACGACTGGCGTATTAAATATTTAATTCTTTGTAATTATGCAACTGATGATATTAACTATTTTAATTATTTTCTTAACTAAATGTAAGCTAATAAATAATGATAATGTGTATATTATTACAATAATTAGTTGGTGATATAGATATAGATTCATTTTTATTTTATTTTGTTCTTGGCGCTCTGTCAGTATTTTATAATTAAAACTCGGGCACTTATACGAAGACTGGTGGGACTTACAAAATAATTTATAACATAGTTTTTCTATTATTATAAATTTTTTTTTTTTTTTTATTGAACTAAAAAAAACATCAACAACAAAGGCTATTAGTTTTTTGTTAAGATACAATGTTAAGGATATTACAATGTTTATATGATGCTAACTACATATGGTTACTATTTAAGTTAATGTTACAATTTTTTTTTTTTATCAATACGTTTAAATTTTGTTGTATAAATCTGATCCTTTGAGAAAGGCTATCATGTTCGATGTGGTCTCGTTGCTCGGTCCCAGAGCTCCATACAAGTTGGGTGGAATGTTGTATTTCTCCAAAACTTCTGAATATTGATAACACTCTGTTATTATATGTTTCACAGTTAGTGTAACCCGCAGGCTGCACATTGAGGGGGTTCTTCTTTGGCCATGAGGTGTTTATGTGTCATCCTTATTATAAATTTATATACGTATAATTTTACAATATCCAAGAATTTGCATAAGAATGTACCTTTCCGCAAAAGAAAACTTGCACATTTTAGTGTAAGAATATAGTCTGTCATTTAGGGTCAAAATGACAAATTTAAGTGTACAAATAATAATAATTAATGAATAAAACATTATAAAAATTTAATATTTTTCACTTCTATCTTATTTTTTTATTTTATATATTAAATACACCAACACATTTTACAAAAACAAATTCCTTACGTAAAAGTTCAAAAACAAAATAAAAAGTTTTTAAAATAATATTGTATATTTAACAAAATGTAAGAAAAAAATTAAGTCATTTTTAACTCAACAGTTGGTAAATAAATCATCTAGTAATAAAAAAATCATCAAAATATTTGTATGCATCATAAATAACACACATTATTAAAAAAAACTTTTATTCAACAACTTTTAAAAATAAATTAAGAGAAGTTGTGGTCAAAGGGGTTTTAAATATGCAGGATATTCTGTGTAAAATTACTTGATAAAATTTGCTTTATTTTAGTAATTTGATTATATGGCAATTGGTAAGGTGTTTGACACTAAGAACTCAGATGGTCATCTTTCCGCAAACTAGTAGAATCGGGTGGCGCATTCTACACTCTCAAATCTCAATCATGTTGCAATGTTTCATGATTGATAGCAGAAACCACACTATGCCGAGTGAGTCACATATATAATTTTATAATAATAATATACCACTGAAAATATTTTTAATGCTTTTTTTTATATAGTACGTATATTAATATTATTTTTTTTTTTAAATTTAAAATATAACATAACAAAATTACAATAATATATTTTAGATCAATCGTCAAAATTATTTATGTGCTAAAAAAAGAAATGAAACAAAAAAAGTTTGGAACCTACACTAACTTTTCAATATTTTTATTTTGCAATGCAAAGCTTACAACACTAAATCTGATAAGGATATGAAAACATTTTTCGACATTTTTACATCGGAAGTTTACCAAAAAAAAATAGTTATTTATTTCGTTCAAGAAATATAAATAAATAAAAAAAAGTGTATGTTGGTTAGATTTATTAAAAAATAAAATACATAAAATAAAGTATAATAAAAGTTCAACAAAATAAAATAATATGTCTGTTTTTAATAAAATACAGAAATAATATTAATTGATGACCTTAAGAATTATATTTAATAAAACGTCAACATATTTGCAAATACTCGACTTCAACATTAATTTACGTAATAGCACTTATCAGCAGTATATTACACAAGACGACGGTATGCTAGCCATTTAGCAAGTATATTTTTATTTTTTTACTAATGATACTCTCGGAAACTTGGGCCATTGGGTTTAAAGTGAGAAATATATATAAAAAGAAAAAAAATTACATGAATTGTATCTATGTATATCTAAATTATACTAAATTTTGGTTAGAAGATTGGCGGCTGTGACGAATTGTATGATGTTGGTAATGGATTGAGGATTGTTGTTTAATATTTCTGAAAGTGATGATTCGGGCAGGTTGAAGCTTGTACGGGTATTGAGCAGTGTTAGGAACAGATAACAAAAAAATCCTCTGGATAAAGATAAAGATAACAACACTAAATTTTATCTAAGATACAGATAAAAGATAAACAAATTTAATTCATCTAACAAAAAGATAAAAGATAAAAATATTTTATCCAGATAAATAACAGATAATTATAGAAATTAAAATTAAAACAACTAATTTAAAAAACATATATAATGTCATGTAAGTACATGCCTATATAATATGTTTATTTTCGACTTAACTTATTATATCATGATGTGTATCACCAAACATTAACTTCAACACATATAATTATATAAGGAACCAATAAGATCCAAGGGACTCTAGGGAGTAACAAAGTATAAATAAAAATTTGGGAAGTCACCCTGCTGAAGAAGTTATCGAGTGGACCAAAAACAAAATTCACATAGTTAATAATATTTTTGGTACAGATCTATCTCATTTTCACTAAAAAATGTATCTTTTAAATTTATCTAGATAAGTCAAATATTTATCTAAAATAAATACTTAGATAACTTATATTTATTTATCTAGATAAGATAAAAGAGAAAATAATTATTATCTGGATAATTTATCTAGATAAGTCCTAACACTGGTATTGAGATATGTTCGGCAATCGGCGAGTATGTGTTTAATGGTTACTTGAAACCGCAGGTAGTGCATATTGGAGGTTCTTCCCTGGACATTAGAAAACTGTGGGGATTTTTGTGTGTCCTATTCTCAGTCTGGTTATTATTACTTCGAATTTTCTAAGCAAGTATATTAAAATCGTCACTAAACTGAATTTTTGTACAGTGTCATATTATTCTCTCAAAAAATGTAAAACATATGCATTTATAAATTGGAACTAATGAATAGTGCTTGATATAGGAAAAAAAATTAGAAGGAAGACTCAGAGAAGGTTGGATGAAAGAGCGTTCTGCAAAAATTCAATCGTCACATTACCGTTTTACCCCCATACCTTCTCCAACAACAATCCAAATACTACACTACAACAATATTAAATTTGCTCTACAAATATAATAAATAAAAACATTTATTTCTTAGTTACTATTTTACTAATAACTGATAACTGATAACTTCGATAACCTATTTCAGAAGCAATACTGCAGTCGACAACTGCTATGAACTGACACATCGATTTGGCTTTATATGATACAATTTTTTCACAATTATTTCAATTTAAAAGAAATTTTAATAATATTTTTCTATTTTTTCTTTTATAGGTAAAAGATAAAGGTAAAAGTATTATGGATATAATAGAGTGGGGTATATTAAAAAAAAAACAAACAGAAAAAATACTCATTCACAAAAAAATCAAGAATTGTGAATATGAGCACACTTTAAACTGGAAAAATCTGTCACACAGTCAAAAAGTTCACTCAATATAAGTGAACTATATTATATTTTTGTTTAATACCATTTTAATACTGAAGAAAAACATTTAGCTATCTAATACTACTCAAATCAATTAATAAACAAAATATAAATATAACTTTTAAAAAATTTTAATTTTTTTTACTACAACAAAAATAGAATTATACATTTTATGTAGGTATTTTTAATAATAATAAGATAGTGAATTATATAAATTTTTAGTATTTATTTAAAGGTGACTAAGTTGAATAAATTATCAGTTAAGTATAAAGTTTTAAATTTAATTGTTTATCTATTTAGGCAATAATTTATAACGACGATTAAGGAATCTGTATTAAGGATTTAATATTTTTATGACAATCAAAAGATATTAAAAGAAAAAGTAAAAACTTGTGTGGAATTAAATGAACATGTACATTTTGCTTGAATTGTACTTTTCAATTTCAAATTCTTAATTATTATATGCCCACCCGTACAAGAATATCAAGAGTAACTTCAGGTGAAAAGCTTCTATTCGCAACAGATGCAACGGGTATGACTAATGCTCATAGAACATGAAATCCTATAAATATTAATAAATAATCAATTAGTAATAATCATTTTAAGATTCACATTTAACTTACAATCAAAAAACAAGCTCCAAGCATGACAGCTTTCATACGTACATCAAGATTCATAGGAAAAATAATACCAAAGAAATCGTCATCAGTAAATCCTTCCATTAAGATTCTAGACCATCGTTTGAATATTTGGCCAACTACAGCGGTATTGTCTTTAGATATTATCTGAAAAATACATTATTATTATGTGATTAAAATATGAAATTCTCGTACTCTATGTTAAAGTATATTATTTAAAATATTTAGTTAGTTGGATAAAAAATTTTCAAAATTACATTAAATTTAACATCACTTCCGCACATACTAAATGTACATTTTGGTCCTTTGATTTTTAGTACTTCTTCATTAGCTGCATTACGAATGGTGAATTTCGGTTTTAAAATTGACCAATCTTGTTCCACAACTCCAACCAAACACCCAGGTGGTGAAAATACTTCAATTCTCTGTTAGATATACAGTTTTAAATACATGAATTAAAAATAATATAATTAGTATTATTTTATCATATAATTTATTAAAAAAGTCAAATCTCTATGAATATTATTATTTGAGTTATATAAAAAAAAAAAGTGAAGCTTAATAATATCCCAGTTTCTTGATATATTTTGTCGATGTATTAACATCTGAACGCCTCTTCCACCCACTCCCCCCCCCATATGTGTAAAAAATGGGTCTAGAAAAATTGGTAAATTCTATGTCGCAAAATATCTTAAAGAGAGAAGTAAAAGAGAAGAATGTAGCTAATATGAAACGGCCTTATCCTAAATTTTCAAAATATTTTAGGCCGTAGCCCGAACTTAATATAGGCTTCGACGTCACTGGGTGACATGGTGTGTGTAATATAAATAATAATATAATGTAATATAATATACACTTAAATAATATTATTATGTACATTTCATAAATTACGAGTATAATACTTATTATATAGGTACCTACTTCTCCCATAAATCAACCTACCTACATTTTACTAACATGTGCAAGTCTTCGGATTAATGTTGTCATATCAACATTGTGCGTGAAATACAAATCTGATATACCTACGTACACACCTGGTTTTTTATATTTTACCCGATTATGTACTAGAGTTACTTTAATTTTATTCTGTTTTCACTCTTTTAAAATATCAACTGGATCTAATTTTCGATCGGAAACTATCTTCAAATTTTAAAATTGAAGCTTTTGTACTAATTCTAAAAGTATTTGTCAGATAAAAACATAAAAACTTAAAACATAGTCATTGTTAAATAATTCCAAAAATTATAGCGCATAATTATACCTGTAAACAACAAGAAAAACAGCATTCTTGACATGCGAAAGGCCTTGATAAATGGATAACTTCGTTTTTTTATTTATCCAAGATTTTAATTTCAAATGGTTGTATTGATCCACAACAATTCCGTGTGCAACAATCAGTATCTTTCTCAGCATAAAATACTTTTTGACCATCATAATTTTTAATTGTATACTGATTATGGGTCTTAAATCCTGTTAAGGCTATAATAATTTATTGAAAACAATCATAATTATTATTTAGTAGAAAGTAGAAAAGCAATATTTTATACATTAAGTATATTTGTCACTAAATGATTACTTTCATGAAATATAATATTTTATTAAAGAAATTCAGATTTATTAGAAATATGTTAGACCAACCCGATGTAAAAAAAAGGGTGTACAAAGGTGCTTGCATCATATCAATGGTATAGGTACAGTGGAACCTTTCAATATATGGTATGTGTGAACTTCCGTAAGTAAAAATTTTCATAACTCGCACTTTTTTTCACTCTCAACCGATTCGAGTTATCGAGATTCTACTGTAATTATTTATCCCAGTGTGGCATACTCGTATAATATGAAGTTGATTTTACACTGGTTCAAATCAAATATAATCAATTTTTAGACAGTCAGATATATATTGTTAGGAAAAACTTTATAAATCCTTATTCTTATTATTTTGTAACTCACATCCATCTGAACTATAAATTATGGATAAACTTTTGCTTTACAAAACTCTCCTGAAGCCTAGTTGGATTTAAGGTGTCCAAATATGGGGAGCAGAAAAAAAATCTAGTCTTTATCACTCCGAAAAATTACTAACTCCCCATTTTATATCACTGCACGAAGATCTCGCAGGTATACAGACTTGGTATAAGTTTTTAACTCTTTACCTTCTATTACTTCCACATGTTGTTTAACAAATAATTGATTAATTGTTGAAAGATACTGGAGTCCATTTGGGCAGTTATTAGGTATAGCTTGAGATATAGGCATCCAGCCATCTGTTAAATTATAAGATTTGAATTTAAAAATAATGAGCAATTGATTTATATGATGATTAAACATATTTATCAGAAAATGCATGATATAATATTCATTCCTTGAATAAGTTGTTTTGAGTTTTTAGTTTTAAATAATTTTTAATTTTTATTTTTATTGCGAATTAATTTACCAGCTACGACTTGAGAAGATGTTAGATGTGCGCTGGGTTGATACTGAATAACTTGTACTTGACTTTGATTACCGACTAATGGATATTGAGGTGAATGATGTTGAGAAGATCATAAAAAATAGGATGTACTTAAAATTATTTTTTCCTTAGTTAATAAAGTAATCTTTAATAAATATTAAGCAACATAAAAATAAAATTAATCAAAACATAAAGTATTTAAAACCAGTGGAAATTTTATTTTTTATTTTATTAGGTAATAGATAGTAATGTTAGATTGGGTTGTTTTTACTAAAATCAAATATATATATTTTTTTTATAAAAACCTCATACCTGATTTTACATTTAAATTGGTATCCATTTTAACTTTTTGCAGTTTTCAAATAAAAATATTCTGAAAAATACAATATTTTTATTTTGTTTGTATAGGTAGTTATTAGACACATCAACTAATATGTGTACTGAGTATATTATGCAAACTAATTATTTGACTCATAATCTAAAATCTTAATTCAAGGACTTAACAAATTTACCACTTACACGTACTATTCATGTGTCATGCTAACGACAATATCATTAAGGCATTAGAGTTTTTGGCCATATGTGTAAAATGATTAAATAATAAAAAAATTATAAGTACGAATTAACATAGTTATTTTTAATGACCTATTCAATTTATATTCACTATAATATAAATTACATTAACATTTTGTGCATCAATTATTATTCCGAAAATTATTCCCTAGAGTAGTGTTTTCTAAACGGGTGTCGTGACAACTTGAACTTTTTTAATTAAAAAAATGTATACAATTGTTATATTTATATTTAAATAATATAAGACACACAATTTATTCATTGTTGGTTATAAATTGATAAAGGGTATAGACGTATAGTGTCAACGAAATTCGTATTCAAATTAGAAAATATGTCAGAAAATCTGCCGTATTTTTTACAAATATCTGTTGACTAACCCTTTGTTCATTTTCAGAAATGCAGTATATGATGACGTATTATTGCGGGGTTTCTAAAACATTTTTAGTTATTTCTTTAATATTTTTTGGAAATATCTCATTATAATGTTATTTATAGTAAAATAGTAAAATTTGTTTATTTATTTATTTGATATTTTTTTTCTTGTGTATTCATGATTAACACGTTATGATTATTTAAACTACATATATACCATATTTTTTGTTTGAATACTAAAGTATAGTTAAGTAAGAAAAGTAAAAATTGACTAGTAGTTCTCAAAAATATTTGGAAAAATCCGAAAAAAGTAACGAAAAAAGCAAATCATTGTAAATACTTGAAATTTTCATCAAGTTTTTGTATTAGCGTTATCTGCCTACGATTACATTTTCAAAATATTTTGACTTTTTTAAGACATTTATAGACGATTGAAATTTTCGATTTTTTGTTTTTGTTTTAGAAACGCATATAAAAAAAATTAGGACACCCGAAAAATTTTTAAAATTGAATACAAGGTTTTTTTATAAGTTGTACTTATCATAGTAAAAAAAAAAACAAAAATCGTTAGTCAACATTATTATTTATAATCATTTAAAGTTCAAATGTTTACGAAATAATATGTCAAAATCGCGAAAATTTGAATGGAATTATGAAATTGAAAATTCATAAAATTGTTGTGATTTATACGTAAGGTCGAAAAACTCAACACAAGGTTCTCCATAACCTTTTTCTTCAAATAACTGAAAAAAAAACTCCAGAACTTAAATATTTTGCGAGTGTAAAATATATTATAATTTAAATATAGGTAATATCCTAGACTGACAAATCAGCTCTGTTCAGAATTTTTTTTTCACATACAATGATACCTGTCATTGAATTCAAATTTAACACATCCATTATAGTGGCATACTCTTCATCTCTACTATACAGCAGAATGATACTCACTTACACACTTTTTTAAAAATGAATCTATGTTTTCTGGTATTGAACCTGAAAACTCATTTGAATTGAATTTAAAAAAATAAAGTCTCTTATTATCAGCCATTTCTTCTTCCTTGTTATTGTTAGAAAGATAACTGTATATTTTTAGTGTCAAAAAATCACTATCTATGGATTCTCCTTTTAAATAATTTAGCAACCTATTTTTTAGCTCAACAACTGCTGTACCAGTTGATACTAAATTTCTTCTATTAAATTCTGTAATTAGTCGGTTGAAATTAATTTATAAATTCATGATGATTTAATCTTAGAGAATTTTATTTCGGGAAATATTAAGCTATTAAATTCGGTTGTATTAATAGGCATAAAAGTGATAGTTCACAAAAATATTAATTTAATTATGTATGGAATTTAAAATGTGAGATAAAAATTGTTCGAATGGATTTCTTATATTTTTATTGTTAACGTAGAATATTTTATAAATATTTTTATCAGAAAATTATAATAAAAAGTTTAATATTATAGACGAAAAAAATTTTTTTTTAAATAATATCATGAAAAATGTTATTAATAAAACATTTTCAATTTAAGAATAACCTACATAAAATATAATTCAAGTATTAAATTTTAATTCATTCAAAAATTTTTTTTGTAATAAAAAATCCAAATAGTATTATGTTTGACATAATAAATGAGATGTTTTTTTATTATAAATAAAGTGGGGGTCGTGATTTTGTGTTCATTTTACAGATCAAATATAAAATATATGAGCATAAAAATAGTTGTTCACGTACTTTTGCTTTGATTGTTACGACTGAAGTAAAATGTTTTTGAGAAATAATTTGGTATATTTTGTACTTTTTATGTTTCAACAATTAGAAGCTATGGTTTTATTAAGAGGACTCTACACCCACATGTGTTATCCCCGTCTTAAAAATGTAAAACATTGTGAAAACTGTTTTGCGCGTGAAAGAAGCATTCGAGCTGTAATCCAAGTTAAGCAACCATACTTTCACACGGTATAAAGAGGAGAATATTTTCAGTGCAACGTTGTTTTTATTTTTTCGATATAAGAACCAAAAAAAAAGTTACTCAAGTTTGAAAAACTCAAAAATAATGAATTTTTAAACAATAAGAACTTTTATTAAGTTATTATTGTTCATTTATTTACTATTACATTAAACTCTCTGATCTGCAGTCTTACGAGTCTAGGACAAAATCCCGCCAGCAATATTCCGTCGGACGGCATCCCGCTCGGACGAAATACCACAAAAAGTTCATTAAATTGTTGGTGGTTTCTCTCTAGCGTATAGGAAACCTCTATACACTAATAAATTATTACCTTTAGCAGTTTTTACAAATTCCATATTAAAACTTAAAAATTATGACGAGAGACACGTGCGACGTGAAATGCGTGTTTTTGTACTGTATACTGATATATTAATTTTATGTTATGAATGTCATATACTAATATCATAAATTTGGAGATAAAGTACAATTAATAGATCGTTCACGCGCGTCAGTTAATTGCGTATATATTATATACCTATATGGCTATCATAATAGTGTGCACAGGCAGGGGGATGACGGGTATGCCATGGCATCCCCTGCAGTCTACTCAGATAGCTTGTTTTATGTTTTTACTTTTAATAGTGAAAACTATCAATATTATCATAATTTTTATCACAAACGTAACAGAGAGTTATGTAATTATTTATTACATTTTTTTAGAAAAAAATTCTGATTTCTGTTTTTTTTTTGTTTTAAGATAAAAATTGAGTTATTTTGGATTGGCATCTCCTGCGAATAAATTCTGCGCACGCCTATGATTGCTATACGGTAAACGGATTTCCTAAATCCTAATTATTATCAGTTCCGCATATATATTATAATTATATATATATATATTATAATATTAAGTATAAAAAGTATGTATATTGTATAGTAAAATAATAAATCGTAATTGATGTGAAAGGTCAGACTTGTCAAACTGCACCAATCGATGCAAACAGTTTTTTTGTATCCCTGTATACAGGAACAAATAATGGGGTTAAAAAGTGAATTTTAGAAGATTTTAATAATATATTATATGCTAAAATTAAAAATATTTAATTTCTAACAAATGCAATTATTTAAGGTGCATGTATCAACAATTTAAATTTAAATCTGAATGTATGATCTAAATATATTGTAATAATTTGATATACATTTAACTGTATTGTCTCTCAATTAATTACCCTTATGGTTTCAATTTAATGTCTAAATGTTCTTTCACGCTATCCAAATACTCATAAGTATTCAAATACATTACTTCTTTAACATTTTTTAAACCATGAATACAAGCTGCGAGATCTTTAGTCATATGGCCAGCATTAACACTTTCTACACAAGCTTCTTCCAATATATTACAAAATGTAGTAAGTTCAGGAGTGTTATCAAGCTTTGCCCTGTGTTTAAGACCACGAGTCCAAGCATAAATTGAAGCAATGGGATTTGTTGATGTTAGTTTTCCTTCTTGATGTTGTCTGTAATGTCTAGTGACTGTTCGGTGAGCAGCTTCAGATTCTAATGTCTTACCATCAGGGCAGACGAGAACTGATGTCATAAGGCCCAAAGAACCATATCCCTGAGCAATAATATCAGACATGACATCTCCATCATAATTTTTGCATGCCCATACAAAACCGCCATCCCCTTTTAATGCTTGAGCTACCATGTTATCAATCAAACGATGTTCATACCAAATATTAGCTTCTTTAAATTGAGACTTGTAGTTTTTTTCAAAAATATCTTGGAAAATGTCTTTAAATCTTCCATCATTTTTTTGAGAATGGTATTTTTTGTAGATAAATAAAGCGGCCATTTTTTCAACAAAGCCACTTGAAAACTGGTGTGAGCAAATGAAGCTATTGAGTCATCTAAATTATACATGGCCATTGCAACACCAGGGGATTTGAAATCAAACACCTTAAGCTTTTATACTTGTCCTTTGTGATCAGTAAAAACTAATTCCAATTGGCCCGGCCTATTAACTAAGTAATCGGTAGCTTTGTATTGATCACCATGTGCATGTCTACCAATAACAATAGGTTTTGTCCAACCAGGGACCAGTCTAGGAATAGTCTTACATATAATTGGTTCTCTAAAAACTGTTCCGCCAAGAATATTACGAATTGTGCTATTAGGACTGAGCCACATTTTTTTCAATTTAAATTCTTCAACACGAGCTTCGTCTGGTGTGTTATTGTTGCACATTTAATGCCCACATTATGTTTTAATGTAGCTTCTGCAGCATCTATAGTTACTTGATCATTAGTCGCATCTCTATGGGGTAGACCAAGATCATAGTACAAGCAATCTAATTTGGTATAAGGAAAAATTAGTGTTTCTTTTATTTTTTCCCACATAATTCTAGTCATTTCGTCACCATCCATTTCAACAATGGGATTTTTAGCCAAGATCGTTGTTGAAGCTGTAGCATAATTGCGGTTACGAGCGAAACATAAGTCATAAACATATTTATGGACTGGTTACAAGATGTTTTTTGTTTCTAACTTAATTTTCGTAAGGTTTTCGTTTTTATGATTACTAACTTATAATTAAACATAATAATAAACAATTTTTAACGAAATAATTTATTTTATGATTTATAGATTTTCCCTGTAGAGGAAAAATATCGAGTATTTGCTTCGGCGAAATTAAAGTGACCACTCATCTAGCTGTTGTCAAAGATGTCTGAACAGTCGTTCTCATTTTTATTACTGACTGATGATGACCAGACTCATTAGTACAGTTTCTGATTTTAGTTATTCAATATTTTTAAATCAAAATTTATTTTATCCGTATTAAAAACTTGAAATTTTTAAATTGAAATATCATAATTAGGGTTCGGATTTGAAGGCAATATAATCAATAAAAAAAGCATTTAAAATGTAAAAAAAAGGCATTTAATTTATAGAAAATGGCAATTCATAAATATACTACAAAATAAAATAGTGAACATTTTTTAAACACTTTCAAATGCACACATTTTGAGAAAAATAGAAAATAAAAATGAGCATTAATGCTAAACTACATTAAGTTTATGCTATTTTGTATAAATAGATTTGGTACCTTTTTCTTTAACCAGGTTTGTCCTAAAAATTAGTTAAAAACAATTTTAAATATTAACTTACTTGAGTTATACCATTTAATTTAATGCAAAATAAACTAGTTGGTATAAAAAAAAAAATTGACTACCATGTATTTTGATAAGCTGTCTTCAGAAAAACGGCTACGGTTAGGGGTTAAAATATTTTTGTACATCGAAAACGATCTTTCTATGTCCACCGAAATTATCGGGGCGTATTTCATACTTAAATAATTATCTAAATTAAGAATGCTACTTGATAGATCGTCATCGCTTGTGGTTTCTCCAATCAATACTTGGATGATCTTTTTGATATTTTCCCATCCTTTGTTCTTCGATATAACTTTGTTGAATTTATCCAAATTCAATTTAGCTATTTCGCCATTGCATTCTTCGAGTTTAATCTGTATATTATTTACAATATCTACACTTTTCGATAGTAATACACCTAAAACATACACAGTATATTTTAATACATAAAATATGTAAAACACATAAAAATAATATTTGTTACCTCTTGTTTCTAGTTTTGTAATTGTGTCAGGCAAAGTTCATTGAAATTTGTACAATAGTATTTTACTGCATTAATCCATGTACCCCAACGTGTAATTATCGGTCTAGGTGGATTTGGCAATTCTGGACAATTATTGCGATCGACAAATGCAGGCGGACTGACGAACAATCTTGAATCTACGCATTACGAACATATCTTAATCTTTAAATAGGTGTACGGGTAATTTTATGGCCGTACCAAATACTCGATAAGACGATATCGATAAATATTGCGAATAATAAAACCCATTTAAAGTGATAATACTCTAGCTGGGTATAAAATTATAAAATCAACTGAAAATTAAACACAAAATAGGCATTTATAAGTACAAATTGTAAAAAAATGGCAAAAAGGCATTTATAAGTAAAAAGGCAAAAAAAAAAAGATCTATCGTCTAAGAAATTAAATGAAACACATTTTTGTATAAAAATTATTTTTCTATTATGATTAATAAAAGAAAGGCATTTAGTAATAATAATTGTGTCGTCACTCGTCAACAAACGTGTATTTAAATAAATATGTAAGAAACGCTTTGTAAAATACTAAAATGTGAATATAGAATGTACCATAGTCTGTGAACATAAACACTTTACTCATTATTATTTATTACACATCCAAGATAAAATACACTCTGAACATTATTAAAATCATGGCTAAATATATTTAGCCATGATTAAAATAAACTGATATTATTTTTGTCAGCCAACATAAGTGATAACTGATAAGTGACAACAGTACAACACAAATAATGTAATAATATAATTATTGGAAATTGAACCGCTGTTCGACATCGTCGTCGTCATTCGAGGAAAAATAATTAATACCCACTAAAAGTAGCTACGCAAAATCCAAATATACCAATAATAATAATCACGTAATATAAAAATCAAAACAGTACGCCTATAATCGATGAAGTAATATACCTACCGATACACAACATTTGTGGGTTACATATCGACCTGCATTTTATTTCAATAACATGATGTTTTCGATGCAAGTGAAAATTATAGCTATTTATAACTTAAATAATTAAATGTTACTATTATTATTGCGGTTTATTGCTTACAGGCTACAGCTGATAAAAATATTGAGTTTAATAATGTCAAGTATTATAATTAATTGTGATTCCGTATTTTCATGATTTGAATTTGAACTGCGTTAGTGGACAGTCCATAGTCAGTTATTATTCGCGTTAAGTTAAGTGTTTTGTTCTAGTTCGTTTCGCCGCCATCGTTTCGTCGCCAACTAGTCGCCGCCAAACTATTCGCCGACGATCATTTCGCCGCCGAACTATAATTCGCCGCGAACTATTTTCTACGTCAATTAAATTCAAGAGTTCTCCGGTCTTATTATCTGTGTTAGGGTGGTGTTTTTAAATTCAAAATTTTGTTTTCAACATTCATCAGAAATATAATATAAAAATACGACTCCAAGTTAATTTGCCGTAATTTCAGAATGAAAAACGAATAACCTTTATGGTTATTTACTTATATTAATAAGTATCCAAATAATTAACCCACTATATAAAAATCCAATATATCTAAATGAGTACAAAGTAGGAATCTAGTACCTAATCTACATACGAGATTTATATTTGTATTAAACTATTATGAAAAAAGCTCTTTGACATAAATGTAATATAATAAAACACTGAGTTTATTTTATATGTGAAATTAAATGTTAGTAATTTTCAAATTTCAAATACTCTATAGGTATTTACTTATTTATCTTTCTGTCGCAGGCAATAAACTCTACGAATTCATTTTAGCGATCGTAACAAATAATAGAATATATTACTACCTAGGTATTTGCTATAAAATAATATTCTACAAATTAGTACAGTCAATCATAACGAACAATAGAATACATCACATATAAATAACAGCCTTAACCTCACAAAACGTATATTTGTATAAAGTGTCGGAATTGTAACAAGTAACTGTTGACCAGCTGGTCACGAATTAGCATAAAAATTAGATATTAGTATTCAAAAAAGAAATCCGCAGCATACGCAACCCGTACAAATCAAAGGAAGTGACATGATTTATAAGGAACCTCAGAGGACAACAAAGACAGAGTGTACCATAGCAATTAACACCATTATATGCCACTCATATCAAAACTTATTGTATATTTTGTGTTATTTACTAGAAATAAACTATCACTAAATAATTTTTTCACTGTTAAAAGTTGTCTTTCAACCATTATTTAAAAAAATTTCCAACATCTGGATCGCTGGCAGCTCGCAGGCAATATTTCATAGGTTTTAGATTAGTGCTAGTAATTCCGGTGGCCAACAAAAGTAACCGACCACCAGTACCGGGTCAATAGAATAAAACCCTCTTGCGAGTTATTATTATACTTAATATAAAACCTATATAGATTTGACTACCTATAAAATATTATTATTTTTATTATTTACAACTTATTTATTATTGTGGTTCAGGATATTACATGGAATAATTATTACACTATAATACAAAATTAATTAAAGCTATGTACAGTACAAATTATTAATTTGTCATGTTAATTTAATTTCAAAAAAGCGGGTAAGTCGTGGATGTCGCTCTGCTGTACAGTAGGTTACTGTAATGGATGGGATTAAATTTGAATGCAATGATAGGTATACGAAAAACGATTCTGAACGGAGATGATTTGTCAGTCTAAGATATAATATATTTAAATATTGTCATATATTCTATTTTGAAACAAATATTTTATTTTTCAATTAGGACACATTTTGCATAAGGCATAATAGTTAATCATTTTTTCCAAAAACATTTCATGTAGTTATCACCATCATATCATATCATAGATATACATATACCTAGTTTGAGGATACATTGTTATCGTTACGCGATTTCATAAAAATTTAAAACTCAAACGTTCAAAACATTTTTCCTATAATGATGCTTCTAGTTTTCTCTATAGCTACTTGAAGGATAACTTATGGAAAACTTAGTGTTGCATTTGTAATACTTAGTTATAAACACAAAAATTTTATGATTTTTCAACTTCAAAATTACTTGCAAACATTTATATGTAATGCGAATGTATTCTTGGCAATTATCATTTGCCAAAATTACGACTAGAGCCATCGAATTAAATGTTTTATAGCGTTTAAACTTTTCTATAATTGCATGTACGGGGATTAATGCTATCAATCATAAAATCAGAATCTCGGCGATAATTTATATTTTGTAATCAACCAATG
This sequence comes from Diuraphis noxia, assembly GCF_037042655.1. NCBI lineage: Eukaryota > Metazoa > Arthropoda > Insecta > Hemiptera > Aphididae > Diuraphis > Diuraphis noxia. The sequence continues at coordinate 38,445,741 of NW_028301713.1, read as the reverse complement.
CCTATTATTTATACAAATGGTTAGAGCTGTTTTTAAAATCTATTTTTAAAAAAACGGGTAAGTGGATGTTGCTCTGTAGAGCCTCTGCTATAAGTTAGGTAAATTTTGTAAGAAATGGAAAAAAAATCATATACATTTTTACTGGGTGCATTTTTTTTCTTATGGTAGGTGCGGGATATTTAAAAAGGCTTAGGGCCTAGGGCGGCACCTGTTTTAAATCTGGCACTTATAGTATCGTGTCACTTAAATCTAGTTCATAAACTAATATATAGGGCTATAAATTTGTAGGAAAGTGTATATTAGTTTCTGGACGGAGTGATGAAGGTATTGATTTAGGTATCATTTTACAATGATGTGTTTTTTTTTGTGTCTGTGTACAGCATAACTAGTCGAAATAATGCTTCAATTTCAAACTTTGGGGTAGGTTTCCGATGGCAAAGTGAATATACTTGGTGCATTATAGAGGTCAAAAGTAAACATTTTCCAACAGTTTACTAAAAAATCGAGAAAAACAAAAAAAAAGTGAAGAAAAAACGGGAATTTTTACGCATAACCAGTTTTCTTTTAGAAGAACTTGACATTAAAAATGTAATAAATTGAAAAGAACATCGGCCACAACTTTAACGGAGACTAAAACTACCATATTAAGTGTTATACCATAGTGTATAGGCGATTTCGGTACATCAACGTAGGTGACTCTCAAACGGTATCTTGTACCACTTAATACAAAACGAATGATGGAAATATTTCATTGGAACGGTACGTGTTGAGTTACTATTGGCATTTCTATATATCATGTATATAATGAGGACTTATAAGAGGTTGTTAGACTTATAATGTATTACCTTCAACAATGTAATGTAGTTTATGTATTTAATATACAACATGTATATCGGCTAAGATGTATACAAAACTAAATAATGATAATATAATGGTTTAACGAAATTAATCTAAATCCTAATATGTAATAGGAAAAATTAACTTTAACACAAGAATACAAATTTCAAATAAAATGAAAAAATAGCAACAAACCAAAATTAACCAAAAATTATAATAATATGTAATAAAATGATTTCTTACAAGATTATGAAATTCTCTGTAGTAATATATTCTCATTTGTATACTATTGAAAAGTAGTAGTCAGATAATAAAAATAAAAAGTAATTCATGTTATAGAGTACACATGCTTATGAGAGGATGAAAATGCCATAAACATTTGTTGATTTGCTTAATATTACATAATAATTTATCGGGTATTTTTACAACCATAAAAGAGATTAGGTATATTAATTAAATCATAATATTTAAATAATTCAGGTTTACAACATGTTCAAAATATCATAATTTTCTAGCCCGGCAGATAAATTCATTAAATTTGTTACACTATACTTCAATATTTCAGATGATAATTTTCATTAAAATGTTTTCTTTTAGTTCTACTTCTATTTACAGTCAATGAAGTGAATTCAAATTCATTGGAAAGATCACTTAAAAAATAATTAGGTTCTTTAAGTATTCCTTCAAATATTTTGTCACATCTTATTTATTTAAATGAAATGTGGACATTATGTATATTATTCATGGCACTCAGCAAATCAATATCAACAGCCTGAAGCATATACAAATAAGTGGATCAATTAAATTAAATATTTTGCTTAAACATAATGCATTACATATAAACAGATGACACAGCAAAAATTCAATTAAACCTGATGCTTAAGCTCCAATCTTGAAATCTACTCTAATTTCTTCACAAATTATATACTCCAATATCTCAATTACAGTATTGTACCTATATTTTTATGTAGGTAAGTCATCTTCAACTGATGAATATGACATCCATCTCCTCGCTGCCACGACTCGCATCGAACAGTGAATATTTTAAGAATTTTAAGAATTTTAAGATATCATATAATCTGTGCAACACCATAATAATATATTCGAAACCACTGTCTTGCGTGATTGATTGCAGCAACGACACTATGTCTAGCGAATCACATAATATAATTTTATAATTGTAGACCATAGTAGAATACAAAATATACTTTGAATGCCTTTTTTATATTGTATAATATAGGGATTAATACAATTTATTTTTTTAACTAATGATGTAAAATATAAAGTAAACTTTTAATAATATTTTAGATCAAATGTGAAAATTATTTACGTTCTAAAAAAAAAGAATAGAAACAAAAGGAATTTGGGGCCTATACTAATTTTTCAATGTTATTATTTCACAATGTAAGCTTAAAGCACTGAATCTGACTAAGATTTGAAAAGATTTTGAATTAAAAGTTAACCAAGAAAATTGTAGAGTTATTTGATTTTTTTAATAAGTATAAATAATTAAAACGGTTTATGAAGGTTATAAAATAAAATACATGAAATAAAGTATAATATAATAAGTTGAATGTTTAATAAAATTTAAACATAATGTTAATTTATGAGGTATTTAAGAATTTAAGAATACATCAACAAATACACAACAAAAGCATAAAAAAACATTGCATATTAGATACTATAATAGTGTCATGTCAGGTATCATAAAGGAATACAATAGTATGTGCTACAGTAAAGATATGGTTAATAAAACTTTGAATGTTGAAATTAACATCAATTTAGATTTAAAAATAGATATTTAATCAAATTAGGTATTACAATGCTATAGCAATAACTGCATACAAATTGTTAGTAACAAATTATTGTGCACTTAAATCAATTTCAACACAACATTTAAGCTAGGATAATAGGTTTTAGAAATTAAAAATAATACATACATGTGTAATGTTAATTATTACATTTTAGATGGAATAAAATAATAGTAACAACTAATAAATGGTTACCTAGTTGATATTAATTCACATACCACAATATATGATAACAATGACTCAAACATTCACATATTTTGTTTGGTAAATACAATATATACTAATAAAATAAAATAAAAATAAATGATTTGTCAATAAATAAATACCTTCATTAAATATTTTTTTTTAAAGTAGTAAAAATGAATTTCGTGTATTTTGTAAACAAGTAAGATTTTATTTTATTTTTTAAGACATATTGTATAATTAAATAATACTGACTAGGAATTACTGAAATAACTTTGATAATTTCAATTAAAACATATAAAGTTTTATGTTTTTCTAAGCATATACATATACTTTAGTCCATTTACGTAATAGTTCTAATCAGCAGTATGTCACTAAAGATAGGGTATGCCAGCCATATAGCAAGTCTATTACAAAAATCACTTAACAAGATTTTTTTACAATATCATATCAGTCTCGAAACTTTCTATATCAATATTTAATGAACAGATATCATGATCTATATCAGAAGCAGTACTACACTATACAATTTCTATGAACTGACTAATTAATGTGGTTTTGTGTTATATAATACGATTTCTTCATAGTAAATTATAGTTACAAGAAATTTTAAGAGTATTATTTTTTGTAGGTACAAGATACAAGGTAAAAATATTATGGTTATTATAGTTTACATCAGAAAAGCTGACAATGTGAAACTTTATGTTACCAACACTATGTTTCAAAACAATAAAAGAGGTACACAAAAAAAAAATAAAAAATAAGGGAGACTCCTTTCCCATAAATCAAGCGTGTATGAGCAGTGAGCACACTGAAATCCAGCCATCGACTGGATAATTCACAAAAATTAGATGCAATAGGCAACAGCAGTTTATTTTATAGTAGTGGAAGGGGACATGGCATTTGAATGAACTGAACAAATCTGTCACTGACGAAAAGTTCTTTCAACGTAAATGGACTATGTAATATTTTAGTGTATAACAATATCAATAACAAAGAAAAACATTTACAAGTAGTTATCTAAAACTAATTAAATCAATAACTAAACAAAATATAAATATAATTTGTATAAAATTTTAATTTTTGTACTACAACAAAAAAATAAAAAAATATTTGATGTAGTAAAATAGTGAACTTTTTAGTATTTTAGTAATTATATAAAGGTAATTAAGTTAAATGAATTATCAATTAAATTTAATTGTTTATCAATTAACACAATAATTCTAAGCATTTAATTAAGACAAAGTCCATGGAATTTGCTTGAAGAAGTTAATATTTTTAAGACAATCGAGTGAAATTAAATGAAAAAGTGAAATTAAATGAAAAAGTGAAAAAAAAGTGTTAAATTAAATGAACATGAACACTTTGCTATAATTTTTATTTATAGTTTTAAATTGTTTATTGCCTAGCCTTGTATATATTTTAACTGTTTTAAAAACAAGAGTATCATGAGTAATCTCAGGTGAAATAGTTCTACTCACGGTGGATTCAATGTGTATGGATAATGCACACGTGCTACTAGGCAAACGACGAGAACAGATTGATTCGAAGGGTGTTAATAAATAAAATCAGAAGACAATTGGTCACCTTCTGAAGTTATTATTATATGACACACAGTATATAAAAATGACATAATTAAAATTTTAGTGAACCAACAAGTTAAAAACAGATATGAAATTATGATATCTTTTGTAATTCAAAAAAATTTAACTATGATTATTTTCAAACCGTTTTTTATAAAATAGACTGCATACAAAAATATTTAAAAATAATTTTTAAATGTAAAAATGATAGACTCGTGATTTTAATTGAGTTATTTTTTAAAGAAAAGAAAATACACATAACTGCAACATTTTTGATCATAAAGTTAAATACTATCCATAATATATTGGAAGATAACAAGGTTAACAAAGCCCAATTCCATCACTTTCTGCATTTCCACGTTTTTCATAGAACATGACATCCTAAAAATATTAATTAATAATCAATTATTAAAGAAAATTCCAAGATAATTATTCAACTTTAACTTACAATCAAAAAACAGGCTCCAAGCATAACAGCTTTCATACGTACATCAAGATCCATAGGAAAGCTAATACCAAAGAAATCGGCATCAGTAAATACTTCCCTTAAGAGTCCAGACCATTGTTTAGATATACGGCCAACTACAGTGGTTTTGTCTTTCGATAATATCTGAAAAAACATTATTATTATGAGATTAAAATATTACAATTCTCATACTCTATGTTAGAGTATATACAAAATATTTAGTTAGTCTGATTAAAAATTTTAAAAATTACTTTAAATTCAACATCTCCACACATACTATATCGACATATTGGTCCTTCGATTTTTAACACTTCTTCATTAGCTGCATTACGAATGGTGAATATCGGAGTTAAAATAGACCAATCTTGTTCAACAATTCCAACCAAACACCCAGGTGGTGAAAATACTTCAATTCTCTGTTATATAATTATAAATATATAAATTTAAAATATCATAATATTATCATATTATCATAAAATGTATTTAAAAATCAAATATCTATGAATATTTTTTTTTTAACCAACAGAAAAAAAAAGCAAAGCTGAATAATAGTATTGGTTATAAATAATATTTATAATCAATGATAAAAGTTTTGAATAAATATTCTAGTTTCTTCAAACTTTTTTTTTTTATATATTTCACCCGATTATTTACTAAAGTTACTACTGACTATTCGACATATTTATTTTCAGAACATTTTTGTCAGTTATTTTTTCATTAAACTGTTTTATGTCCTTATTTTCTAATTTTTATTGTTATGCTGGGTTTACCTATATTAAAATCCCCATTATAAAAGTGACTAATTAAATTTTTTCAAACATAAGCAGTGTTTTGTTAACATTTTTTTATCTATCTACATTATTACTATATAAATAATTCCAGAAATTATAAATTATAAATTATCATACCTGTAAACAACAAGGAAAAAGACAAGATTGGCATGCTAAAGGCCTTGATAAATGAATAACTTCGTTTTTATAGTTATCTAAGATTTTCATTTCAAATGGACGTATTGGTCCACAACAATTCCGTGTACAACAATCATTATCTTCCACAGCATAAAATACTTTTTGGCCAGCACTGTTTTTAATTGTATACTTGTTATTGGTCTCGAACCCTAATAAGGCTATAATAATAAATTAAAAACAATCATAATTATTAATTAGTATAAAGTAGAAAAGGAATATTTTTATACGTTAAGTGTATTTGTCACTAAATGATTACTTTCATGAAAATATAATATTCTATTAAAGAAAAGCAGATTTATCAGAAATATGCTAGCCCAACCCGATGTGAATAAAGGATGTACAAAGGTGTTTGTGTCATATCATTGATATGGTTCATTACCTCGGTACAGCATGTATGAGGATAATTTTACAATAGGTCAATCAAATCAGATCAATTTCTAGATAGTACAATATAACCAGGAAAACATTTTTGAATCCACATTCTTATTATTTCACACATTTATTAACTCACATTCATCTGAAATACTTTAAGTGTAAGCTTTTGTTTTACAAATCTCTTTTAAAGCCTATTTAGACTTATGGTGTCCAAATATGCGGAACAGAAAAAAAATATAGCATTTATAAAATAAAAACGTTCCAATCTATGTATATTACTCTTTACAATTACTTATGTCCCTTTCTGTCACAAAGATTTTCGTATAGAGACTATTGCCAAAGGGGCTACATCCTACTACAAGCGCTTCCAGTTCCAACTTGCAAACCATAAAAATTCACTAATTTCTACACTTAATTTGGTTAACATTCCTGATAATTCACTTAAAAGAGCTTAAAAGGCACTAGTGTTGTGACATAGCCAGACATGGACTGATTGAGATGCTACAGCATTCTTTGCCCTAAAATATGTTTAATCTGATTTGTTTTGTATCTAATATTGTATAATTTTGTTTGAATGTATATTGAAACTTGGTACTTATTAAGGTATTTTTTACGTATTTTCAATATTTTACAAAATAAATAATCAACATATTTTAAAATTGCCCCAAATATTTTAGTTATTTGCCCTTTAAATTATGTAGCATCCCGTGCCCTTTTTTATCAATCCGTGCCTAGATAAAGAAAAATTCATAGGTAAATATTATAAAATACATATTAACATAGGCAAATACATTTTGTCACATCAGGCCATTTAGATATAGAAAAATCAGCTAAGAATGTAAAATAATACTGTATAAGTAATGCCATCAATATAAGTACTGTGTACCAATAAAATTAATTGTAATATTTTATTATTTTTGGGAGGATGACCAAAATATGGATTTTATTTTTCAGACTATCTAAACTGAGCTACCTATAGTTTGCCAAATGAAAAAAAAATTATTAATTATTAAATTAAAATGTTAAAAAAAAAAAACTAATATATATGTATATTGTACATAATATTTTCTTTTATGTAGTCTATTGTATCTGAGTATTACTACTGGATGACGTCTTCTCCTCTTTAGATAATAGAAATATGCAATTAAAATTGTCAGAGTATGCTTCAAAGCATACGACTAATTTGATATTTTGTTTTTAAAAAAACACTTAAAGTATATCATAATTAGAAAATTTAAAATCTAAAATGTGAGTAGGTACCTATATATAATAAAAAAGATAAGTCTGTAGGAGAATAGAACTCATTAAGTTTTACCATGACTATATAATTATCAATATTGGCGATAAAAAGACTAGTTATCATAAACAGACGTACAGAAAATTAAAATTTTTCCCATCAATTTTACTTTTAAAATATAAAGATGCAAAATATGCTAAAAATTGCTCAAATATGCACTTATCTTAAAATGTGATGAAATATACAAAATTAAACTTAGTATTTAATTTCGTCATTTCATGAAACAAATTTATAACTCGCTTAGAATAAATTACGATCACTACAAAAAAACATACAAATGCAAGAGGTTCCAAACCTTAATTATTGTATACTATTGAAATATTGGAATTTTAAAATATTTCAAATCTAATTATTTATGTAAGAAAATAAGAATAGAAAAAATTATAGATTAATCACAGAATATATAAATCTTTATTTATATATAATATATTAATGTAATCTGTGGTTATATCTAATATGTATTTGATATTTGATATACAATTAGTATCTGTGAAATAATTGTACCTTAAGCTTCTCGAAAAAGTTATTGAAAAGAATAGGTAAATATAATTATTTAAAACCAAGAGTTTCTATATTTTATACTAAATCCAAACTTAAATTATAGGTGCTTATATGCTAATTTAACTTTTTACCTTCTATTACTTCCACTTGCTGTTTAACAAGTAATTGATTAATTGTTGAAAGATACTGGAGTCCATTTGGACAGTTTTGAGGTATGGCTTGAGGAATAGGCATCCAACCATCTGTTAAATCGTAAAATTTAAATTTAAAATATATTGAACTATTAATGTATATGGCGATTAAAAATATTTATCAGAAAATTCATGATATACAGGGTGATTCTTTTAAGTGAGTACACCAATTATCTCAAAAAGTATTTACTTTTTTCAAAATATTTTTTTACATGGTTTCAAGTTGTTAAAAAACCAACGTTTTTATTAAAAAATTATATTTTTAAATATTTTTTAAGTGTTTTACTTTTTTTAATGACAACATAGTTTTAATTTCATATTCCAAAGCAGAATATTTTTCTAAGTATTTTGATTCATAAAAATCGAATTTAGGACGAGTAGTTTATGAGTTATATGTATTTAAAATTTAGACAAGCGGAATAGTGGACAAACATTTTGCGGGGTAACCCCATACCACTCCACTCTACCAATCTAAACTTTTAATACTTATAACTCATAAAATACTCGTCCTAAATTCGATTTTTATGAATCAAAATACTTAGCAAAATATTCTGTTTGGAATATGAAATTAAAATTCTATGTTGTCATTCAAAAAAGTAAAAAACTTAAAAAATGATAAGGATAAAAAATATTTAAAAATATAATATTTCAATAAAAATGTTGGTTTTTTAACAACTTGAAACCATGTAAAAAAATATTTAGAAAAAAGTAAATACTTTTCGAGATAATTAGTGTACCCACTTAAAAGAATCACCCTGTATACATTATCTGAATAAATTGTTTTTAGGTTTAAGTCGTAAGTAATTTTTAATTAAAATAAAAAATTAATTTACCAGCTACCACTTGAGGGGATGGTTGATATGCACTGGGTTGATGCTGAATAACTTGTCCATAACCCGGCTGTGAATATGGAGGTGGGTAGTTTGGATATCCCAGATTTTGTTGTGCTGGCATTGGTTGTTGATGTTGATACATATTATATTGGTCATGTTGATATGGTTGACTTTGATTACCGACTGGTGGATATTGATTTTGATTAGCAGCTGGTGGATATTGGTTTTGAGGTGAATGATATTGAGAAAATCCTAAGAAATAAGATGTGCTTAAAAGTTAAAATTATTTTTTCCTTTACTTAATAAAGTAATCTTTAATAAATATTAAGCAAAATTAATATCATTTATAACATTTTAAATATTTAAAATTAGCGGAAATGTTATTTATTACTTTATTAGCCGCCTAGTATAATTAAATTGTTTTTTTTCTTTACTAAACTTTTATAAATATTTTCTTTTTAAAATTTCATACCTGGTGGTGCTGGTGCTACATTTGGATTGGTATACATTGTAACTTTTTGCAATTTTCAAATAAAAATATTCTGGAAAATACAATTTTTTTGTTAATACAAGTAGTTATCAGACACACTAAACTAATTAAATGTGTACTGAATACATGTAAACTAAAACTCAACTTAATAACTAGAAAAATTTCAAAGTTAATGTTGTATCTGTTGTCATGGTAATTGTATAGTGTATACCAACAACATAACTTCATGACTCATGATTTAAAAACTTGATTGAGCATCCAAACTAATTTATCATTTACAAAATATCATGTCAAAGACCATATCATTAAGTCTTTAGCCATATATGTAAAATTATTGAGTTTTTTTTTCTTATGGCGCTATGTCCGAGAGTAGGCACAAAGGTCTAGTTCTGACGCCTATCTGGCAGGATTTCTAGTGGGCACCCGTAGGTTTCTGCCATAACCGGGACAGCGTGAACTGCCCGGAAAGTAATGCTACCTGTGACCGGGTTTGAATGGGCAACGCGCAGCCGAAGCCTTAATCCGCCTAGCCACTACACCCAACAAATGATTGAGTAAAAAATAATAATAATAAGTATGAAATTGACATAGTTATTTTTTAATGACCAATTCGAATAAAATGCACTATTTATAACATAAATATTACTTTAACATTAAGTGTATAAATTATTATTCTGAAAATTATTCTCTAGTTTGCATGTAGTTTAAGATAAATTGGTTTCTTAACCAAAATGAAAAAATATTTCTTCACAATTATTAAAGTACCTAATCTTAATCTGTATTTGTTAATAACTAGACATTGCAAATCGGCAATAGCACCTTTGTAACAATTCAATATGTATTATATAGTTTATTAGCAGAATGGTAATGATATAAATATTTCTTGAATAATAACTTTCCATTTGCACTCAAAATTATTTGTAAGTTTAATATTATAATATATAACATTTTTAAAAAAAAAGCATTATGGAAAATGTTTTTAAATAAATACATATTAATACAAAATATGGTATCAATATTTGCCAAATAATAAATATCAACTTAATTTTTACTTTAATTTCTACTCTTAATTTTTGGTATATAATAAAACATAAAACTTTCTTAACTTGAGAGTTTACGACATAAATTATAATTAAAGTTTTGAAAAATTCAATTCATTCAAAAATTTATTATAATCCAAAATTCAAATAATATTATGTTAAACATAATAAATAATTTTTTTTTTTTAAATTATTGAGGATGGTGACTTTTCTTTATTGTACAGATATAATATAACATAATAGGCATACAAATAGTTGTTCACACACATGGTTTGATTGTTACAGTTAGTACAGGAATAATTTAATCTTTGCAAATGCAGACTGTTTATATATTTTGTCATACAAAAAAATCACCTACAAATACAATATATCATAATAATATATAGAAAGAATTGGTTTTTTAACAGATTAATTTTATTTTATTCTTGGCTTCTTTCCAGTATTTTATAAATAAAACTCGGACATTCAATACGAGAACTGGTGGGACTTGTAAAACAATTTATGAAATTTCCACAAAACGGACAGTAAAATTCCGCACAGAAAATCGAACAAAAAATATGACATCAGTACATCACCTACAATGAAAATTTAATTAATGTACAATGTACCTGTTGCGAGTGGGCGTAGTCTTATAGTAGTCAACTATTTGAAATTGCAGTTTGTATAATTGCATAAAATGTTTACGTAATAATCTAGATTGGTACAAATACGGAAGTCAGCGCTTACTAAGATATGATTTATGATATATTATGAGTTTTTTTACGAGTTTACATATATTTTACAACAGACAACCGCTTCGAAAAAAATAACAATTGAATTTATACGTATACGACGACACTATACGCAGTTCATTACACAAATAATCAAAGTAATAATAAAACTACCGATCGGTTTGACACTTGAGTACTTGACATTTTTTAGTTCTTACCTCGGGAATCAGAAATTCAGAACGCAGTACACACAACGTAACATACAACTGACCGCAACAAGTTACACGGTCGCCGTCGTCTACAGTACTGAACTACTGACTAGTGACTACTGCAGTACTGCACTACTGAGCGTCTGAGTCACTGAATAGCTAATCTGTTAATACCGTTTGGCGTTTATTCTATATAGTTTCCTACTGGCTACTACCACAGAATAGATTACTACTACCAGCATTGTGCACGACGTCCTACTACATGTCTACATAGTCCAAAATATATATGCGATATGCCAAAATGCCTAATTGATAGGGGACTATGGTGACGGAGAGTAGTTGTAGACTTGTAGTCCGATTCACTGAATAACAAGTGATTTCACTATTTCGGTATAATTTGTTTTTATCGTTATCGCAGCCCGCAGGTAAAATTTAAATCTGATTTTTTTTATTGGGAGGGCGGAACCGTAGATATTATATATATAGTTAGTCATGAATATCTATAATTATCATCGTCGTGACGTCGTCTCTACAACTTTCTGTCCAGTGGTAACATAGAATATTCTATGGTGGTAACGACGTAAGTGCACAATCGTCAATCGGTGCGACAAAATGTCACGATGCGGTGGCGGTGGTCGCCTGCCTATAGCAAGAGCGACGAGCCGACGACTACGACAGTACGACTGTGGTACGACGTGACTGCGGCTGCCGCCTAGGTCAGAAGTACAACTACTACCACGGTAGTATCACGTGGGTTTCAGTAGACGGGAAGGGGCAGCTGTGACGACATCCTAATGACATATTTTGTACAACAAGCGATTTCTTCCTCTGCAGCAGCTGCAGCTGCAGCTGAGGGCCGAAATACTGTATACCACCACAGAACAATTAATAGGTACGTGACATTTAGCACCACTACCAACCAACCAACGCGAACCATTTTATTCAATACCTTTATCATATCATTGAAGACGAAACAAATTTGATAAAATATTCTACATATATTTATATATTCAATAATATTCGCCTTCTTGTTCGCTTACTCATTCTCGGCTGAATCATATGGTCTTGATAAAGATTAAAGACGCAATTTATTACGAAAACAGAAAAGTTACGGTCAGTGAGGCGACTGGCGACTACCGACTGTACTACTGTAGAGACTATTCGATTAGTGTGACTGTGTGAGAGGTAGAGGTATTTTGTCTGTTTTAGAATAGTATTATCATCATTATTATTATTATTATTATTATTATTATGTGTGTTCGTTACGTATACTTACAACAATACTGTCTCCAACAGTATAAAATGAATCACATTGCTTTGTGATCAACATCAATTACGTTTTACGAATATTATCTTACACAAACACACACCTGCGCGTTCAATAGTCTTACGCGATTCCTAATAGCATTGTTGTGTTCAATATTATTGTCGTCGTCTTAATTTTTATTTCGATCTCAAGTGTGCAGGTTGTTCAGTGTTTTTAGCTCACGGTTTTTGATAGTCCATAGCTACTACGAATCATCATGTCTTACGCGTACCTGTTTAAATACATCATCATCGGAGACACAGGTTAGTGTATTCACTGACTGCTAAGGCTAACCCTTCAGCAACGTATAATCGTTAACTGGCCATATGTTACAGGAGTGGGCAAATCGTGTCTCCTGTTGCAGTTCACTGACAAGAGATTCCAGCCCGTCCACGACCTGACCATTGGTTACAAATATTTTTATGAATAATAATGATAGGTAATCATAGTTTTTTTAACATGAACAAATTCCAGGCGTTGAATTTGGTGCACGTTTGGTGGCTATTGATACCAAACCCATAAAGTTGCAAATATGGGATACAGCTGGCCAAGAAGCTTTCCGATCTATCACAAGATCTTATTATCGTGGTGCAGCTGGTGCATTATTGGTTTATGACATCACTCGTCGAGATACTTTCAATCATTTAACGACTTGGTTAGAAGACGCTAGACAACATTCCAATTCCAACATGGTCATTATGCTAATTGGCAACAAAAGGTAATATTTATATCATCAAACTTCTAGTCAATTTAGATTAATAGTCTAATGTACTTAGTGACTTGGAAGCGAAACGAGAAGTCAAGAAAGAAGAAGGTGAAGCATTTGCTCGAGAACATGGATTAGTTTTTATGGAAACATCTGCTAAAACTTCTGATAATGTAGAAGAAGCCTTCATAAACACTGCTAAAGAAATATATGAAAAAATTCAAGAAGGAGTATTTGATATCAATAACGAGGTCAGTTATATTTTAATTTAGTAATGCATTTGGAAATTACCTATTATTTGGAATATATTAATTTATACTGCCTCATTCTATTTCTTTTTAGGCAAATGGTATTAAAATTGGACCCCAACATTCAACCGGTAACAACAGTATACCCGGCGGAAATAATCGATCTAATAGCAATGGTTGTTGTTAACTAGTTTTGAAGTTCAACTAAATAATATTAAATTGGCAATTTTGATATTATTGTTTTTTTCCACATGGGTTATACTTCTTTTTTTTGAGTGAATTGTATTCAATATTTATAAATAGACCAAGCTCTATATCATTGAAATTAGTGTTGCGAATATATCTATTTGTATAATTATATTACTTATTGGTACTTATATAATGGATGTTTGGTTGTAAAAGAGTTTTAATTCATAAATGTATAACCCATAAATGATTAAAACCCATAATATTATATATTTTACTTCGTTAGTTCTATATCTATATTATCTTATTAATTTTATGTTTACCCTTAGGTTAGGAACTTAATTTATTTATTCATAAAAGTTTTGTTTGTTAGAATATTACTGTTTTACTATATTTATATAATCTTATACACGCGATCAGTATTAAAAGTTTAAAAGTGTACATTTAATGTATTTTATTAATAAATAACTATCTTTTTAAACTCAAATAAGAACATGAAAAATGATTTTTTTATATTGCCATTCTAATTTAAATAGTAAACTTTTTTTTTTTAACAACCTAATTTCACATATTTTATTTAATTACACTTTTGATACTGAACGCATAATTATCACTATGGTTTTACACTTTTTGTTTATAATCTAATGGTTTTATGAACACTGTAAATACTAAATAATGTGTTATTAATGCCTATAGATCTTATAATTTAATTTGCCTCATTATATTAATTTATTGATGTACTAGTTAGTCACAATAAATTTTTAATCTCTATATTTTGAAAAACTATTTTTAAGATAATTAAAATAGCTATTAAGATACTCGTGAAATACTTATTCCCTTGTTTATATGCTATTCAATTTGTTAAAATTTGATATTTAAATAAATAATGCTAGTGTTTTAATGTTTGATACCTGACGCATTGAACTGAACATACCCAATACATCTTGTCACTCATTCATTATGTATTAAAATATACAAATTAAGGTTAAGAGGAAGCTACTCATATATAATATGTTGCCTGTCTTTAAAATTATATTATTAAAAGTTTGAATTCCATAGAATCAATTTTATGTTTGATTTAATATAATAGTGAATATTTCAATTATTAAACAAGATATGTCTGAACTATCACAAATTCAATCAAAAAAAAAAAAATTATTTTGTTTTTAATAAAGCCAAAGCTGAAACACAGATAATGTTCTTACCTTAAATTTTGATTTTGATTTAAATATCTAAGCCAACAGAAAACTGCTGAACTGAAATCTGATAAGTTTGTAAGACATATACAACACATACTTGAGTATACTATGGCCATCGTAAGAACGCTGCTGGGTGGCGACCAAAATTCGTTCAATTTCGCTCATCCCCACCACTAAACCTTCCCGAATGCTGGCCATCACCACTGTCGTTGCCACATTACGGCGGTGACTACTGGTTGGTAGAGTAGGAGAAATTTGGGTACTAAACTGTAGACTGCAGAGCTCAGTCATTTGAATGTGCAAATGAAAAGCGTTCTTACAGTGACATTTATAGCATCCTCTTAACACGTTCGCTGCATTACAAAAGCAATTGTTGGTGTCCTTAAGATCTATTAGCACCATTAAGTATTAAATACTCATATAAAATAAATTGATTATTATGTTGTAAATTAAATGTTATTCTTTCATTAGTTAGCGTAATTCAATTGATATATATTAAGATATATTTATACATTGTTTGTAAGTATGACCAGATGTGAATAGATTCTATTCATTAGAAATTATTATTACTTACACTACTGTAAGAACCACAAATAGATATATGAGGAGAGTTAGAGTATAAAGTAGAAAAATACAGGTGAAGTTTGGAAAACCAACAATTGTTATGACTTATAACCAATGTGATAAAAAGCAATTAATCCATTCTCAATGACATAGCCGGCATGCAATGATTTTGTTTAAAAGAAAGTTAATAAAAAATATTGTTTCATTTTTTGATAAAAATTAAAAAATATATTTCTGAATCTACCTATATAAAAACAACCAGCATTCCATATGATAATAAAAATAATTATAAACAGTATTAGTATGCTCAAAAATCATTTATAACATATGTAAATCTGGCATACTAATTTTTATGCATTTTTAAGGCATACATTTATTGTTTTGTAGTTCCATAAGATATTTTAACATTAAATCGATAAGTGTTGATGACCAAACATGAATCTAAAATAAAAAATTTAATTTAAACAAACATTCTATTTATTAAATTAAATAACTCACTTTTCCAGAAACATTAATTGAAGCAACTTTTGGTGCTTCAAATGCTTTCAATTTTAATTTTGAAACATTTATTCCACTTGTTATTTTAAAATGATCCTCTATATCAGATTGAACTTTTATTAAATCTGAATAATGAAATGAAGTGGCTTCAGAAGATGATCGATTCAATGAAAGTCTGTAAATTATATCATTTGTTTTAATACAAAATACCAGGAACATGATCTGCTGTGTGGTAGACATCAATAGTACATTGAGTATATCACTACTACAATTATGAGGGATGTGCTCAATTTAAAGTCAATAATGAAAATATAAAGAAAAAATTTGAGCAGAAACAGTGTCAAATTTATAAAAATTAAATTTTATAGTAACAGGTAGTTAATTAGTTCTAACTTATAAGTATTTTAGGTATAGATAAGTGAAGTAGATGATGAACATTTTGTGGGATACCCTTGCCAGCTGTCACACCACACTGCTCATCAAAATTAAATACAAATATAACCCATCAAGTTCATCTTGGCACTAGGAAACCGTTAAAATAAATATCCACCCACCAATTGTTCCATGTATCATAATTCTTTAGCTGGAAACACATCAATGTAGTGAAAAAAACTGCCACGACTTTCTGGATAACCTGACAGCCTTTTGTTACTGAAACTGCAATATTTTGTTGTGATAGAGAGTAGAATTATGATATATTTTGAAACATAGGTTTTGTTTTTAATCATGTCAGTTGTCAAATGCCAAGATAAACTGGATAACTCATTAACTATTGATTCAAAGTTTGGTTTAAATATATAAAAGTATTTTAAAAATATTCAGCTTTGGAACAAAAATAAAAATATCTATTGTCATTTAACAAAGTAAAAATAAATTAAGAAATTATAACAATAAAAATTACATTTTTAAAATTTTATGTTTTTTGGAATTTGAGAGACAATATTGAAAATGTTGAAGAGTCAATTTCAAGTAGTCTTGACGACAAATTAAAATCTGTTTTTGAATTCTTATTGCTATATTAGATCAATTGGTATGTTTGACAAAGAACACGTCTAAAATCCTATGTCATGCGTGCAAATAAACTAACAGACAATCACGGTATCAAATTCTCTTAATGATAGAAGTTACAATTAATTTTGAACATTATAACAACAATTTTCTACAAAGATTATCAACCAAAAATATAAAAACATATTGAGATAAGGTAAATATATAGTATAGGTATTCGTTGTTCCGCTTAATATCTAAATTAGATTAGATTGAAACCAAAAGATTTTTGCTAAGTGAATCAAATTTTAGCCATATGGTAAAAAGAAAATATTTTCTGTTTAAAGAATATAGTATAATTTATATTTAGATACAATTGTGCAATAAAATAATATTTTTGAATACTAACTTAGCAAGAACCGATCGAAGGAATTCTGATTCGGCATAACATTTCACATCCATTTGACCCTTTGATGATTCACATTTGTAGATATAGTGGTATAAAACGGTTTCATTGTATAATTGTCCGGCATCACACATTGATATAGCAATAAGCCATAGAAATTGATATAAAGCAAATTCATATGGCCTAATAACACAATCAAAATGTTCAGTTAACCAATTATGTATGGCTACCAAAAATGATTTATTTCCTTGTACCATTAATATAGGCATATCAGATAAATTATTTTTATCATAATTTTGTTTGTAATTCGGTGATTTTAATAGCAAACCAGTGTAAAGTTTTGAATTAGTATCATTGTTAATAACATAAATCTGTAAAAAAAAATTATAATAAAGTATAGTAAAATAAAACTTTCTTATAAAATATTATGTATAAGTTTATTATTATATTAAGCAAATATTAATCATAGGGGGGGGGGGGTTATTATTTATACAGTTAACTTGCAATACATTTAACTTCTAGAGACTAAGAAAAAAGTACAGCAGATTGAAAGTTTGTTATATCAATTAGCATAAGCAAAACAAATATGTTAAGAGATTTATTAAAATGTATTCATTATTATAATTCAGTTTTATTTTGTGTAGCTGCTTGCAATTACTCAGATATAAAATGCTAGAAAAAAACTGTCGTTAATGTTATGTATATTTATATATTTTTTGTAAAGCCATTAAATTATACACTAATCAACATGAATCTTAATGTACTTAAACAAGTTGAACACAATATTGATTTATCAGAAAACCTTAGTAATTTAAGGCTATTTAGTTTTATATACTTTTTGTAGTTATTATAAACTAGCAAACTTGTATGTATATTTTCTTGGTATAAATTATAAGTAATAGTAAAAATGTGTTACAAAGTGAGAGCTTTAGTCATAGAATCTTTGTTATACTATTGAGGGGACAAAAAAAACATTTTTTACTTATCACAAGATTTTCAGGAAAAAGACAATTTAATTTGTTATATAGCGAGTTGAATGTATTAACATCATTCAAAAGTGTTATATAACATATTTTTCAATCGATTATTTAAGAAACTTCCTTGAGAGTATTTATAATTATATAATTGTTATTACTGCAAAATAAATATTTTATCCAATCAGTTAACATATTTTTCATATAATTTTATTTCTTACAATTTTTGTTTTACATTTTTGAATTTCTGATTATATATTGGAAACTTATAAAAATAAACAGTAGTAATAATTTAAGTGAAATACATAAAAATTATTGCTGTATCATTTTAATAGCCTGCAACCGATAGCAGTAGGTAGTCTTAAACTGTTTGGCATTTAAAATTTAAAAATACATTTATTATTAATATACTAATATTATCAATTGATGTTCATGAGCCCACGGCGGCCCATATATTGAGCCAGCCCGGTGTGCTACGGCACACTAGCACACCTGGCCAGTCCGCCCCTGTACTAAATAGTAAACTTAAACAGTAGTACTTATACAACTTTAATATTATGATAAAAACTTCTATTTTAAGTTCCAAAGTAGTCTTAATTGACTAAGTTAACATTATTAATTATAATTGATTATAATATTAGAAATTAGAATATATTATGTAATTATAACAAATAATAAATGAATTTAGTATAGTTAAAAGAATCTAATACTGTAAAATTTAGAATTTTATTTTATTACCTTTAATGCAATACATTCAAGATTTGCTTCTTTTGCTTCAATTTGCACTGAGATTTCTGAGAAAGAATTTTTTTGGTTCTTCATATTAGTAGATATATGATTTATTAAAAATTTCTTCAACTTTTTTGATAACAAATTTAAATAGTCTGTATCAAAATTTAAATTCCACAAAGGAGATACACGGAATATTGTCCAATTTTTACCAACAAGATCTAGATTAAAATATATCATCAATGTAAACACAAAACACATAGATAGTTAAATATTCTTTTAGCAAATACTTAGGATAAATTTAAAATTAACTGGTTTAATTTTAGTATATACTCATAATTTTTTAAACCTTACCGAGTATATCAGATATTTCTATAAGAGCAGTTGGATCGAAAGTGAAATCTTCAACTATTCCTGACTCTGATCCGGACATTGTAACTATAATTCAAATAAAATAACAACATCTAAATTACTGCAAACCAAGATTTCAAAATGTTATTTACAATAAGGTGGCTAATTGCCGTACACCCCAGTGCCCTGATAAAATATTTTAATACCACCAATAATCTCACAATTAAATATTAATAACTTATGTTCACATTTTGTATCTTACTAAACATTTCTAGAAGAAATCCAATATTGTTTAGATAAATGATAAATAATCAAATTTATCACTTGATTGACTGACAATTTATTATAAATCTATTTTCCAAGCTTGGTGATGACAATTAACATGTTCATAGTTTACTTATTCCTCACGACAATATTTGATATTATTCACTGCTAATTGATAATTTTGTCAGTTACTCATTCCAAATTTGTAACATTGAATTATTTTGTCTTTATACATGTTGTATGTCATAGAATGCTAAAGATTATGTCTGGTATTCCAGTTACGAAAAAGAAAACATGGATCAAGGGCTGTCTTAAATTTAGTGATCACACAATAAATGTATTAAAGTTATTGGACAGATTAAAAAGTGAAAATACTGAGTGGGATATTTGATTTTAGAAGGTGTTTAAATTGTTGTTTTTGGCTCATGCAAATCATTTGTCAAGGTGGATACTTAGGTATCCAGGCACTATTTGTTGTAGAATTTTGCCATTATGGAGTAGAATCAGAGGGAGAATACCAAGACCCAGCGAAAAAATTGTGAGTAAGTTTTTGTGAATCATACATTAGTCGTGTTTTTTGTGATCCAAGTACATGCAATTTTCATTCAGCATATAAAAAATAATGAAAATAAAAGCATCTTTGTAATCAATTTTTTTTACATATTTGTTTTTTTATACAGTATATTCCTACAAAATTATAGCATAAATGCATGATTTATATTTCTGAAGTTTTTAGAGTATATCAATACGGGCTCTAGTGATTACCATTACTTTCAACAAAATTAATTCATGTTAAATTGTAGAATATTATCAATAAAACTGTATCATTATAATAGTTGGTAACTCCACCCTCAGCCAATGCTAGGCAACAGTATATTTTAGGTAACGTCCACACACAATTCACAGCATTCCTATAGGCATACAATTACCTAGTTACTTTTAAATATCAACCCAAATAATTGTATGGTACTAACAACTGTAGATCTAGAATACTACATAGTAAGCAGAGTTTCCAATCACCAGTTTGTTTGATGTGCTCGAGTTATTGTTAAGTAGGGAGTAGTAAAGTAAATGACCTCTGGAATTAATTACTCTGAAACCATCCCAAAGTTGATGTTTATATTTGTAGAAACCATCAAATAAGAATGATTTACCAAGGAACAGCAAATACGGTTTTAAGCGTTTGTCAGTTATTTTATTAGATGGACTGTATACTGATCAAATAGTGGAGTAATAAGATTTAATGATATTAAAATGGAGATATAATACAGACATTATACTACTAAATGGAGCATGACTAGTTCTATTGGTATAACATGAGTGTGTTGATATTGGTGTAAACTGTAAATTATGCTACATGCAAACCAAAATGTTTGTTATATTTGTATATATAACTGCAATCTCTCTATCAAGAGATCACATAATGTCTGGATGTTCTGTATATTAGCATGTCTATGGTAGAATAGCATGATTTATATTCAATTTTAACAAGTTAACAAGTTAATATATTTTTAAAATTAAGAAATGTTATACAAATAACAATGTAATAAATTGAACACTAATTTCATAGTTTCTTTGGCATTGCTTTACAAGGAATATTAAATGCCAATAGTAATACTTACCATCTTCTTCATCAGATTCGTCAGTTTCAATTGAATGTGGGTCTTCAATATTTTCTTTTTCATTATCATCTAAAACAATATACATACAATAATATTTATTAAGAAGATGAAAAATGATAAAAATAAATATATATCTTAATAGATATATAAACTATTGTATAGTTAAAAATTATTAGTATTACAAATTTGATAGCAAAAATAATAACTATTTTTATGAAAAACTTTAAGCAAAAAAAAAAAAACAGTTGTTAACGGTTGTTATTTGCAGTTAATACTAAGGAAGTTGATTTAAATATGTCTAAAAATGAAGAAAACATGGAGCGAAATAAAAATTAATTAGTATATAACTATAAAATAGATGCTATAATAATAACATGAATTATTAATTGTTCATACTTGTTTGATTAAATTTTTAATCTATTTAGTGTTGTTGATTAATTTATGTTATATGCTAATTTGTTATTCTTAAAATTTTATTTAATTAGGTAAGATATATTTAAAAAAAGATTATTTATTATTAAAATATGTTGAAATTCTAAACATAAATACTGATTTAATTTATTTTTATATTTTTTCCGCAAATTATATAGTATAATATATAGAAATATAACTAACCATTAGTTATACAGGATATATCACCAAATGACTCAGAGGATACTTCTGGTGCAACTAAAAAAAAAATAGGTATATGAGACAATAAATAGATATTTAATTTATAATATAATTTTTAAGTTAAATGTGTGGCATTCTTAGCAGTGCCACTTGGCCAGATACTTTATAGTTCTTCTTGATTTTTTTTTTTATCTCATTTTGTCTATAGGCCATTATTTTTATAAATTCATGTCTTCTAAATGACTATGTACATTACTGGGAAATGAGATTGAGGATAGTTGTTCGATTAATGGGTTACTGTAAGAGTTAACATGAAATTTAGAATACTATAATTTTACTAATTGTTTAAGGGTCAGAATTTTTAGATCTTTATGAAATACCAAGAAGAAAACGTAACTAGTTGTAGCCTTGTAGGTAGATATATAGGAACATCTGAAGTGTTTTGATATTAGATGGATTTGCAGAACCCCATAATTTCCAAACTGATTGAATTATGCTGTGATGTTAAATCTTAAATGTTTCATATGATACGAATTTTAAAGGCATATTTGCAATATTCTCACTGAATATAATGTATAACTCTTGAGCTCAGTTAAAATTACAAAAATATAGCATTAATATAGGTATAATGACTTATAATATATTTTAATTTCAGTGAAGTAGATGCAGACTTACTTGGATCTGCTTCAATAATACTTAAGTCTTCGTCAATTTCCATTATTATCCAGTATTTATAGTAGTCGTTCTAAGAATTTATATATCAATCTTACTATGTATGAACTCGAGTAACTTTTGAAAAATGCAAGACAATGTCATGGAAAAATGAAATTCACAATTTTGATTGTTGATTATTATTTATTGTTTGGTTATACCATAGACATATAAAATGTTTTTATGTTTTATATGTCTATGGTTTATACTTTTAATATTATGTTGTGTATAATTTACTATTTACTATTTTTGAAATTTAAATTGTGGTTGTAGATAATACCTTATCAACTACTACTGGCTAGTCGTGCTTGAAGCTTGAATACAAAAATATTCATAACGGAATAACGGATTAAAGTGATGACAATTAACCATTGTTTGTCCGCTTGAATCGCTAGTGTAGCTGTTTAGTGTATAAATATATATCTATTGTTACTTTTATTATTATGTCTATGCTCTATACTCTATAGTCGTGATCAAGACCAGTAGTCGTGATCGATATCGGCACGGCGGTCAGCATAATTTTTAAATTTAAATTCAAGGCCGTGAATGGTGAGGGGCGAGGGCTTAGGAATCCCTTAACATGTTTAAAAGTACTATGAAAATAAATATGAATTTTTATACGTATTTTGAACCTTGAACGTAAAATTGATACTTTATCATCCAAATTAAAATGTTAGTTTACACTCCCGCCATAAACGTAACGATACCTATATTGTATATTTGCAGTTTAATAAAGTATTTTAAGTATTATTATACTAATACTGAACTGAAAAAACAAAATCAGTCAAGTAGGTAACCAAGAACCGCTCTACTATAAAATAGATGATGCTGATTGCTGAGTGTACGTCGTCAATAAGTAAATCATTGTAAATAATATGTTGAATAGAGAAAGGTATTTAAGCACTTAAAGTGAATCGTGTATGGTACTAACCTACGTGATATGGACTAAACATAATACTAAACAAACCAATAATCAAATACACTAATTTGATCTTGCCCTGTGTTGAATTTTATCCACACCTACTCACCCTTTTTTATTATTTCATACTCAAATGTCAAATAATTAAAAAATTACAAATCTTAATTTTATCAATTACATTTTTTATTGTTAAAGTAATAGTTATAAAATTAGTATGTTAATTATAATTAATAATTATAGCAATATGCCAATATGGTTGGTAATTCAGTAATTCACTACATAATACATATATCTTTAAAAATATACACCTTATATGTGCTTAGCAAAAAGTTACGAACACAGCTAGAACTGCCTGTTAAAATTTTTTTTTATACTTCGATACATTTAACATTATAACATTAGATTAGTTTAGGTACTACTTGCAGTTCTTTTACCTACCCCCCAATTTTATAAAAATCTCGGTAGCTATATTATATCGACATATCGTACGTATAAAGAGTAAGGAAACCTATATAAAATATTATATCACAGTAACCTATACTTAAGTACAATAACTATTCCTAAATACCAAATTATTACTTAGCTGAATATCTTACCCCCTTCCCAGAAATATGACGCGCATTGATTTTTATGGGTTTTAAATTATTTTTAACATGATTTATATCTTAATATTATTTACTGTTTAGATAGATTCAGTATTCAAATTTACAATTTTTATTGCAACTTTAAATAATTTAAAGTTGACCCAAAGTTCTGAAGCCTCGGTAGCGCAGTAGGCAGCGCGTAAGTCTCATAATCTTAAGGTCGTGAGTTCGATCCTCACCCGGGGCAAACTTTTTTATATTTGAATTTTTATACTCCACTTAAATAATGTAAAAATATTAATACTATGTTTAATTTATTAAATATCCTCAACCGGCTCAACCAGTTAATTTAACCCTCGAAAAGCTTGGTTAACGCTTTCAGCATCCAACGTAGGTACTTGTGCAATGTGAATATTGCATATATATCAAGAATAAATAAGAATTAAGTTTATATAATAACATTCTAAATAATCGTCACTTTACAGGTATTCATAAACTAAGATTAAATCATAAATTATGATGATTGACTAAACTTATAGATTATTTATACATTTATACATTTATTTCGGCGCATTCGAATTGCGTCCCTAAATGATATTTTTTCCGAGTTGCGTCCGCGATTTTGTCACGACACATCCGAGTTGCGTCCGCGGTTTTCTCGTCACAAATACGAGTTGCGTCCACAGGTTTTTCAGTGACTGAGAATAATGTAAGGTGATAAACTCGTAGATGGTATAGATATCTCAATTATCGATACCTTATGTGTCCCGGAAATTATAAATACACCCTTACAATTTATTGTTGGAAATTAATTATGTCCATGTTAGCATCAGTCACACTTCGACATTCCGCATGTTCGACAAATCAACACAAATTTAACACGTCTTACTTCGTTGTATAAAACGTTTAACATTTATAGCTAAGGAATTAGGATTAAAAATTAAGTTCCATGTAAGTAGTTATTTCTGTGACAAAAAAAATCTAAAACTATAGATTTTTTTCTAGTTATTTTAACTTCAAATTTGGATAAAATTACCTATTAAATAACCAAAAATAACAATTTTAGCTGCACATTTGTAATTTAAAAATATTATTCGTATGTACTTTAAATTGTATTTACATAGGTACTATGAATGACTGAGTGAGTCGTGTGCGTAATGAATTTGATTGATTAATTTAGAACTTATTCTATTGATACCTACATTTTTTTTTTTTGAAATAATAGCAATATAATTAATATAGATTAAAAACATTAAAATATCCTAACTGACAAACCGTCTCCGCTCAAAATCGTTTTTTGTTTACAACTATAATATTACATCAAATTTAATACCATCCATTAGTCATAGACTTATAATATTATAAGTCTATGATTACAGTAACCCGTTTATAATCTACTTTACAGCAGAGCAACTACATCTTCCTAACCACTTTTTTTACTTATCAATGATTTGTTCTGTCAATATATTTAAAATTTTTTTTCTCTACAGCCATTAGCATAAAATAGGCGGTCATAGCATTTATTATTTATTGCAGCTCTCAAAGATACCACTATACTAGCCCACCGGGAAGTTTACCGGTAAACGGTAAACCGAAGGGCCAATCAAGCCCTGAGTCTGTGTAAATCATAGACATCATAATATTATAAATATGCTTATGATGTAAATAAATAAACATTAATCAGACATACAAAATTTCAAAACAAGTTTGAAATCAAGCTTACATATTTTTATCAAATATTCTAAGCTATTCGGCTAGACGAATCATACGAATCGAACAGATCGGTCGGTGCGTAACGTTTTTACGTTTAATATTCGTTGCGTGGTTGTTTCAGAGTTTTGGTGCGTATCAAAATATGGTTGTAAACAATTTTGAAAAGTTACTTATCACGAGTCAGCTAAGGATTGATATTACTAATTTCTAGTACCTACATCGTTCAATTTTTGAATTCTTTAATTCTTATCATTACAGTTAAAATTTGTTTTTACTTTTCTAGTTCATAATATTTATATTAATCTAATTGTTGTTTGTTCTATAAATCGTAAATGTTTTAATGATTGTGTCTTCTATACTGAGTAAATCAATTTCCTTTACATTTTTTACTTGATACTCCACAATTATTTCAATTTAATATTCATGTTTTGTTATTATAATAGCATTTGAATGAGACAAATTAATAGAGATGAGTCAAGAAAATATTTGTGTAAAACTTCCAACAACTGATAAAAAAGCAACACTAATAAAATGGCGAGTAAAAGAAGGCACTTTGGTTAATAGCACTGTAGTTGTACTTCTTTATCAAGAGGACGGAGACAAAGATCGGAAAAGTTTTCGTACACATCACATTGGTGTTGTCAAGAAAATCTTAATACATGAAGGCCAAGAAGTTCCCGCAGGGTAAGATTTACTTTGGTTAAATGTTTATTTACTTTCAAAGATTCCTACCAAATAACATTAAGTATATTTGTAACACCATGCCTAATTAATTGTTTCTGACTTAACAATTATTATATATTATTCATCATATTTTAGATATCCTGTATTTGAGTTGGAGCCTGGCTGTAGCCACAGTACTGTAGTCAGTGATTTATGTGCAGATTGTGGTGCCGATTTAAGAATTGACAATGCTTCTAAACCAACTGCATCTGTTTCTATGGTACACAGTGTACCTGACCTCAAAGTTAGCGAACAGGTACATTAACATTGCTAATACTACATACATCTAACTAAAATATGAACATTTTAATTTTTTTAGAGTGCGTTGTTATTGGGTAAAGCAGATGAAAAACGATTGCTTGGTGATAAAAAACTGGTGTTACTCGTAGATTTGGATCAAACATTAATACACACAACAAATGATAATATACCTAATAATATCAAAGTATTTATTTTAACATGTTTGAGTAGCTTTATATTAGTTAAATATATCAATACCTTCTATATTTGCTCAGGATATTCATCATTTTCAACTATATGGACCAAATTCACCTTGGTATCACACAAGACTTAGACCAGGAACATACAAATTTTTGTCCTCTATTAGTGAATTATATGAACTTCATATATGTACATTTGGCGCTCGAAACTATGCTCATACTATAACACATATACTGGATCCAAAAGGAAAGTTATTTTCTCATAGAGTTTTATCACGTGATGAATGTTTTAACCCAAACAGTAAAACTGGAAATCTCAAGTATGTTTGTCTCACAAAATGTAAATATTCTTTGGTACTCGTTCAATATGCTATCTACCACACGTTTGATGGTTTAGTATGCTATCTACCGTTAATATTTTATATTTTTATCTACCGTCATTTTATGTTGGTGAAGTATGATATCAACACGTATTTAAATGTAAATTGTCCTACCTTTATAATGCAGAATTTCTTCTTTGGTAATATTGGTAATAAACCGCTTATACTTAAAAAATGTTCGCACATCTCTTCATTTTGAATTATGTGTCGATATAAATAACTCAAAGTTGACAAACTCATAATAATACTTATTAAATAATATTTATTAATAAATAAATAACAGTAAAACCACGTATATAATCGACAAGACTCACAAACACACACTAAACAGGTGTAATATAAAGGTATACCTACTAACCTACCTAACTTACTGAGGTATAAAATATAAATATAATATGATTTGGGGTTTTAATAAAAGATTAATCTTAAATCGTAATTGCAAAATGATAAAGTATGTATAATATATTAATATACAGCATACGGGCATATGGTAGATATCATAGATACTAAACTATAGTAAAATTACTGCAGTAGATAAAATATTTACGGTAGATAGCATATTGAACGAGTACCTATTCTTTTAAATT
Source organism: Diuraphis noxia (assembly GCF_037042655.1). NCBI lineage: Eukaryota > Metazoa > Arthropoda > Insecta > Hemiptera > Aphididae > Diuraphis > Diuraphis noxia. Next base: position 38,417,538 of record NW_028301713.1, on the reverse strand, counting down.
TTTAGGTAGACATTTTAAGTTTCCTTTTATTGCTAGCTATCTTATCATATGTGCTTTAATGTATGTTATATTCATACCACATTTAAAACAAATTATTGTTTATTTAATTTTATTAGGTTCTTACTGTTTCATATTATGATAATTTTTCAATTAATAGTCTTGGTTTACAAAAACAAAACAAAACTTATTAAAAGCAATAAAAATGTGTTTGTGCTTTGTTTATTGAATCATACCATATACTTAACACAAGGTAAAATGAGTGTTTAAAATGTTAACCTCAGAATTTTATTCAATAATTTCAAATGGAGTATCAGCTACACTTTTTTTTACTAAAACATTAAAATATTGATAAATTAAAATGAGAAGTTTTTCAAAAATGTTAAATATTACATACCATTATAATAACAAAATAAATAAATTCTTACAAACCAACATTTTTTATTTTTTTATATTTACTATTATATAACATATTTTATACAATATTATTATGTTAACTGGGCACCAGATTTTTTGAAAGTTAAAAAATAAAAACTTTAAATTGAATCCCTATAGATATAGGTATAATCGTATAGATTGTTAACAGAAAAATACAGTTTTTGTATTATAAATGTTTTTAAATTATGTATAATTATTATTATAAATGGATAAAAATTAATTTATTAATTATAATTTTATTTTATGTATACATGACCTCTTGTATCAATTAATTAAAATATTTATTAATATATTACATTGGTTATTGTAGGGGATTGTTTCCATGTGGTGATAATATGGTGTGCATAATTGATGATCGTGAAGATGTCTGGGATTATGCTTTAAATTTGATACATGTCAAGCCATATCATTTTTTTCAACACACTGGTGATATAAACGCTCCACCAAATTTACAAAAAAATGTTGATATTTCTTCGCAAAAGGATAATAGAGTAGATTTTACACATTTAGTTCAAGGTGAATCCCTTTTTTTTCAACTTGCTACCTTATGTAGACGTTACACTGGCATTTGTTGTCTTTTTCTTAGAAGTGTATAACGCAGAAAATTTATGTTCAACAGATCATGTGTAGCTTTGTTAGTTTAAAAATTAGACTGAATCGACCTTTTATAAAACTTGATGGTATGAATCAGTGTTTGCATGTAGGGTTTTTTACGATAGTTCAGTTTTAAAGTGAGTTATGAGCATTATAATTTATGCTATTTTATATACTCAAAATTTGCTAAAAAATTATACTATTGTAAAAAACCTTCTAACAAAAACAGATAATGTTCTTGCCATCAAGTTTCATAAGAGGTTGATCCACTCTAATTTTTAAACTAACAAAGTTACACGTGATCTGCTGATGATTAATTTGGTATTGCACTTGTAAAGATGGAGACAACAAATGCCAGTGTTACTTTCTCTTAAATGGCTTAAGTATATACATTTTTATTGTATTACATCAACTAATTTATTACTTACTACTTGACTTTTTGTTCAAAAAAAAAACTAAGAAAATACTAATTATTAATTATACATCAAAACAGGTATAACTATTAAAAAAAAAGATAACAAAAAAGGTGATTCACAAATGGAAGATGGAGAAGTTTTGTCTGATGATGAATCAGGAAATACAATAACTGATAATGAAGACAAAAATAAAAATGATGTGACAATTAAAGACAGTAGTGATCAAGTAGAAGTTGAAGAAGAAGATGATTACTTATTGTACTTGGAAGATATTTTGAAAAATTTGCATAAGGAATACTTTAAAGAATATGATCAAAAATATAAGTTGTATGGAGATAATGTCGAGGTTCCTGATATGAAGCGTATCATACCTATGTACCGTTCGAAAATACTAGCTGGTAAAAAGCTAGTATTTAGTGGCTTAGTACCTACTCCTGTACCGCTGACTGAGAGTCGAGCTTATAAAGTAGCTCGATTATTAGGTGCAGAAGTCACGGAAAATATCAAACCTGACTCAACGCATTTGGTTGCTGTTCGTCAGGGCACACTTAAAGCTAGTGCAGCCCGTAAACGCCCCGATATCAAAATTGTGACACCTGAATGGTTGTGGCTTTGTGCAGAACGTTGGGAACATGTTGAGGAAAGATTATTTCCTCTCCGATCAGAAGGTGGTGGTGGTTCTAGTAATCGAGACCCACCTGCTCATTGTAGTAGTCCAGAACATTCACCACATTTTATGGCCAATAACCATAATATTGCACATGTAAATAAAGAACAGGACCAAAAATTTGCAGAGACTCTTAACCCATTACTTTCATTTTCTGATGAAGACATTAAACGTATGGCAGGAGAAGTAGAAGACATGACCGATGATGAAGAAAGTTGTGATGGTGATGATGTGCCTAATATAATTGACGTATTAAAAATAAATAAGGATGGAAATTCAAGTTCAGAAGCATCTTTAGACGGTAAGAGTTATATTATGAATTGGTTACGTTTTCATGGATTGAAATGTCATTTGTTCCTTTTTCAAATGTGTCCATGTTTTAAGTTTTATGCCAATGTCTTGGATTTATTGCAAGTTCCATTTCAGATTGTGCATTTGTTAACCTTTTTGGTGTCATAACATATTATATCTACTGAATATAGAATTTACAATATTTCTAAAACATCAGCATAAAACTGAAGATATTATGGATATATGTGAAAAGTAAAAAAAATAAGCGTCTTATTATTTTTAAAAAGACCTATTATAGATCAGAGATGGCCAACTAAATTTTTGATAGCACACAAAATGTTTTTATTCATTGTTTAAACTTTCTGAGTTTTTATTTAATGAAAATAGTTTCTATGCAAACATATAACCTGTAAAAAGTTATATTCCAATATGTCATCTTAATCAAATCAAAACAGAAGTAATAAATGTATGGATGAAGCATATAATGCTGTTTGTGTCGCAACAAAACATTAAAAATTTTATACACACCTGATATTAAACAATTTGTATGAACCTTTTTTAAACCCCATTACCCAGAAGAAAAATGTTTATAGGTATTCACAACATTTTAAAAATTGATTGAAAAGTTTTGGTACATGACTATAGGTTATAGAAGAATGTTTTTTTAATATGTTTTGCTTATATATTTCATTAAAATTATCTATAGAATTAACAAAAAAATCTCCCAATATGCGGGCTACCAACGTTTTCTGTACTACCTAACTATAAATATGAGTATAGTATGCGGTTTATCAATTTTATCCACTCTACCTATTGCTGGGAATTCCCCATCATTATTAATTATTACCTATAAATTTATAAGTTTTGTCTAAATCTTAGAGAGGTACTTAGCCGAGTATTAGTGGCAAGGATTAAATAAAACTGATAATATTTTTCATGCTTTCCTCAGAGATGTGAAATTATGTTTTGTGAATAATTTGTAATATCTTTATACTTAAACTTTTTTTATATGTATCCTATATTGCGTGTAAAATCATGAAAAATTTTTTTTTGTAAAATCATAGTAAAATATTTAAAAATTAATTTTTTTTACTTTTTATATTATTATGGTAGACCATGTATTGTTGGTATATGAGGAGATGTAATAACAAAATAACATTATATTTTATACGTTTATATAAATTACTAAACAGTTAATAGTAAATATATCACATTTTACTTCAGGTTCTAGGAGAGGGAATAAACGCGAATACAGTTCATCAGAATCAACAGATAATGAAGATGAAGTAGAAAAAGAAATAGAAGGTGAAACATTAATTGAACGATTCCGAAAAAGTAAAAATATAGATGAATTATTCTTAAAATAGGGCAAAAACATTGGAAATAGTGTAAATTTAGATAAATGATACTATAAAATACTATGATACTATAATGATACTATTAATACTATAATTCATAATAAATAGTTTCATAAAATATAATTTATTATTATTGTTGGTACTATTGTAAATTTCTCCACTTAATGGCTTGCAAGAAAAAAAAAACCTTGCTAGTTTCTGGACTACAATTTTAGACATTATAATATGACTTAAAATATCAAATTTATACTTATCTTAATAACCCAATTTATATCATATTATGCAAGTATTATATCAGATTGCGAGAACAATCACTAAACATTTATTGAATCAATAATGGCCTAATGATCCCTTAAACATGATTTAATAGCATACAATTGGTCCACTAAATAAATTAACTTTTCATGCAAAACGGTATTAGTATTATATCGTATAACTGGTTTTTATTTCACTTATTCATAATTTTACATTTTTCATTGTTTTTATAATTATTTTCATTTTTTATTTTTTTTATTTCAATTAACTCAAATTATATTATATTTATTAAAATAGATAATACATGGTTATTTTTAATGAATTAAATTACTTTTACCTACTATAGGTACTTGACCTTATAAAATATAATTTTTTTGATTTTATTTTTGTTAATTTATAATTCAGATTTCATTTAATGATATCGGCTGTTAAATAATTGAGTCTTTTTTTTTGAAAACCTTGGTTACTTAATTTTTTTCCTCCTTGAAGCGTCTTAATCTGTGTTTGATATATACAATGGAAATTCATGGAATTAAGTGTATAGATTTGACTGTATAAGAATTATTTTATACTACTACTACTAATATATATATATTATATAACTAATAATATATTAAAAATAATCATATATATATCAACAAACATTTATTTTTTCAATACCTACTTTAAAATATTAATAAATAGATAGATTTATTCATTAAATACAACTATATTGTGAAAAAAAAAATTATTATTCATTGTATAAATAACTATGTCCATCTATATTGGATGAATAAAAATAACCACTTTTTAAGTTGGAAAATTTAATAAAAGGTGTTAGAATAAAATTATTAGAAAATTAAATTTATTCATTGTCAATTTAATGGTTTATACTTTAGGTACTAGCAGAGGACAAAAGCGTAGACGCAGTTCATTGGATAGTGATGGAAGTGAAGAAGATAATGAAACATTAAATGAAAAATTTCGTCAAGGTAAAAATCTAGATGAATTAGGCGTAGAATGGGGTAACAATAGTGAAAATAGTGTGGGCCCACCTGATGAGATGAATGACTCTGAATGGGGTAACAATAGTGAAAATAGTGTGGATCCACCTGATGAGATGAATGATTCCGAATGGAATATGTTGGGTGCTGCTTTAGAAAAAGAATTTTTGGAAAATCAATAATTAAAGTATCATAAATGTTTCTTCACATTTAATTGTATGAATTGTACATATTTTAAATTGTAAAAATGTCCTTTGCTAACTTTAAAAAAAAAAAAAAAATAATTTGTGTAATAGTCCTATTTGGTTTGTTACTGTACACTATAATGTATTTCGAGTTTATTATTTGTGATGTATACCTTTTATGCTTATTATACTTGTAATAAATAATTATTGAATAAGATACATATTTATCATATTATTCAGATGTCTTTTAATATCAATTTTCAATATGGAATATAATGACTTTCTGAACTTTATTTTTTGTTTGTATGTTTAACCAATATTATGTCTGTACCTGTCCAATAACAACAATAACTTATAAAAGTTAGTACTTATAGTTGTACATTTTACATAATTTATTTTAGAAAAAAAAAAATTAAAACTAATAAATAAATAAAATTCTAGGTGATGTTATTAACCAAAGGATCTGACGTTTAAGTATAAAAAAAAAAAAAAACTAATAACTAGGTATATAACTCTATGGCAAGATAATTTTTAACTGTATTTTAACCTAATTTTTATTTTAAATCAGATGACAAATTTTTGTACTGGATATTTATGAAAATCTACTAGTTATTTAAAATGAGTAAATCAGCAAAACTGATGTAACAATTCAAAATAAGTAGATAATTAAATTGTCCAAAACAATAAAAACTACAGTATAACAGGGGCCAGGGATGACATTTGGTTTAATTTTATTGTTTTGCCGTGAATGTAACCTCCTGTAATTCATCGCTGATGTTTGCTTAAGCACAGCTTGTAGGATTTGACCTGATTACATGATTTTTAATTTTTTTTTGAAAATATAATGATGCAAGATTATGGTGTTAACTATAATATGTAGTATTACTAATATTTTATGATAATGGTGGTAACTTCAATGGAATTTTAGGATTTCTAGACCCCTTCAAGGTGTTGTTCATTATTAGTAAATAATTAAGTACCTATGTATCATAATTATACTAAGGTATTTGACAAAGTAGAAATAAAAAGAAAAAAAGAGGAATATTATAGAGCAAGGGTATAGGGAAATACTACACGGCAAGTATAAGTATAATTAGGCTTGCCATTCGTCCCGGTTTTGCCGGGACAGTTTTGGTTATAACAGCATGTCCCGGTGTCCCGGCCGGTCATTCATTTTGTCCCGGTTTATGGAAGACAAGAGAAAATAACTTTAATATTATTTTGTTTAATTATAAAACATAGAATAGTATAGTATCATACATAGAATTTGGGTTTAATTTGTAATGAATTTTATTTAAAAGTTAAAAAAGTTTTAATTAAAAGTTATACAGCTGTATTGAATACAATTCATTCAACCGAAAATTATGAACATTAGGTTATTACTAACAATTAATAAATGTAAATGCAGTAAATGTAGTTTATGTAAAAAATTGTATTGGTTAATACATTTTTCAATTAAAATATGGTATATTATTAATTCCCGTATAATTATATAAAAAAAGTTTTCTACTATTTTTATTAAACTATGATAGCTCAACAATTACAATTGAACATGATAATAAACAAATTGTACGAAAAAAATAGGTTATTCAATGTCCGGTGTTTTTAAAATCTGGCTACCCTAAGTATAACACAATTGACTGGGTGGATGTGACAAACTGACAATTAACAAACGGGTGTTGCCTGACGGTGGACCAACGAAAACGGGTCACCGCCTACTACGGTTCTCCTCTTGAACAGAGTATGAACATTTAATTTAGATGGCAATAAATACAAATAGAACGAAACAAACAAATCATCATCATTCATCAATCATTATTGTGATGTATCTATGTCAGAAATACCTACGTCGATAGTATTGAGTTACCTATGGGCTATGAAAGGTTTTCGATTACCTGCTACCTATACCTACCTATTATTATTTACAAACTGTTGATTTCACGTGAAAAACAAACGAACCATTCTTCTCAAAACCGATAAGTAGGTAAGTACCTGAATAATAGAGGAAAATTAGATATCGGTAGATGAAAATATTTGTACCATTGTAGGTACTAAAAAGCCCGGCCCGTATTGAGACTGGCCGGGCTGGGCCTGAAAAAAAGAAGGATCAAGCTTTTTTTGAATGACAGATAATCATATTTTAAAATAAAAATGTTAAGTTTACACATCGACGTAGGTATAATCATGTATATTATTCTATAGGTACTGAGTACGTTGTACGTATCGGGTAATTGGTGTTGTAAGTATAGGTACCTAATTTATAAATAATTAATATGTCATTAAAAAAATAAAAACACTACTAAAATCAGAGGTGTTCCCATAATTTTTTTTTTTTATACTATATCATCAAATATAAACATTTAATACAATAAAAATATTTTTGTTATGGTTTATAAGAGTAAAGCCGGTAAAGAGTGTGTCAATAATATGGAAAAAAACTAAACCAGATTTTTTATACATCCTCTTTATATTACGTATATTTCGTCAATCTTACAAAAATTGTATAATAATGGTATAATATCAATAAATTATGATTGAGAGCTTACGCAGTATCCTACTCATAATTTTGAAAAAAAATCTTGAGAGTATACGGCGTATATGTAGTGCACCGGGAATTACCCGTTTCCGCCAAAATTTGAAATGGCAGATTCCGCCATCGCCCGTTTCAATTAAAAAAGGTTCGATTCCCGTTTCCACCAATCTACCTGCTATGGAATAATAATTATTATTATTCATAGTTCATAAATTTTAAGTGTTTTGGTTCATCGTCGATCGTAAAAATGTTTTAATTAATTTCAATTCACTAAAACTACGTACACATGATGCGTTAGTAGGTATGTACCATTGATTATAGAATAGACTATTCTATAATCAATGGTATATGTACGCCGAAGCAGCACTTACGTTATAATATAATATTGCAGTTTGCTGCACCGACTCGCGTTGTGTTGAAGATAGGGGGAAGGATACATAAATTACTATAACACGTCAACTTATAGTGTTATGGGCATACAATATATAATAAATAAGAGTAATAATACAATATCAGAAATACAATTAATAATAATAATAGGACTACGTATATAGCGAGCCCGTTATAATGAGGGCGCCCCAGTAACAAATACAAATTAATCAGTATAATGACACTATTATGCGAATAATACACGAAAAAATCTAATACACACCAAAATTGTATATCATACAAATAAACAAAAATAGCACGACCTGGTTATTGGCTGCAGCTTTCCTCGTTAATACGTAATCCCCGCACAAAGTGACACGGTGGCTCTGAATTTTGGATCTTCCGGTGAAACAGCACCAAATAAAAATACAAAATAGTGATCCGTATATGAAAGCCACGAAGTGGCAACGACAGCACAAAAAGATCGGCGCGCCGTAACGGTGAGCGGACAAGGAGATGTGTCGGGCCCAACCGTTGGCAAAATACAAAAGACGATATGTATCGGTTTCCGGACTGTCTGGCGGCACGACTTTCAGCCGACAAAAATAAAAAATGACGTTGGACAGCGGAGGGGAGAGCTTGCCGGACACTGTATCACCGAACAGGCGTACATATATATATATATATATATAAGAAATAGTAAAAACCGTTCCGTGCTCGAACAAGGTACATAAGGAGATGTTAGATACAAATGAGCAATAAGCGATAGTCATAGTTGTACACGTTAATCTATGATAGTGGCGACTTTAAATACACACATACATACAATATATATTAGGCACCTATCCATACATACTCTATAAAATATATATTTATTACTTAAATATGATGGAATCATTGTATATAAATCGATAAGATTGAAACTACCGATAAGAACATTTTTTACTCCATAAAACTACTATATCTATTTATGAATAAGTGACTTTTACTTTATTATTGTACTTATTAAAACTATATAACAAAATATTATGTAATTATTATTTGCTTTATTATTTGTAATATATTTTCCAATATTTAATGTTATCATATTATATACGACGTACAATTACTTCAAGTTGAAAATAATACGAATAATACTGCAATTAATACAGAATATTAAAATATAATACATTATATTATTATAATATAAATAATTATAATAATTTTACCATAGCAGGTAGATTGTTGGAAACGGGAATCGAACCTTTTTCAAATTGGCGGAAACGGGCGATGGCGGAATCGGTCACTTCAAATTTTGGCGGAAACGGTACATGCCCAGTGTACCTACCCTATGGGAACACCTCTGACTAAAATATACATATATCATGATGATTTATGAGTAATTGCTTATGGACATTACCAAAGTTTGAACGTCCAAAATTCATGGAAATGAGCTTGCACATCAACATGATCTTAGACCATTTTGTTTACCCGTTATTATTTCGAGCCGGGCTTTGACTTTTTCACAAAATATTTTGGACTGGACCGGATCGGTCTTTTCTGTATTAAAACATGTTTTGGACCGGATCGGATCGTGATGGCCAAACAATAAAGCAATACGGAAATCAAATCGTCTAGGGAAAGTTCAGACACGACAATCAGTACCGGATCTACAAATTATGCAACCCGGGGCACAACATAATATTAAAAATTAAAATGTAATAGAAGCGATATAGGATAGAACTGCCCGACCAGAGTTTAAAATTTGAAATTATAAGTATACCAGTTATATCGTAACATTCGTAACGATGTTGAACGTATCTTGGTTTGTAATTTAATACAATATACAAAGATAGTTAGGTTAGGTTTTTATTTAGGTGGGTAAGTATAAATTGTGTTTGAGGGTGGTTAGATTTCTATGTTTCTATAATTAATATAAAATATTATGTCAGTAGTTACCTATATAGTTGTAATATTACATTCCGAAGTGTTGCTGATTTTAATTTTTACATGACTTTGCTTAAGTTATTCAAGTAAAAGATTGGGCGCAACCCGTTTCGCCCAAAATCAACCTTTCCCGTTTCGACCAAAGCCATTTTAGTCGTTTTCAAATTAAGTCAGCAATGGTTTTTAAATAATATAATACATAATATAATATCATTATATAACTTTTATTATTATTATTAGATATTTTTAAAAAAAGTCATAGGAAAAGTTTTTATAAAATACATCATATTTAATTATACATTATTACAGTTATAATACAAAAAACACTATAATATTATTTTTTACTACAACTACGAGTCTAATATAGCAGTTCTGGATGTACTAATTGGTTGCTAATAACTGAGATAACTTGTAATAGATATCTATATAACGTTGATAATTTGAGAGGAAAATCCTGGCTATGATAAAATTGTTATCGACGAAAACTTGTCGTGCTATATAATCAATTATTAGTATCGTTGGCAGTTTTACAAAAGTAGGTATCTTGTTAATCACAAGAGTATTTTTGTTCATTGACATGTTTTTATGAACAAATTGTAAAAAATGCTCTTAAAACTTAGAAAAAGCACGTCAAAAAAAATCGTCAAAAAATGCGTTTAAGGTTAATTTTATCAAAAATGCTCTACAAAATTATTTTAAAATCATCAGTACTTTTTAAAAAATGGCTAATAATAATAATAAAAGTTATATAATGATATATGTATTATATTATTTAAAAACCATTGCCAACTTAATTTGAAAACGACTAAAATGGCTTTGGTCGAAACGGGTATCTGGGCGAAACGGGAAAGGTTGATTTTGGGCGAAACGGATGCCGCCCAAAAGATTTATAAGATAATTTATTATTTTTATTATTTTATAAAGTACCTATATTATAATAGCAGTGGTTTATGACTGTTAAATTATTTCTTAAAAAAAATATTTACAAAAATATAACGATGTTAAAAAACTACAACGGCAACAAGTTTGAGATAGGTTGAATGAGCCAAGCGGCAAGCAGTATAGGTATCTATTATAGGTATATGACGTAGTGTATGTAGTTACCTATTTATTTATTACAACTTCAGAAGACAGACGATTTATACTAAAAAGGTTGAACGAGAAATCGAAATTTTGTGTACGCGTAGTGAGATACTTATTAGGTCGTTAATTAATAAAATCGTAACAGAATTAAAATGTTCTATGTATGTGGTAGATTTTATTCGCTATAGCTGAAGAGTAGTCGCAGTTAGTTTTTAGTAAAATTAATGTTAAAATACAATATACCAAAACCTAATTACTATTTCTACAAATGGAAAACGAATTTGTTTTTAATTTAATGATATGATAATAATTATAGTTGCTTAAATAGAACTCACGTTTTCCGCGTTCCACATTACCTACCTGTTATGCTAAACACCATTTGAGTGTTTTACTGCTTCTCATTTAACGTGCTTACATGGCTTACATAATTGTAAAATACTGTTAACAGTGTTAACAAACGAGTAATAAATGTGTAAAATAAAACACATTTTATGTTGATATAACCATAATATATATATATATATATATATATGGGTATATTTCGATTAGATTAATTTATTTATCATTGACAGCTAATCGCTACTAGGTACTTACCTAAGTAATTGATAAAATCGTAAGTTTGAAAAATTAACTTTTTGAAAAATGAAAGATGTGGATATATTATTAGCTGCATCCAAATTTGTTCCCATGCCTGAAAATGTATATTAAAATATTGATCCCCGACATTCCAGACAACATATACTTATCCGAATTGGTTCCCAATAAAGATTTTCAAATAAGGCAAAAAACTAATATTTAATATAATTATAACATATTTCCAATCATTATAAATACATATGAAACTGTGGAGTACGGACAAACTACAGAAACTTAGGTCTAAAAATGAGGAAATATTTATAAAAACAAAAATGGATAAATGTAAACATAATGAAATTAATAGACTAGAATTTATAAAAAATTTACAACTGATAAAAAAAAAATGGACGAATAATAGATATTATTTTGATTATTATTTATTTTATATTTTATATTGTATCATAAAAAAATTAATGAATAACAATACCTATAATACCTACTGTTTATATTGTTTATAAATATGTTTTTGATATAAAATTTAAAATTGTTTAAATTGAAATAAAATTACAAGTTTTACTTACGAGTATATATACTTATAGGCTATAGCTGTTATTATGGTATTTTGTCTCCGAGTGATGGTGTGGGGGTGGAGGAGGGGAAGCTAGGTGATATGATATGTATATTTATACAGATTTTAGTAATTAAGGGGGCTCCTCCGGTATATGTTATATCCCGTTTCCGGCGTTATCTGAGTAGTTATAAATATGTAAGCAAAATAGTAATGATACATATTTAATAGATAGTACCTAATATCTGTTACTATTATAGGTATCTAAGTATAAATATGATAAAGTTTTAATTTTTAGTTAATTGAACTAGTTGTTAGTTTACAACAATTATAATCCCTGAACTTATGAAATTATTATACATAATATATAATAGTGCAGGTATTTACATTTTGAGTATCCCATGTTTTGTCTAAATTAATTTTAGGCATTTGAGAATTAATAATTATTATTGTCATTTGAAATTTTTCATCACTCGTATGTAGCTAATATGATATTCGAACGCCAACACTTCCTACAATACAGATGCACGTGTGTATTTTCTGCATTACTTAAGTATATAGAAATATCAAATAAGTAATAACCATTACAAGTCACTGGTATTAGATATGTCGGCACAAACACTGCTATATAGACGTATACATATATAGGTACCTATCATTTACGATGGTATAAGTAAAGCCTGTACATAGAAGTTATAGTAACCAAATATATTAATTTTTAGTAGTTACTAAATTTTATAGATAGAATGTTTATTATGTATGTATAAAACTATGAACAATACATTATTATAGGCAGGTTGTAGTTAATGAAACCATTTAAACGTCAAAGTTAAAAACCACTGTTGGTAAAGTATTCAAGCTAAGTTTTATTCTGTGATGACGAAAAAATGTTCCAGTGTTTCATTATTTCGAGTGGCTCTTTTTGCATTATGCCACACAGCAAAACTGATTCAAACAGCCATAAAAAAAGTCCATTTGAGTTTTTAAACAGGTATTATTAATATCGTCGAGGGGATATAAAGTGGGTATTTAATGTCTTTTTTTCTCAAACAAACCTTCATAAAGAACGAATGGAATGGTACAAAAACGTGCCAATTCCGATTTTTTGTAGTCTCCATAAATGCAAAATGTTCCGTGATGAATTAAATTTGAAAATATTTTTATGAGAAGTTAAAATATTTTTAAATCGAATATATATTATTGCCTATATTCTATAATATTAATATAAATTTTATTTCAGTCGATTTTTAAACAGAATAATTTTTGAACTTTTTAACCAGTTCATAGGGTGATGTATAATGTTTGGATAAAACAATATTACATATACCTCAGTACGGTGTACTTCAAAAACGACAAGTAGTTATAAAATAGTATTAAATATTTAAATATTTATCTGTGAAATTAAAATGTATAGATAAGTAGGTACCTAAAACAATAATAAGAAGGACCCTATCTAATTTAATCTATGATGTTTTGATAAAACTTGTTAGACAATCGAAAATGAAGAATTCGGAGATAAACTAGAAAAATAATTTGTGTGATGTATTTTATTTTACCTATTTCATGTAGTTTTCTCAAATATTGGTATAAAGTTTGACATTTGAGACACATTAAGAATATCGATTGGTATTGATTATTTAAAAATATGTGCATGTGATGTTTATGCGTTGGATTCCAACTACTATCTAGGTACTTATTTTATATTTCTCATTAGGACAAATGGAAACTTTAAGCATAATAATTAACATGCACATTCCAAAAAAATGAAGCCGCATTGAACCAAACCGTTTCACGTGTTCCGTCTCTTAATAATAACCACATTTTATGACCATACATGTCGGTTTTAACTATTCCAGTCACGTGTCTGTAGCGATTGCGTGAGGAACTATATAATTTCTGATATCAAGATTCAACTACTTGATTATTCTAATTCTAAGTAGTGTAGGCCAGCAGTTTCGGTGAGGAGGGAAGGGACGTGGGAGGATTGGAAATAATGAAAGTATACTACTGCAGCAATAGCAGGTATAAGTAATAAGTATATTATAGTGGTTTGAATGGTATTCTTAGAATTTTTTTCATCATACCACTGAATATAAATTTAATGCACACAATGCATTCATTTATTAATATACAATATATTGTGCATGTTACCGTATATGTACATTGATCACCAGGCTAATGTTGGGTCGTAGATGGATTATCGAAATTACAATCCGCTAATTATTTGTACATTTATGATGATATTTTTTTGTTACCTATTTAAGACCAACTGTCAAAATTATTGAACCTGTCCTGTAGTATTCGATTATTCGTAACTTATAGCAAATGGTGATTTCTAATAATTAATCGGGTGACGATCCCGTCTAGTAATAATTATATGGTGTACAACCGCCGCGCCCTGGCGTCTCAATATAATAACTTTCTGTTCAGTAGTCATCGAAAAACATCATGTGATATGGATCCTGCTAACTGTTATGTTGCACGCGATGACGTGTGCACAGTTTTCGCCGGCAATAATTATACCGCCCCACATAACCTTAAAAAAAACAACAACAACACGTGAAACAATAAAAAAGAAAAAGGCAAAAAACCAAAATACATATAATATATTATAAATGCGTGGTATGAAAAAAAACCACGTCAGAGAAGTAATAAGAACCGAACGTATACATGTATAGTACATAATATATAAATTTGTGAACTTTATATTTATATAATATTATGTGCAAAGTAGGAATGTATATATCAGCTACCTATTATTCGTCATGTATTATTATATTTTAGTATTATGTTTGTCTCATCCTGCAATTGATAGGTATATCAACGTTGTTTGAACCTCAAAGAAATGACTGGTTACAGCTTTTTTAATGTGTGTGTGTGTGTGTGTGTGTTATGCTAAAAACCGATTAATTCAAAACACACACACACATATTCTCGAAGTTCTTGTGTAGTGGTGGGTGTAAATGGTTGACAATAATTATTATAAATCTACGGGCGTGAACACGACAAAACGACAATTTGTATATATCTACCCTAGATGTGGCGGATACGAATATTATAATGGTTAATTCCTTCGTTTTACAGTAGCATAATAATTTAAAATTACAGTGAAAGAATAAAATTAAAATATA
Organism: Diuraphis noxia; assembly: GCF_037042655.1. Lineage (NCBI taxonomy): Eukaryota > Metazoa > Arthropoda > Insecta > Hemiptera > Aphididae > Diuraphis > Diuraphis noxia. Next base: position 38,402,168 of record NW_028301713.1, on the reverse strand, counting down.
TTCAGATAAAAAGTGATAGATTATAGATATTTGAGTTGGTCCTATTTCAAAAATTATATCTAATGCTCTTATTATGTATAGCATGAATTACGCAGAACACTAAGAATTGACAAAAATAATAATAATATTATGTACTATGTGACTGTGGTATTAAAAATATAGGTACCTAACCACTACCTTATTATGAACTTTAATCGAAAATATTTATTTAAACTCGTTTTGAAGATTCATCAATCTTTCAATATCATTCAATGTACTTTTGTACATTCATCATTTTGTAAATCTTCGTTAATATTTGATTTGTAATAAGTAACAACCATACCAATCGAAACGTTCTTTTGTATCGTTATTTGAAATACCTAGGTAGGTACTTACTGAACAATAATTGTTATACTTCAAGAAAGTCTCTGGAGATGAGTATTACTAGCTAGAGGTCAAGAATCATATTTATTGGCATTTGATTAGTAACAGCAGCAGAATTATTTTATTATTACATATAAATTTAAATACTTGTAGGTATATAGGTACTTTCGATATCATAATTTTAAAAAATCACTAAAAATTTGGTGGTCTAAATGAGACCTTTTTATTAAAAAGTTCAATATATTAGATGGATATAATATGTAAAATTCAAATATACACCATTCTAGTCACTTGACTTAAATCATTTGTTTTAAATAGAGTTAAAAAATATTCAACATAATACGTACATTTTTACAATGAACAGTTATTCAATTTATGAATTAAGTACAGATATAACTAAAATATATGAAAATGTCTCATAAAATAAAAGATTGTAATAAATAATAATTGATACTTCCGCGGATCTGCCTGTAATGCGATCTTCATTGTATATAACGTAATACTATGATATCTCTCTAGTCCCATATAGAATAATAAATTGATTTATAAACAATTTATAGAAAATACAATAATGATATACTTTTTTTAAGAACACTAACTAAGAGACTCCGTAGTATCGTGATCGATCTTGTTCATTCTATACCGCTGGCAACCCTCAATCATGATTGTGTCACTGATTCTATAACTGTCAACTCATTGTTTACACATGAACAGATCGCATACAGGTTCTACGCTGAGTTTATACCATTTATTGTCTAAATATATATAAAAATTGGATAGTGTAGAACAAGTGAACCGTAAAATCCCTCCACAGTGGTGGTCTTAGAGTATTTTGCAAAATTATTTTTCACCCCAATAATATAAAAATAGGGATGAAAATAATATAGGCTCTATATAGAATTATTATAAATATTACATATGGGTAACTGATATGTAAGGGTGTTTTTCCGAACAAAATTGATAACTCATACTATTGGGTTATTTTATTTGTGGTTTTGAAATCACTTATTAGGTACCTAATATACGGTTATATGAACCCATTTTGATATTTAAATTATGAACAGTTGGTTTTAAATCCATTCAATTCAGTTGATCAATATAATCAAATAAAAAAACTAATAAATAATATAAGAACATTAGAAAAATAAATTATTTTTCCATGTAACTAAAATTCAAACAATCTTAAGTTTACAATATTAGCGCAATATTAATTGTACTTGATAATTTTGAAACCTAAAATAAAATCATTAAACTATAGTACCTATACATTTATAATTTAAATAATAATAAATATTAATTATTGTAATACTATTAATTTATTACGGCATATCAAATATTAAACTCTTGACCCATTAAAATTAATAAAATATTTATATAATTTTATTAAGCTCATTTTCTTATTTTCTTATATTATTATATCTTGTATGGTTTAATCCAACACTAACGATATTAAAATTAGTAAATACTAAAGCAACAACAAATATTACAATAAGAAATACATATAAATATAAAATTTTGATAAAATGTAGAAACGTAAAATAGTAGTAATCAGTTAAATATAATATAAAATATATATGAATGATTGGATGGTGAGTCAGAATACTATTTGTATAATCTTAGATTCTAATGTCCAGATTGGATAGTAATTTGGAGGTGTTTCATTCCACCTGGTATTTTGCGTACTGGGAATTCTTCCACGATGTGATTAGCGTCTGATTATCGTGTCCGCAGTCGCATCGAGGTATATAATATCTCTAACGCCCCATTTATACAGCATATTTCCTGTTTTTCCATGGCCAGTCCTAAGTCTATTTAAGGTCACCCATTCCTTCCGAGGTAGTTGGAACCCCGCTGTTCTTTCCGTAAATTGTTCAATGATGCAAATTTTTTAAGTTTTTATTTAAGTAAGTATAAATTGTTTTATTTTTGGTATCTTATTCGGGTAGCTAAGTCAATTAATTCAATAGTTTTAAAATAAGCTCAATAATATGTTTTAGGAATAAAAAATTGTATTTGGAAACCTTTCTTATTTTTTCTTTTATAATAATATTATACTTTGCATGTATTCATAAAGCTAATTAAAGTCAAATTAAAACAATAATTACTTATTTTCAATTAACATTTTAGTAGTTGAAATTGAAAATCGATTTTGACGGTCTACCTACTTTTTTGGTAAAACATTTAAGTTAAGTTAAAATATAGCATACATTTAATTTATCTGCAATTGTTCATTATTATTAGGGTTCGCAGTTGTTGATTCAAAAGTAATTTAATTAAAATATATGATTTCTTTGTTTTGTTTCATTATACTTCGTGGAGTTTTCTTTTCTTTTCTCTTGTGTTATTATTTCACGGGTAAAAATCGACATTTCAAACGTTTAATTACACTCAGTAACGCAACGGGCGAAGACTGCTGTTATCCAATATCTTATTTATGTTTATGATATAGTAGAGGAGTTTTTTTTCTTACCTCCACTTCTACTCCTAACTCGACACACACACAAAATTGGACGTCATGCAATCAAGACATAAAACCAAAATTAATCTCAACCCGTTACGAACTGACTAGCTATAGAATGGGTTTGTTTTATTTTTGTCATATTTAAAAAAAAAAATGTTATTTCTAAAATCGGTTTTTATAGGTATAAGAGGTCGTTATCAGGTTTTTTTTTACTTTTCGGGAACCACCCCATACCCCAAAAGCCATTATTACTCTAATGTCTGACGTTTGTATGTGTGGACTTGAGTATAAGCTGTTAGTCTGAAAGATCACTGTATAATATTAAATCATCTACCCATTCACCCACACACGCAGATATATATTTATATGTTGATATACTTATACATATATTCATATCAACCCATTGTATAGACATTTATTTTATACTACTGTTGGTCAAAATAAGTTAATTATAAAATATTTAACGATTGATTAACATAATATTATTTTTATATGAATTTAGTATTAATAAGAACCTCGATACCGAAAAGGTATAGCTGTAGTGTAGTGGATATTATATTAAATTTTAATTAGATAGTAGATCATGGTATAATTAATGAATAACGTCTTTAGAGAAGAAAACGTTCAATGTTCGATTGTCAGCTAATATTTTATAATCTGTTTATAATATTCATCTTAGAAAATGGTCCAAAAATTGACGTCGTAGGTGCTAAAAATTTTGAAAAATTTCTTGTGACCTGTGTATGGAAAATAATTAAATATCAATAGAAAATTGCGTTATTGTGAAAAGTTTCAAGTCATTGCAATATTAACATTTTTTAAAATTACAACAAATTACTAAAATAAAGGTTGTTATTACTTTTTGTTAAATATCTAATCTCGCTAAATCATTTAATTCAAGATGTTTCATTATTTCATTAAAAAAAAAAAATGGTGACTATGCATTTTTTAATTGCTGTTAGTGCAATTATTATGAAGAATGTTGTTTTGAATTTTCGAACTTTATGAGTTACAAGCATTTTATCATAGGAACATTCATTAATAAAAAACTAAAATTTAAAATGGTTAAAGAGTCAAAATATTTTTAATATTATTAAATTGTCTAGTCTAAAAAATATTAATATTTGGTGAAACGTATTTTTCATGTTTCTATGGTTATTAATTTTGCTTAAAAGTAGATATTTCTGGTTTTCCTGTAATATTTTTTGTGTTCTTTGATTTTTTTACTTTTTTTAAAAGTTCTGGGAAATTAATTACTTTTTCTCGACATAGTACCAACCAGATCCAGTTTGCTATTTCCTCTCAATATTGGATATTGAAGCATTTTATTATTTAAAAAAATGTCTATAGACATAAAAACAAAAAAAAACATTTATATAATTGTAAAATCTATACATTTACTGTTTTTTTTTTCAGAAATTAGGTATAATTATTGTGCTTTTCATACTATATAGTTTTAAATTAATACAGCTTTTAAAATCTATAAATTTTTAAGGTCTATACATTTTCAGTTTAAATTGTTTTATGCTCTTATAGAGCATATAGTGATAGAAAATCAATCCTATTATATAATATATATAGGTGCAAATAGGGGGGATTTAGGGGAATAGCCCCCCTAATTTTACTACTTTTTTTTTTAAAAGTTTGATCAATATTATTATAGTATGGCGTCAGCCCCCCCCCCCAAATCTCAAACACTATTTTACATATTTATGATGCATGATTATGTATTGCTATTTATAACATTGAACCATAAATTAGTATTTTATTCATTATGTAAAGTTGTATAATAAATTTATAAAATATTTAAAAATTCTAACCTTGCAATATTGATGTCATATTGTCGAGGCTTATTCAAAGTGAATATATAATGTTAAAAAAATACAAATAAGTAAGAACCATGCAAATATATAAATCGACATAATACCATGTTTAATAAATTATATCATAGTTGTATCAAATACCATATGACGCTGTCAATGTAGTATGTAAACTCTAATATGGTACATAATGTCTGTATATTATATAATATTTAAATAAACAGAATTGAGGAATTATTTTTGATACTTGTCAGACATTAATACTAAGATGATTTCGGGAGTATTTTATATGATACGAGAGTAAAATACGTTAGGATTAGTTCATTAATAGTAAATTAGTATAAACTTTAAATATAAAATACGATTAGGTCATAAAAATTACGAATTATGCACATAAAATCACTGTAAAATTGTTTTTATTATTGTTACGAAAATAATAGTTAGTTACGAAAACAAGAAACTCGAAAATGAGTTCATTTTACTGGGAATTCAAAAAACGTAATAAAAAAAATTAAAAAATGATTCTGCCTATTGAAATTCTTGAACGGATACATTTTTTAACGATAAAACACACGTGATCTAAGGAAAAGTTATACATAAGCATGCAACCAGAGGTGAGAAGTTTGATTATGGAAACAGTTTTAGTAAATAAAAATGATAAAGCTAGATCAATTTGAGAAACATCGTGTCAGATTATTCATAACATATATATTATATTGCACAATTCCAATTACTTTTTCACTGTACTCTCAACTTCTCAGAAGAAGAAAAAAGATAAATAATTTTAAGAACAAGAAAAAAAATTGGCCACCAAAGCTAACTGGCAAGTAATATAGGGAAAATAAATATTCTTGATGATTTAAAAAAATGTATCCTAAATATTGATCAATTTTTACCAAGAGAATGTTTAGTTTGAACGAAAATGTTGATATTTCCCACAAAAATGAAATAATTAATTGGTTGAAGCTCTCACAGATCAATGTTAAAAATTTTATACCAGTTTCAGCTCTTTTTTTACAACTTTTTTTTTTTACTTTTTTTTTTTACAAGTCAATATAATACACCTCCAATAATACTGCCATAAATAACGATACATCTTGTTTACGTTTTAATTAGAAGTTATTAATTGAAGATTTAATTTCTATTTATGATGATTATGGCTAATTAAATAAATGTAATTATAGCAATATCTATAATATATTTATCACAAATCTAAGCAAATGGTTGATATTGCATTAAGGCATAAGCATTTAGTGTACGATTTAATCGAGTGATCGTCACTCAATAAGGAAAATTTGTTAAATTTAGTTTAAAATTACGTTGTTTATGGTTCTTATTTAAATTATCAACATCCGAAGAAATTCTAGTTGCATTCTATAAATTATCATTTAATTATTCAGTACTAGAAAAAATTAAAACGTATTTTGAAAAAATCTTCATTCTAGAAACCTAGAAGTAGGTACTTAATAACAATAAATACTTACACCTTTATTTATAAATGGACTAATATCTCAATTTTAGCTTTTCTTTTATTACAAATAAATAATATGTTGTATTGATAGTATTAATTCATAGCTAAAATCAAAATTGAAATTAACACACGAATCAAGTTGTTTTACTTAATCATGTCTAAATAATATTCAATCTGAAATTGTATTAAATTTTTAATATTTTATGAATTTTTAATCAAATTTGGAAATTGGACTAACTATTACGTTGTTGACTTAAAAATTTAAATTATTTCGTATTTACTGTTTAAGACATTACGAATGTCAGTTTGAGCATATTTAAGTATTTGGTCCTGCAGATGTATTATTAATATTGGTCATGTTCTATTTAATATTAATAAATTACAAATGAAAACCTGGGATTATTGAAATGTGGCATTGTTTTGTGCTTCTTGTGATTTATATATTTGTCATTTTAAATGATTACAAAATGTGTTTTCATCTCATAAAAATATTATTTACCCATCTTATATTACAATATGTCTACGCGATGATCTTCGTATCTCGTAAATCGTAATAATATAACTATATAGGTTTTCGGTTCGATATAATTTGCAAAATATATAAATAAGAATAACACGTAAAGTCGGGTATACATGCTATTTTGCAAATTTTTTTGTCAAAAAGGTGGTTTCAGGGAAAAATTATCGGAAGAATCAGAGTGGTAAGCTTATAACTAGATAATATACAGAAGAACTTATAGAAAGAGTCCGAATGGCGTTTTTGGGTATATAGACGAATAATATATACAGCCATATAGGTGTACATATAAAAAAAAATAAAAGTTTTGTTTTTCGTTTCTCATTTCAACTTAACCACCGCGGCACAACGATCGAATGGTCGGGGGAGAGCCCTGGGGCTTATATTATTAGTTTACAAAGTAAACCAATTCGGTCAAACAAACTTACACGGTATACGCGCGGCCGACGCGCCCGGAGCTGAAATGTGTCTCTAAATAAGTAAAGGGAAATAGGAGAACCCTCGGCTCGATTACGGAATTGTGTGCGCGTGTGATGTGCAACGAAAACACCATCGACGGACGATGACGACACTTGACGATCCCCATTGATATGCATGAGATATATGGGTTGTTACTCAGTTAACCCTCCAGGCCCCGAACCAATGCAATATAACCACGTGCCTCCGTATAGATGGTTTATACCTAACGGTATTCAAGTCGATCGAAATGCATTATTGTGTGCAGCATCCGCCGTGGACCTCCTAGGTCATCGTTGCAGCTGTTACAACTGCAGTGTGTTATATATACGGACGAAATATATTGTTTGTTTGTTTTTTTTTTTTTTGTTATTTCTATCATAATAATGTCCCGAGTTTCCCCTACATAGCTGCGAGTATAATAATATATTATATGCTCGTCGATCATCTCGAAACAATTGCACTGTCAAAGCCATACCTATATGAATCATTCATGAAATGTTTGGTTAAATAAAACGATAATAAGTATAATAATAATGATAATATATAAATACCATTTTTTAAGGGTTTCGTGTTTCCCCCGGTGAAGACCCCGCCGATTCGTCTGACCAATGTTATTGTTAGTTTACGCGGCGTGCGGTAACTTTGCGAGGGTGTAAATATATATATATATATAAGTAATATTGTTATTACGGTGTTTATCGAACGTCCGGTCAGACGTGGTGGGTATAGAACGCTCCGATTTTTTTAATTACCGATGATGACATTGATTGCCAGCACGCATACGCTGAACAAAGCGGATGTATTAGTTTTAATTATACACATAGGTACCGTTTGCAGGTTCGGTCTAGTTATACGGAGGGTGTGTATAATGATTTAAATTACGCTGTGATGATATGGGCATTTCGTAGTACTTATTAACAGTGTGCCGAATAATAATTATATTCATTCGTTTATCGACGTGCGCAAAGGGCCGTGGACTATAGATGTGTATCGTCGGAGGTGTTATCACGAAACCTAATTTCTTAGACGTCCTTATACTACGGTGGTATATGATATTAATGCCATTTTTTTTCAAATAGGGTGAGTTTTCGAACATCGGACACTCATTATTAATTTGATGTCTTGGCGTTTTCTTATTTGTTATGGCGTGAATTTAAATGATCTATTAAATAAATAAAATGCTTTTAAGAAATATTATAAAATATTGCATTATCTAATAGATAAATTTTTTTTTTAGTAATACTTTTAACAATTTATCTTTATATACCTAACTTTTGAACATTTATTTATAAAGAATCTATTTATATTATTAAATTTATATTATAACGCATATTCTGTATTTCATGAATGTCATGAATACAACGATCGATCTAAATATTTATTCGCACGTTACGAAATAAAAGAAGCCGTCGTTCTTGTTTAGTAGCTGCAGGTATAGGTACATTGTTCAATAATTTATATGTAATAAAAAAATATATATCATAGAAAATCAATTTATTTAATTTGGTTATTTTTAGAGGAATAACTTACACAAAATTATTTGATTTTCCTTAAAAATTTGTAAAAGCGCAAAAGTTCAAAAAAATGAAAAATAAAAATTCAATTCTTAAGACCTTTGATATCTGAAATAAATGTTTTAGAATTTAAAACATTCAAAACAAATGTGATTTAAATTTAAATTCGTGCTCTATAATTTATTATAGTCATTCAATACTCATTATTGCTCATATAAATTATTTAAATATAATGAAATGATTTCGAAACATCTTCTGATATTTTAAGTTGTCTCTATAGAAGGAATGACATTTTAAGTAGCATCTAACTTCAAAAAAAATTGTAACTGTGGCTTGTAGTAACTGTAATTAAAATGAATATATATTTTTTGTACTGTTATTTACACTTTCATTGTATTCAATAGGTAATGAAACTGAAAATAATATCAATATATTGAAATATTTTAACCTATTAATTATGAAATATGAGATTATTACCATAACCTATTTGAAAAAACATGATATTTTTTTTACAGTCTAAGACAATTATTTTGTGTGGTGAAGGAGGTACTTATGAGCTATTGAGCATCAACATTTTTGTTTGTGGCACAGTATGAAAGTTTCCTAACTATTGTATCAAAATTGTTACAGAATCTGCCTCGGAGAAAGAAAGATAGAACTTGAACCATTTGTATAGTCTGTTAAAAATAGATTTATGGATTCGCAGTAAGGATTATTTTTTTTCTTTATACATTATATTTATAACTATAAATTCAATTCTACAAATTAGCCTAGTTAGTTTACATTTCGTTTGCATTGCGATATAACTATGTTTTTAATTAGTTTGGAATGTTTGGGTATAATGATTGTAACGCTAACATTCAAGGTTCATATTTATATTAATTATTAACTTTGTTTATTTTTTAAATTAAAATCCAAGTTAAATGTATATTTATAGACCTATACACTAAGCATAACTTGAGTCAGGGGAAAAAAGCACATTGTACATTTCCGTTGAAATTCCCAAGTCGTTGTTCTCCAAGGTACCTACTAATGGTATAACTTACTGCAATATAAGGTTAGATCTTAATAAATAGTTTTATCTCACCACTAGCTAAACTTTAATTGTTCAGTATTTACGTAAAACTATTAATAAACTTTCATTTGGTTTTATATTTTTAATTGAAGATTTTTTTTTTTTATATATCTAACTTACTACTAACCATGATACTCATGTCGCTTTCATAGTTTCGTTATAGAAGCATTGCTCTGATGGTGTAAGATATAATATATAATATATTATAGATTCAATTAAAATACAGATTAGTTTTTAACGTTTATAACTTTGTTTCTGAGCGATTGTGATTGTTTGTAAGTTTGCTTTTGACATTTGTATAGTATCAATTAAATTTATGAAAAATAATATATCTACCTATATAATTATAGATTATTAATTTATTTATCATTTTGATAAATACTAATTTATCTTGATTTGGCTTACATATTAGTATATTACTATAGTGAACCATTCTAGAAATGCAAGAAATACAAATAAATAATAAATAGGTATATGCAATAATTTATTGAAATTATTAATTCTATTAAAATATATTTATATATATTTATTGAAATTAAAATTAAATTAATGCTTTTATTTAATCATTTTTTTTCAACCTAATCAAAAAAAAAAATAAAAATAAAAAAAATAAATAGAAACAAATTAGTTTAATACTTTAATTTAATAATTTTTAAAATCTGTTTTTGGCATTATATAAAACGTTTAATTTTTAAAAGCTTTCGTTTAAATAATATTCAAAAACCAGTAATTTAAATTTAAGACAAGTTCAAAAGCGTGTATTTTGATAGCAAACTGAACTAACAAGGTAAAAACAAAAATAAATATATTAATTTTACGTAATTAAGAGACTGAAGGATAGTAAAAGCATACTTATATATTAAGTAGGTATACTCGAGGCTATGTACGTAAATTATAAGAGGAAAAAGCAATCGTTTGATTATTGATTTAGCTAGGTGTGGTAATCAATAGCTAATATTTAAAAATATATTAACTTTAATAACAGTTTTTATATATACGTCAGCACATTAATATTTAAAATAGAAATAAATCTGGAATCAATATAGAAATATCAATGACCAAATAATTTAATAAATAATAATTATAGTACATAATATATTATACTATTATGTACCTATTGTACCTACCATTAATATTAATGTATTACATATTATGTTAAATATCATTTTATATTTAAAAAAATCAGTGAACAAATCTTTATTTTTTTTTTAAATAAGTATCTGGAACTGTATAAGTATAAACATTATGAATTACTTTGTAAAAAATATGCAATTTACATTTATATCGATTCTTATTGCTATACATATTATATTTGTTACTCGTCCAAATGATTAAAATCCCTTTTACTTTTTTCGATGATTGTAATATTAATTTTAATAATATATTGTATTAAAATGTAGTGGAAAAAAATTTGAGTACATTATTTACTATATTATCTTTAAATAAAAAATGTTCAGTATTTCATATTTTGTAATGTATAATATGATTTATGATGATTAGTCAAAATCAAAAAAAAAGTTGTGTCTTATAATAATATTATAAGCATTACTAAATTTGATGGTATGTTAAAATATCAAGAGTTTTATTGGGAAGTTATGGGGTAGAGATAATAATTTTTTAATTAGAGACGTTTTAAATACTTCTTTTAATATTATTTTGAATCGCACTTACTAAAAAAAAATGTAACAATAACTGTCGTGAATTCATTGAATGCAATATTTAAATAGAAATGTACCTATGTATATACTGATTGAAACGCAATCATCGATCGTATTCACGATCAAAATGATGTCATCGATCGTGTCTCTCGTAAACACTTAACACCAAAGTTGTGAAGTCATTTATTTTAACTTAGTCAAATAAATAACACAATTTTATTTACAATGTAAAAGTAGAAACAAATCTTTTTAAATGTTTAATCTATATAATGTGAGTATTGATTGTTTCGAGTTGGAACGAATCAAAATTGTTTCTGAACTATTTGATAATTTAAAGTATACGCTTTCAAATGTGAAACGAGTGGATTCGTCTCGGTCGAAAATAATATTATGGGATGTAAAAGGTATCTGTGGCTGCTACATTCCGAGGGGTCGTTTTGGCCGTAGAATTTCGCACATGCAAGAGTATTATTGAGGGACATTAAAAACGATATTATATTTCCATATAACATAATGACGAAACAACGGATAATGCGAATGGCGTTTATTAAAATCGTTTTTCATCTTGTATTAATGTATGCTTACATTGCTTACCACCAGGATAGTAAAGTAGATACTGATATAATGCACGTGTCCGAATGCTGGCTTCAGGCTAGCTGTAGTGGTATATAATATACACATTATATTTGTATATTATTTCCTAAAGTGATCAATTTTTTAATTTAAAAAATAAGAAAAGGAGAATATAAATTGTTTTAATAATATTTTAACCAATATAGTATATAAACATTATATTAAAAAAAAAATTTTCTCTTCTACTAACTTATTAATAAATCAGAAAATTATACCCACTTCCTATCATATTGATTATTGCCTTTTATTTTAATTTATTTTTATTGGGGGTTGAGCGAGGGCAATTAGCCTGTGGAACTGTCGGGGAGGGAATTGTTAGTTTTGGTACTCGTGAATGTTTTGGCAGAATTTCGAATGGGAATTGGGTACCCGTAGGTTTCTGTCATGCCCGAGTGAGAGGCATTAATTTGGAACAATATTTAAATAATTAACCATGTCGCAATAACTTGCACGTTTTTTCTCCACGTTAAAATCAAATCGTATGTGTAAAACTTTAACTTAACTTGCAGTAATAATTGAATGATACACAACGTGAATCTAAAGTATAATGTGTGTTTCAAACCCTCAAGGCATCAAAGTTTAAATATATAGGTAAATACGTAATGTACATACATATATATACACACGCGGTTATTTGAAATTTGAAAAAGTTTGTCAGTATTCATTAGTCGTTGCATATTATGTAGGTATACCAAAGAGTATTATTTTCAACTCTATAGATATTGTATTTGATTGTGTTTTACAGATTAAGATAAATTAAATTTGATATTATATTTTTTTTCACCTGAAATAAACGACGATCGTTTGAATAACGTTTTTTTTATTTATTGATATATACACAATCTATATACATAATATACTTATATATCATAATATATATCATAATCAGCACAATAAGAGTATGAGCTAAGAGTTGGAAGAATGAAATGTTGAATGAAGAAGCCACCCACTGATGACACTTACGTTTTTTAATTAATTTGGTTTAACCTCATTCTTAACCTTTTAGGGATTTAGTAGTACGTCTCTGCACCATTTGTGCATAAGGCGACGATCAGGGTTACCAGTGATGTTTTATGAAGCTAGATTTTTTATAAGTTTGTTTGGATGAGAGTTAGTTAGCGTATGTAGAAACGTTTATAATAATTTATTACCTATTCCTGAATTGTTTTCATATGAAGGTCTTTATGCAGGGAGTGATTTGATACATATGGCGGAGAATTGGTAATTTTTCTTAATATTATTTGAATAACGTAGAGACCAAAAAGGAAAAGTACCTACCTACGACTATAGCGGGAATGCGTTATGCCTATCACGACATTATAGGATTAATATGAGGTTTTCGGTCGCGTCGGACACCACACGTTTGCTGACGTCTGATAAAATGCATCCTTGTGATATATTATATACCTAAGGAATGACATATATAAAATGTTGTCAGCAAAACGTGTCGAAAAACCTGAAAACAGTTTACGCAGCTTGTGTGGGGCATAAAGACATGCATATGTATATAAATTTATAAATAATATGCTCACACACATTATTATTACTATTATTGTCATTATCGTCATTCGTCGTTGCGGTGGTAAAATTTCGACGAGAATCGGACGTTTCGACGATGACTTCATTATGTCGGCGTGGCCGAAGGGGTGTGATCGCAAAAGGGTTTATTATTATAGGCGGAGGCGCGGTGGCGGCGGACCGCGTTTGGCGGCAAAAACTTCTGGCGGCGGCGGCGGCGGAGCAACAACCCTCGTCGGTGCGCAGCCGATACACGCCGCGCCGGGCAAGACACGCGACCGTCACATTGTGGCGTCAGTTCTCGCATGTTTCGCTAAGGGTGCAGACCTGCTGAATCGTCATGTACACAGGTCCCGGGCATGTGCTCGTCGCGATCGCGATTGCACTCGTCGCTTCAGCCGTGTCGCCGTCATGCGGGGAGCTTATTATCGGTAAGACGTTTATCATTTACTATTATTATAATTATTGTTATCATTTTAATTACACACTGTAAATGTAAAACCGTTTATAGTATAATACGATACAAATCGTTTCACTACAGACGGTTTATTACATAAACTCATATGCTTTGTTGCACTCCATTCGTAAAACGAGAAAATTCAAAAAGCTTTTTTCAATATTTAACTTAATTTTGTTGTCCTTAACCGTTATAATTAATATCTGTATCAAAAATAATACTAATATTTATATGAATAGCAAAATATTTACAACCAGCAAATCACGTGTAGGTATATTAGATGTTAATAATAATAATTAATTAATATAAGCTTGAAATCGCAATAGTATATTTTATTATTATTGCACGATCGTAATATGATACATATGTGACCTGAATATAATTTATAATATTCAAGTGATAAAATTATATTTTTAGTGTTATCATAGTTTTGATAAATTTTTGAAAGTTGAAAATCACGGAAACATTTAAATAGGAAATTACAGTTCAACTGGTTTTCTAAAATTTATTAATTTTGTAAGAGTATAATCGATCATTTTATTTTATTAAACTTAATGTAGGAAGTTATATAATCTGCAATTGATTGTTGTACAGATCAAATTCATGAATGAGGTGTAACAGTAACAAAACTTAGTTTTTTATTAAAACCATTGTATCTGCTCAGGATTATGAGTTTCTTCAATATAATACTATTTTAATTAGTTAAAAAAAATTATGCATAAATATATACCATGTGATTTGGAAGTAGCAAAACAGTTCATATCTCGCAAAAATACGTTATAACTTGTTACCCAACGCGCGTTTTGGTAACGTCCATAAATTATAGTCTAATTTAACGTTAGAGTCAAACTATATTTATACAAATAATAAGATTAAGTCTAAGTCTACAATAATATTTCTTAAAAATTCTAAAATAATTTAACACTTTTTTACGATGTGGTGCTATACAACTAATATTTTCCTGGTACAAGATAATTGTATTTATAAATAAATAAATAATTAAAACAAAAAGTGTTTTATATTTAGTGAAGTATAAATTATTCATTGTTTTCTTTGTCTTACTCACAGACTCAAATAACGTATTATTTAGACTAAACATTTTTTTTATAGTATAAAATAACTTACAACAAATGAAAAGATTGAATGATAGAAATGTGGTTGAAAAAAAACAATAAGAATGAACTATAAAGAGTATTTATTTAACATAAGAAAACAATTTTAAATATAATTCAAAACAAGAATAGGTATGCTTTTTATAAACTGCAGCATATTATAATGAATTTTTAATATTTTTAAAATCTTTTTTATAATCATGATCTAGGTATCACTTGAAAATTAGTTGTTACCATTCGTGTTGCTAAAACACCTACATCAGTGGTATGCCAACGTGTGGCTTACCCAGATCAGTGGATCTGTAGGTTCTTTAGTGTCTACTGTCAACCTTTTTCCTAGTCGTCAGGTGACAATTAATGTTTTAATTGAAAAACGAAATCATGGTTAGTTTCATGATATTATATACGTATAGAATTTTATAAAAAACTGAACCATTTGAAAAATATTGAATGCAATAAGGAAATCGCTGTTATTTAAATACCAAATATTTTAAATTAGGTACAGAATATGAATATATTTTTCTTTTTTTTAACGATTTTAAAAATAAGAATAAATTGTTTTCGTTATAAAATGGAGAAGTAATTGGTTTTACAACCTTGTTATTTTGTTTTTTAGGAAATAGCAAATGTTTCCAATATTGTTTTCCATTGAAATCGAAATGTAAACCGTACCGTATAGATTGTTATTATTTTAAGAAAGCCGTAATTATTTTAAATTTTTTTGTAAAATAACTGAACACTGCTAACATTGTATGACGTAGTTATCCTTGTACAGTGTTAATAATATATAATATAGTTATATGTACATTATTGGTACATAATAAACGATTGTTGTGTTATACTACTAATACAATAATGGTAGGTATCAGTAATGTATGAGTTAGTTCTATTATTACATACTACTATGACTAATGTAATATTGAGATCAATTGTATAGGTTAGGTTAAGATCTAAGAAGTTGGTAATATTATTTGTACCTATTTAGTTTACATTTTATATTTATTTTTAATTAATAATAGGTCGTCGGCGTACTTAGTTTGGATGTTTAAATTAATATTGCTTAGACGTTTAATTATATCTGTAGTCATGTTTTATTTGGGATCATTTGAGGCTTATTTTGTGTTATTAAACAAAAACTAATGCTTGTTATATTGAAAAATATACATTTTCTTTAAACTTTCGTGGAATTTGTATCGGTATGTATAAGGTCAATATGTTGAATTTAGAACCGTTGGCGCACGCAGGAGATTTTTTCACCGAGGGTTTACAGTAAAAATATGATTCCCTATTTAGTTGTTTCACGCATATTTTTATTACTTGTCCACCTTTTATAATATATATTACTTAGAATAGTAAGCTGTTGGTAAATATTATGGATGTTTCTCATTCGTTAATATACTAGCCAACTCAAAAAATTAAATAAGTACATTCTAAACAGTTATTATTTGTCACAGGAAGTTTTGATGGCTAACAGGGTATAAACGACGAATTAACCAACAATTTTGAATTATATAGAGCGAGTATTTTTAACGGACAACGAAGTGCACGGGGATCAGCTACTTTAAAATAATTTATACTGATTTAGATACTTATTAATGTTCAAGAAATATTTATGGAGAATTTAAATGTATAATATGATCGCTGTTATCATAAAAAATATTCAATGCAATCAAAATGTAAATAATTGTTACAGCAACAAACCTAAGAAAATAGCCCTTGCAGAATACGTCAATAATATATAACTGGTCAAGTTGGTTATAGTTATTGGGCTAATTTAATATTTCACTCAATTTGTGTACCGAAAGTAATTCATAGTTTGGTTATGGTTTTGTTTAATAATAACTAAAAATAAATATTAATATACATAATGTCCTTAATCGTTATGTATAGAACTCGATGATGATATGCTTTGGGAATAATATTTACAATCTATATATTAAATTTATTGTATGGAAAAATAATTCAAAATTTTAAAGATTGCTTCATTGTTCTTTTCATTGACGCCTTGGTTATAATAATGTTAATTATTATGATTAATTTTGAATTTATTATACATAAATAAATACAAAACCTGAAACTATAGAAGTCCCTCTGCTGTATGGTAGGTCTTTTTTAGTGCACGTCGTTAAACAGTGGGTCATTTATAGGATGTGTTAAATTATATTCATTCAAATTGTATACGAAACATGTTTTTGAGTACAGGAGACAATATAATTGATTTATATAATTATTAGTTATACGGTTAGATGGCTAAATGTCAATACGTTGTATAATTTCATATTTGTATTGAACTAATTTTTAACATAAGCATTGAATATATATATATATCACTACTATATATTTTTCAACTTATAACTTATGATTCTCGTACCGTAGAATGACGTGAATAGAGGTGCGTGGTTAAATAAATACTTGATAAATACGTAGCTTTAAATTAATCTAAATGTTTTGAATATTTAATTGCGTAGGTATTTGTTTATTTAAAATAATAATTATAGTAAAAGCGAAAAAATCAAATCCTTGTGATTAATATTTTTTAATTTTATCAGAATACCTAAAATCAATATATTTTTTTTTAATATCCAATTTCATCAAATATTAAACTTAAAACATTATTATATAAAAAAGTTAGTGTTTATGGTTGAAATTTAAAATGAAATAATCTAAGACCCATGTATGAGGAACCTTTCATTACACATTTAGTCTTGGATACTCAAATTTTAATGTTGGTTAATTTTTAACTACAAAATAGTTTGCAATTTTTCTAAAGAATTGAGATATTTTGGTTTTGATTAGCACTGAGATGTGGGTGTTTACCTCTTTTTCGTGTATTTAACACTTTTTAATGATCTAAATTAGGTACTTGAAATATTCACCCATAATTTATCTTTTAACTTTATGAATTGTATAATATAGTTTTTAAATGTTTTGATAGTTTATTGGCTTCATAGGTTTAGAACTTGAACATTTAACGTTTTTAATACTTTTTACATATATCATGAAAACGTTTACGGTTTAGTTTTTGTATTCATTTTATAATTTAGTAGTGATTGGCATATAGGTATATATGTATTAATAGTTTATACATAAAATACACTTAATACTGATGGATTATATTTTTCAATTGAAATAATTGCTTTAAACAATAACTTACTTCATTAATGATTTATTCAAAGTCAATAATTGTCATCAAAAGTTCATAATAATAACAAATGATAGTCAAAGTATTTGATATTTATTATAATCTATAATAAATTAATTATAGGTAACAGATTATGTCTTGAAAAATGTTTCAGCATATCAATAAAATTTTTCAATTTATGTATATTATATGTATTCGTATATCGCATATAATATATTTAAATAATACATATAAATAAAATTCGATCAAAACTTTAAGTTATAGATGAAATTTTGTCGATCTCAAATAAATTAATCAATAATATTAATGGGTTCTCTTTAATTTTCTTGAAAATGCAATTATAGTACAACATTTCTGATTTTAAATTTGTGTTCAACTTTTGATAGCAGTTTATAAAAGCTTCACTATCAAATACCTACTAAATGTTTTAGGGCATTTTAACGGTTTTAAACATTTTTTCAAATATTTTATAATGTCCTTTTCCAATATCAAAAAAATAAGTACAATTTAAGTAATACATAGTTTCTTTTTAACCAAAAATATTTAAATTTCTTGTTTACATAATATTTCAAAAGAGACAATTTACAAAAGCAATAAGAAAGAAAACTAATCAAACTTTTTTCATCGTAAATTTCATCGGCTTTCATTCTGTAATAGTAGCTTTCAAGTTCTGCAGGTCCTTGATATTTCTTCAATCAATTAGTTTCGATGTCTCTTCAAAAATTTCTATCCAAGATTTATTATTTTCAGAAACATTTTTCTCGTGGTCAGTTTATATTTTTCATTAAATATCTCTCACGAATTTAGAATTAAAATTAAAACTTTTTTCAGAGTATTTTGTTTAAGATTTCAAGATTTTCACGAAAGAGATTACTTATTGTTAAACGGTCGAACAACAGTATATATAGCAACCTAGAATATTGTATATACTATGTGTGTCTATGAATAAGATTTTATTTCTATAACCGCACTTTCTAAGTTGAAAACACTCTTAAAGACGTGAAAATAAATATTTTTATTTACCCATTATAATATAATTTCTTTTGGGTGTTGATTTGGCGGAGATGGAATAAAAATTAATTCGGATGAAAAAAAAAAATTGAACAAATTGAAAAACCATATATTATGATGTATATAATATATAATATATATTATATACACAGAAATCAAAAAATTGTCTCTGATAAAATTTACTGAACGCGTCGTTGCATGGTGATATTATAACACGTGAGGTATATTTTGTGCGATGGTAAGATTGTTTTGTAACATCGTTAAATTCCCACTTAGTGATGAGTGGTATTCTTGGGAGGGATCGGAGGTTCCCACGTACTCAAGATTTGATCGCTCTAGGTCATGAAAATGATTTCGCCCTTTTCCCCAATAGCTATTTAACACTTATTGTATATTTCATAAAAAAATGAACGATCATAAAATAAATATTATTTATTAAAAAAAGCGAAAATGATCAGTTAGCTATTGGCCGTTTGTCTTGCTCCATACAACTATATATACGTGTATTATTATTATTATTATTATTATTTTGATATTAATATTATTGAGTATTCTGAGGAAAGTGAAGAATAATGTAGTTGTCTTACGGTGATGATTTTATCAAGTTATCTTTTTTTGTTGAAATTGAGTTCTAATGGTATTTTTTTTTTAAATAGTTTCTCCGAACGCAAATTACAACTACCGAAAATCGTAAAATGATGAAGTGATATGATTTCTCGTAGATATATTTTTAATTAAATTTTGAATTGTTTATTTTAAATTTAATATACCAATACAGCTTAATTCTGAGATGATGTATGCTAATGAGTAACGAGTGGCTGAATCAGATGGATTTATTGTTTCGTCACGATAGAAAAATAACAGTTTATATGCCATTTAATTCACAATAGTTCATATAAATGTCATAAGTATGATAATTTTACAATACTGTACAATTTGAATGTAAAATCTCGCCATACATGCCGACACACATATTTTAGTTCCCAGTAATATAATACTTGTGATTGCAAAGATAAAACATATATGTAAGATGAAAGTAGGTATAGCACTAAAGCTACAGCCTATACAATCTTATATACATAATGTAACTGAAAGATCTTCATGAGACACTCTGTATATAAAAATGGATTTCTGTTTGTCTATCTGTTTGTCCTATGTGCATTCCTAAACGGCTGGACCGATTGCGACGAAATTTGGTACAAAGATATGCTAGACCTATAATAGGCCGAAGATAGGCTAAGCTAAAAAGTGATAGGCCCTATCCCGGGAGGTGCTCAAACAGACATTTTGAGACCTACGAAGGAAATTTTTGTTTATTTATAAATTGTTGCTTATTATTATTATTATACGGTTGATAATTATAATTATTATCATTTTATTATTAAAACATACTAGCTGAACCCGTGCACTTTATAGTCCGTTAAAAATTCTACCTCTTATATGTCTCAAACCGTATGTTAAATTCGTTTCCTGTGATTAGTTATAGATATATATAGATATTCAATTTAGTTTATTGTTGTGTAATTTTATTCGTTTTATCGAGAAAAGTTTGACAATTCAAATATTCAATTGAATGATATTTGGACGTATCACTTTTTAACTTAGCCTATCTTCGGCCTATAGTTCTAATATATCATTGTACCAAACTTTGTCGCAAATGGTGTATTAATTGGAATTGGAATACATAAAGGATAAACACTGCAGACATACATTTATATAGATATGGCTTGCTAGCTAGCTAGTTAGATAGATATAGCTTGATCCATAAAAGAGGTAGGATTTTTAATGGGCTACGAAGTACATGGGTTCAGCTAGTATTGTAATATTATAAATTATAATTAATATATTATAGTACTATTATAGAATATAGAGTGTATAGACGATGTACGAAATTTAATGGTGACCGGTGCTCTGCCGTACCACGACCAAAAAAACTACTTCTATGACGAGGTCATGATGAGGATTGTCAAACGACAACGCAAGCCCGATTGTCACAAAGCTAGCAATAACATAATAATATTTTTATTATATTAGATAATAATTTTATGTATAGTACGAGAGGCATCTGATAAATATTTTTTCTTATTTAAAATTAAAAAATAACAATTAACAAGTAATAAGTATTTTTTTCCATATTTATATTTGTAAATAATATATACGTGTTACTTAAGTCTAAAAAATATTGTTTTTAGTTTATTTCCAAACGGTTTTCGTTGCATGGGAGAGGTATTTAAAGTTTTAAAATCTTTGAACTACTGTGACTTCGCCTAGACATCCATTGCATGATACTTCTTATAGACAAAACAGAGAAACTCACATTTCGGATGCCTCTATCTGCATCGTTTACTTTATATATAATACTATATATATATATAATATGAACCTAGGTACTTATCCACTGTTGTCCAGTGGTCGGTATTATACGGTGTTTTTTCTTTTTAACGAGGTACGTTTGCTGCCATCGCTTTTTTTAACGAGAATCTTGTATATACCTATACAAGCCGTATATACTGAAACACTACGAAATATTATACGCAAAATGCAGCATTATTATAAGCGGAAACACAAATGTCGAATGAGAATAATATATATTCTATTATATCCAATATTTTATGTTAGAAGCGCATAGCATTTGATATATAGATACCTATTATAGTTAACTCACCTCTATAGATTCTCTCAGGAGACTCCTTCCTGCGTTCCGTACGTTTGTGTAGACGTATAGTGTGTATATATGGGTACCCTACACTCCCGCGGCGTCTACGATTTTTCCGGAATAATATTGCCCACGTGTTTTCGTCGAATTTCCAGCAATGTTTTTTTTTTTTTTTTTTTTTTTTAATTTGACGTTCTCTACCTCTGTAAATCTCTCCGTAATCATCAAAGCGTAGCACGCGCATTTCACACATACACTATAATATTAGAATAGTAAGGACTTTATTTTACGAGGAACTGTATTATACTTTTAACTACTATAAATTTGTGTTCTATTTATAAAAGGAATCTGCCATTATTTTTTATTTATTTTTTTGCCTAATGTGCGTTTCCCGAGATATAAGCACGTGCAATTTAACGATTATGTTTTCACCATTTGATCACAATAAACGACCGGAGAAAAATTAAAAATACGTTACAATCCATCGCAAGGCCGCGTTTTTGAATAAAAATTAGTTGGTCGAATGGAATAGTATACATTTTGTTATGAGTCGATCCATAAATGTAAATAAACCAAATATACATTTATAAAGCTCTCAGAACGAAATGTAATCTAATGACGTCATAGTGATATTATAGAAAAAGTGATTACAATGTATTTTAATGTTTTAGGGATAATAATGGTGTATATCGTACGTAATTTAACCTAATCAGTAATCCGTAAAACAACTAGAAATTTACAAGTAACATTTACAGATGTTTCCGTATCAGTTATCACGTGAAAAAAGGTGACATTAGTAATTTGCACGATGTTCGCCGTGTTTGTATTTGAATATGAATATGATGGCACTGTGCAAACCATAAAATATATACAACAAATTTGAAAAATTAAAAATATTCTATCTAATATCAACGTGATGCAAATGTTGAACCAGAAACTTGTGATGGGTGGGTGTGACCTATGAACCTATGAACTAATAATTAATATAAAAGTTATATATAATATATACCTATTACCTCGTAGACAACTGTTGAAACTTTCAATAAAATGAAATACTATTAAGTATCAAGAACGCCAAATTGGTTTATTGGATGCGAACAATGTATCTATATTCTATATTATCCTCCTTATCAATATATTTTAATAACGATTTTATAATAAATCAATTTCCACTTAAGAATTTGTGATTTCATAATCATTCAATCTCTTGAACTAGTTGAAAAGCTCCAGTTTGTGCCTACCTAAAAAGTGACTGTAGGTTATAAATTCTATTAAAATAAATTACAAAAATTGAGTATATCATATCATCAAATATCTTCAACCGTGGTATAAAAATTTAACAAACACAAAATAATGTTTTTCTCATTTCTGTTTTAATATTATATACAATCGACTTTTAAATGATATTTTTATCTATCGAAAAAATATACTTTACTGTGTAGTTACTTATACAAAACAGTCTAACTCAACAGATAAATCTTTTTATTTATTGATGATAAAAAAAAACATGTTTCATGTCATTATGTTTCAATGTTAATGGAAAATTTTACTATACCTACTATAATCACTAATCAATAATCATTAATGAACCTTAAAACTGTTATAGTGTTGTTTAAATCTTTGATTGTCAGTTATTTTTTTATAATTATGCACCGTGCCTTACTTTACTTGGTACAATGTTTGTTTAAAACTTTAAAAGTGATTATTGAGTGCTGCAGTTATAAATTCGATAACTAATTAATAAGAAAAAAAACTCAATATTTTATGTGCGTGTTCTATTTATTCTTTAAAGATTATTCGTCACTTTATATTTCAATCAGTATAGCAACTTAGTTTAGATCAAAATTCTAGTAGGAGAAAATATATAAGTTTGAATTAAGTTGTAATAATGAATCAACTTTAAATAATATTAACAAATAGTGAATAGTAAAAGCAGTAAAAAATATATTATGTGAACAAATATTTTTAAATTCAAATTTTATATCGTGAAAAACAGTTTTGTAAATAACGTTATTCGAAAAAGAAATATTTTGAGTATTTTTTTTTTTTTTTAATAAAAGAAAAATGTACATATTATATTACTTTCGACTCGAGAGTTAAATAAAATGTATATTTGTTATTTTGAAATAGAAACGGTTTTTTTTCTTGGAAATAATTGAAAAATCTTTTTTGTTTTGTTTTCATCGTTCACGAATTGGCAAATTGGGGTAGGCAAACCAACTAAACTCTAAAAGTTCGAAGTAACTTAAAAAAAAACCTGCGAAAAAAAAAATAAAACAACGTTTGTCAAAATCGTGTGGCATGAAGTACAATTTCATGGATTATGGACACATAATAGATTCATCCCTAAAACTTAAACAATTATGGAAGTGAATATTATCTCGATAAACGATCTATTTATATACGTATTATTATGTATTACTGTTAAGTCATATTATTCTATTAAATATGAATGTATCATTAAACACAATAGAAATAGAGTTTACATCTGTGTTTTGTAATCATTATATTACCATGTAGGCATTTATACGAGTATATCTATAGTGTTAAATCGTGGTATCAAGTCCCATTAGCGATATTTAGACAAAGCCCTGCAGATATTTGATTGAAAATGCATGACATAACATATTATAACAAATTTAGTGCCTCATAATGGAAAGTTATTTTTTGTTATCTGAATTCTAACTAGCATTTACCAGTCGCAAATAAAGTGGTCTATCTGCAAAATGTCTTAGTTAGCATCATAGTTTTCACATTTTCCGCAATAAAGGTTGGTGGGAAAAATAATTGTGACATATACATTATAATTTTAGTTTAAATTGTATCTACATAATCTGTGGCTGCAACAACATGCAAGTTATTTCGTAAACCAAAGTGAACAAGTTTCAAATACACGTCGTAGGTAATACAGAAATGTATTTGGTACAACAACAAATTATTAATTATTATTAAAATTATATGTGAATACTTACTTATATTCTAAAATTAAGCTTAATATATAATGATTAACGAATGTATATTATTTAAAATATAAAAATGTGAGGAATTGAATAGGTCCATTGGTGCATGGCTACAATATCTTTTACTATATATCTGATGAAGAGATGCATATTTTCAACATGATTGATTATTTTTTATTATTAATTCAAAATGTTTTTTTTAAATTCTAAACGATTTGAAAGTTCAAAACTATTATACCTTTATAAAGTTTTGCATAAAACTACAAACTAACAAATTATGATCAAATAATATTAAGTTCTATAATGTTCGACAGTATATGTTAATCGATTGGAAGTGTTACCCTTTGGTAATTTTAGGTGAAATACACTTAAATGTTATATCGCTATGGACAAACTTTGTTCAATAGAAATTTCACGGTTAAAATTAAAAAAAGTTGTTACTAAACCAATTTTGTTTGTAAAAAAAAACCTACGTCTTTACTGTTTACGTATCAGAACTTTTATGATATTATTTTTAGGTTAGGTCGGACCTAACCTAATTACTTAAACTAGTATATAAAAGTATGAACAGTAAAAACATAATACTATGTATGATAAAAATTTATTAAATAACGATAGTTTTGATTTTGAGAAACTATTATTCTCCTTAATGTTTCAAAAAATCGTCAGATATAAAATTACCATATTATGTTGTTATAGTGATATATTTTTTTTTCCTAAGATTGATACTATAAAATTAATTTATCGATAAAAATGATAGGATTAAAAAATAAATAACCCCGAAATCTTGAACGTTGTTCGCATAATATTGTTAATATTATATACAGTACGTTGCGGTTCTAGCAGTTGACACATTTATGCGTTAAGCGTCCACGGCGACAAATTAAGCTTATACGTAATTTCAACGGTTGATACGAGTACACAGGGCGTTTCGGAATCTGTTCTGCGGCGCAAAATACCACACCCGCAAATCCGCAAACGCAAATAACAATTAAAATCGCAAAAAACTCAACGACTCAATCGGTGAGGGGTGAAGGAGAGGGGGAACGATAATATAATATTACGTAACACGTATTACAATATTGGAAATTAACACGCGACGTGTGCTCTTGTAGTACACGGAAGGATTAAGCGCCTTAGTTGAAAACGTGACGCGTACGGTTCATCGCGTAAACCGGATGCGGGTAACCGCGAACTTTGAGGCTGCAGTGGGTGTGTGGGTGGCGCTGCCTATAACCAGCCGCAGATACGCGTTTACCGTCGAAACGCAAATAATAATTATTATTAGGTACCTACCCATATCTCCCGAGCACACACGCCACATTCGCTTTACAATAATATAATATTATTATTATGATGTTATCGTCTCATCGTACGACCGAAAACACCAACAAGATTCGCGATTTACCAGCTCCGCACCGGTGAAATGTTGTACCTGTACACTGTTATGTTGTACGATATTATAAACCCATGTGGCTCATCTGTAGTGGAATTTCGTCGGAACGGAAACACGTGCGAATATAATACCGCGAAAGACAATCGGCCGGTACAACTCACACGTATTATAATAATACGATGGCCCTGTGTAATAATAATAATAATAATAATAATATGTAAAACGCAGCAACAACAACAGCAATAATAATAATTATTATTATTACTGTTATTATAATAACAGTCACCGGTAACTTTTCGTACAAAAGCCTAGGTCTCTCCGGCAGCGTACATTATTGACGAGGATGATTTGAATGGTCCGGAGAGGGTGAAAGGGAGAGTGGGGTTGTTCACGTCCGGTCGGGTTCGCACCGGACCGGCCGGGTCATCCGGTGGCAATCTGTGCGGACCCTCACCCCGCTCATAATATTATTAACACGTCGCCGCATTGTTTTCCATTCCGTTTATATACGTATACTACATATATTTATACTATGCACCTATATAGAGTATTTGGAGGAGTCTGTTTGAAAAAAATTTAAATTGAAAACATTTAAAACAATGCACACGTGTGCTATACGTATAATAATATAATACCTATGCTCTATATGCAGACTATACGTCATATCATCGCCCATAGCTCGCCTCGCCGCCACCATACACGATAATATAATAATAATATTGTTATTGTTGTGTTGGTGTATACCGGTACATTAAGCAATATTCGAATACCCGACAGACCGAGGTCCATGATATTACGATGGGGCAAAGTATGCGATATTGTTATTATTATTATTGCGTGTTTTGAAGCTCGCCCCGTATGTACCACCTCCATTATCACTGTACCTTCTACCAAAATGTTAAACTGATATGCCACGGTAGACGGTAATTGTAGATTTAACACGACTACACGAGGAATTTGGTACAATTTATACTGCATATGAGCCGCGACAACCGACGACAGTGACGTGGACGAATTCTTCGGATTCTTAGTATAGCGTGTGTTTCACTTGTAGAATACAAATCTGCGTTATTGTGTAGGGCTGCCGTGCGTGTGTGCATATAGCGTGTTGTTGGTGTCACGAAGAGAATACTTGATTCTTACGCATAACTTCGATTGACTTTTGTCTGATACATAAAAAACCTCAGCCACCTGACTTTTTATGAGGAAAGGCGAAAACATAAAACAATGTCAAAGTTCTTACGATGAACCGACCGCCATGGGGGTTTAGAGTGATGATGATCCCGAGCTGATTCCGAGTGCTATTGTAATCGAGGACGAATGATTGAATGCGTTTCCTTAAGATCGCCTGCAATGACTGTAATTTGGACGGACACATACTAGTTGCGGACGAAATTATTCAGGTCAATATTGTAACATATAACAATTGCGGACACGAGTTTCGTTATCGTAGTACTAGTTGCGTACAGAGTTTTTTTTCTCAAACACATTTCTCAAATCAGGTGAGTTGCGGACACAAATATTTCCCTTCACCACTTTTTCAGGACTTAGGCCAAGCTACCAAAAAGTTGGTAGGTGGGATTAAAAATATTTGTGTCTTGTAAAAGAGCAATCGTTATTATTGAAATGTTGTTAAATTATTTAATGTTTTAATTTTGTAGCAAAAATTATTTGTAAAATACTTATAGATTATCGTCATAGCATTTATAGATGTTTTGGTAAAAAATTTTTTGAAACAGCCTGTATATATGATATTCTACTGATTTCACCACGTGAATATTGCAAAATTTGATTGCTAATAAATGCCTCTTTTTCAACAGTTATTTTTGCTCGTTTTAAATTTCGCACTGCAGAACAATTCATTTTCGTATAGCTACTAGTCTGTTCTTTATTTAGGGTCTCGATCAATTGATATATTATATTAGGATGACTTAATAATAATAATAGGTAATTTGTCCGCAATTAGTATCTTATATTTGTGTCCGCAATTCGTATGTTACCTTTTTAGATTTCGTCCGCAACTCGCATGTTTTTACGGTTTTTGTCCGCAATTCCGAAACACTGATTTGGACATATTTATAAATATTTCAATTATTTCACTCTATATTTTTTCCTCGTTCTGCATACCCTCTCAAAGTAGTCTCTTCTCTTTTGACTATGACATCTATCTTTTAACTAAAAACTGGTTGTCGCTCTACCTAGTCTACCTACCATATATATAAGCTTGTTGCCGTGTTATAATTTATGCGGGTAACGAGTTACACAAAATTGAATAATAATTCATTGCAGTCTTCGGTTTAACAAACAAGAATCGCCAGTAGAAAGAACCACATTAAACTTTTTTCTACACCAAAAATTCGATTGATAATAATACATAGTATTGTTAAGCCAATATATATTTATTTTCTCGTTTGGCTAACGAGAGAGAATATACAGTTTTCATAATATACGCTATAACTCCGTCTATTTGTTTCATAAATTAAGTAAAAAACATTTACTCAATAATACTTTCAAATAATCTGCAATTTAAAATGTTTCCTTTAATTGGTATTAAACTCCATTTTCCAGCAAGGGTTTCGTCCAAAAAATTTTTTCTTGGTTTTTTTTTTTATCAAATGTTTTTATTGGAATTCAATCA
Organism: Diuraphis noxia; assembly: GCF_037042655.1. Taxonomy (NCBI): domain Eukaryota; kingdom Metazoa; phylum Arthropoda; class Insecta; order Hemiptera; family Aphididae; genus Diuraphis; species Diuraphis noxia. The sequence continues at coordinate 38,373,307 of NW_028301713.1, read as the reverse complement.
TTGAATTAAAATATTCTACAGATGTATATGAGTCAATAAACGAGTTTAAAATAAAAATGAGGTAAATATTAACAGACTGAGGAGAAAGAAATATTTTTAATTCAGTCTCTTTTCTTTTTATATTTAAAATTGTCTAAATCTAAAGAATATTATAGAAACGTGTACTTTATTAATACTTGGCTTATCCTGAATTATGGTGAATATATATAAATTAATTGCGAACACAAACATTAAGTTTTTTGGAGTTAAAATTATCGTCCTTACAGGATACCTTTTCTTAAGTCTTCGGGCTTGATGAGTTTTTGAACAGAATTAATTTAATTTTAAGTTTAACTGTCCACTGTAAATTAATAAATATAAAATCTTGATTACAAAAAATATTTTAAGTTTCTTGTACGTGGAAATATAATTTTAACAACTTTACTGTGCATATATCTATATAATAATAATTTATGAATATTATTATACTGTGGTTTTAGTTATTGTATTCAAAACTTTAATTATTTTTTTTTTATCATCATCCATGTATACTTTAAACGTTATTTTACGTATTATATGACATTGTATATATTATTATCTCTTTTATGTTCTATACATACGTACCTAAGCATATTTCAACAACGAAGTAACTTTGATATTTTTATTATACCATTTCACATAACCGTAAAATACTATTACCTCACATTAATTTAAATATTTTAAGGTTAATAATACATCATATCTTAATAGGATGATGTACTTGCAATTATAAAGTATGTATTTATAACATACATTTCAGACGTAAAATTCTAGTGGTAAGTTATACATTTTATTAATGTTAATGAAGTCAACTAATTAAATCCGAATATATTATATATTATTTAATATAAATTTCGATTGATTTTCAGAGCGACAAAGCTGTAGGCTATGTGTATAATAATTGTAATAATTGTAATATTATATGTATGATAAAATATGATATGCTATATTTGGTAGATTTACGATTTATCAAAATATGAAAAACCTCATGATTTAGCTGGACATATTATTTTATTATTTTTAATCAAAATTAATTATAATAAAAAATATTAGTGGCTTGGCGTAGCGCGTTGGCTGCTACCAATCGCGGAATGTGACTGGGAGTAAGTAACGGCCACAGCTACTAGCTTTCGGATGGGTGACCACCCGGGTTCATAGTACCTATTAAAAAACCTTGCCACACATACACATGTTTGCTACCGTAACAATTGAAAAAACAACCAACTATACCAAAACTTTACCCCTACCACAATTCATATTATTAGTGTTTTTAGTCACATTCACGGGAAGAAAATATTTGAATAAAAAAAATGGGGGCTCAGAAACCCCAATTTATAGTTATTAGCAACTCTACATTCATACACCCACTGCTAAATAACTAGGTACATGTACCAATAATAATGGTTTTATATACCATACATTTTATTTTATTATAATATAAAACAAGAACTAATGAATCATAGATTACATAAATATTATGAAAGCGCTGCAGAAAATAATGATTTAAAAACTATAGTGGCGCTAAGCTCATCATACCGCTTACTTTAAATCGTGCCTGCAGTTGCGTGATTAAATATGAAACACAAACAGAAAACTAATTAGTCACTACTTACATATTGTATTGTGATATCCAACGTAGTTAACTGAAAAATGTCAAAACTATTTGATAAAAATGCATAGTAGCGAGTTCTTTAAATGGAAATCCAATTAATTGAATCGCAAGATATTGACCATGAAAATTAACGTGGCCAGTTGAAAACAGATAATCCGCGTGTATAATGTCTACAATAACACGGCCGGGTCTGTAAAATAATAATTGTTGTACATTGTAGACGTCGTGTCGTCTGAGGTGAACCGTTCAATAATCTTGCCTGGAAACTAAATCTTAACACATCACCCGTACCTACACGGGATCCCGATATTATGTACTACAATGCCTGCGGTGAATTTTGCGTAATCAAGTCTTATACGGTCGTCGTTTGTAGGTATAATATTATATAAGATTGCTCGACGCGCATACACGTCAACAATCTTGTCTTTCGAATATGATGAGCTTTTGACCGAACCATTGGCTGGTCGTGGTTTTTAATGAAAAAGTGCACATCCAAAAAAATTATAACCAATATTATATATATATAAATTGTATTAAATAATTGTTTACAAATTTTAGTTGTTTACCAATTACTTTTTATTTTGTATAACACGATTGTTGTTTTTAATTTTTGATAATGATCGAGTAACATTATCAGCTGATAATCGAAATTTAATAAACGAATGAGAGTAAAAATAAAATATTATAATATCGATGCCCACGCGCAACGGCCCGTCGACGTCGTAATTCGCTGAAAACAAGTTATTTGGTTATGTGCACAAAACGAATGTGCACATCAATAATTCCATTATAAAGCGGGTTGATTTTTCGACTTTTTCAACTTGTCTTAATTTTTACACTGTAATGAATGTTCACAGCGATTGTGTGCACTACTGCACCACTATAATACACACCGATACCGTTCCGTTGAGGACAACCATCCGGATGTTTGGCCTTAGAAAAAACCCAATCCAAATATTATATTATCTTCATAATATTCTGAATTCATATTTTAATATTTTAAAAATAATCTTAATAACACTTCAGGTACTTAGCTGTATTATTATTATTATTTGTGTTTACAATTTTTCTTGAGTTTAGATAGATAATAGTGCACATATTAAACACGAGCCGCCACTGGACCGGACACACATGCATTATTGTCTGTACAACTTGTTAAGTGGTATGGTCAATCAGCGAGCACGTTCTATGCGGTAACCGCATGTGTCTAAGTATTTTTTAACACAAAACCACAAGTCAACATTTTTATTGAGGTTAACAGTTATAATACCATCATTGGTTTATGATTAGATATTATGTACTTACCTATATTTAATACCTATTTATTATTATATTACTGATAAATTTTAAATTTTAAAAACATTTGCGAAACGCATTAAAGCTAAAAAATGTATATGATTTGTGTTATTCTTAATAGTTAATACAACAGTACATATTAGTATATTTAATACCAAATATTAACAACTTAATGATGTTAAAAATTTTTTATTATATCAATAAGTTCGATGACCTTGTATGTCAGAAACACTTTAATTTAATAATAATAAAAAAAAAAAAAAAATACCAAATACCAAATACTATATAGTATAATTATATACCTATACATTATAAATAGGTAAATACCCAATATCCATAGTAAATATTATGTTGTTGTTTTCTATTTTATCGTTAATGTGCGCTTGCGTGAGAGCATGTTTGCCGAAAAATCGTCAGAGTTTCAAAAGTAAACACGAGCGGCAAGCGTTTTCCCAAAAGGGGAGAAAACAAATGATTACCGCAGACAGGGGGAAATGCGCAATGTGCATTCGTGTATAAAATCATTAAAGTATTTTTTGTCTTAAATAAATATTTAAAGTTTTGTTTATATAATAAAATATAAGTACCTTCCACCATGCTGTCAGTGATGTACGAGAATCACATAACAAATATTATGTAATCGTTTTGCGATGGGGGGAAAAAGTTGAAACTGCAATCTTTGGAATTCCACACAAATTAATTTTTCTTAAACTTATATAAATATAATATTTTGTGTGAAGAAGTGTAGAGATTGGTTGTTTTTTTATTTTTGAAAATCATATTCTAAATGTACCTATATACTATACTAATATTATATAATCATGTGGTCACTCTGCATATGTTTAATATAGTTTTACATGAAAAGTATAGTTTTCTAGACCAAGATAAGCTTATGAATTCAGTTAGATACATGTTTAATATGTATAATACTTTAATCTAAGAATTAGTTTCTAAAACTAGGTATTAGTTTTTTTCAAAATATTATATTTACCTAGATTTATGATATTAAAAACAATTTTTATAATATGTTATATTGTTAATGTCGTTAATTTGTCAATATACACTTTTAATTAAATATTCAAAAGCAAAATATTTTTTAATTACTTTTTTATAAAAAAAAATGTCAAGTACGTGTAGTTTAATATTTTAGATTCTGAGCGGAGCGATTTTACCATGATGTGTGTTTTAATTTTTAATTTTAATTTTTTTTTTTAATTTTTTTAATTTTTTTTTTTTGTGTCTGTCATCACGTTTAGGGGAGGTAAAAGTGCTTTGATTTTTGACTTCAGTACCTTGTTCGATCAGAAAGTGAATCTAGTTGGTACTTTGGGGGGTCTAAAGTAAACAATTCTTAATACTTTTCTAAATAATCGAGAAAAATAAACTAAAAATTAAGGGAAAAACGGGAAATTTTACGCATACTCATTTTGCAATTTTCACCTAATGTTTATATTAGTATATTCATCCACCATGCAATTTTCAAAAATTTTCGACTTAAGTTGAACTATTCATAGGCATTTTAAATTTTCGATCATTATTAGTTTTGTTTTAATTAATATCGATAAAAATTTATTTGTTAGGCAGAAAAGCTTGACAATTTAATACAAGGCTTCTAACACATTGTAACAATAGCAGTTAAAAAATATTAAAAATACATATGCACGATTTTTTTTTATAAGCATTTAAAATTCAAATTTTGACTAAATACGTAAAAATTACGGCAATGTTCAAATTATCTTAGATAGAAATTCATAAAAGTTTTTCTTTTTAATTCTAAGATTTGAGAATTTAATACAAGACTCATAATATATTTTTACAATAGCAGTTGAAAAATAAAATAAATGTATATCCACAATTTTTTTTTTACATGTATTCAAATTTTAATTTTGACAACATACGTAAAAATCACAAAAATTCGTAAATTATTTTATCCTAGAAATTCATAAAAAATTTTCCTTTTATACCTAAGATTTGAAAATTTAATACAAGGCTCCTACAATATTTTTACAATAGCAGTTGAAGAATAAAAGAAATAATTAGTCACAAGTTTTTGTTACAAGCATTCAAAGGTTGAATTTTAGACAACATACGTAAAAATCACGAAAATTCATAAATTATTTTATGCTAGAAATTCATTAAAAATGTTCCTTTTATATCTTAGAATTTAAAATTGTATATAGGGCTCCTAACATATTTTTACAATAGCAGGTGAAAAATAAAAGAAATATATTAACACAATTTTTTTTTATAAGCATTCAGTTTGAATTTTCACAACATGTGTAAAAATCACGAAAATCACGAAAATTCGCAAATTATTTTATACTAGAAATTCATAAAAAAATTTTTTTTTAAATTTAAAATTTGAAAATTTTTTATAATCTATAATATTTTCTAGACAGATAAACCGTCTTCGTTCAGAATTGTTTTTCGTATACAATGATATAACATCATTGGATTCAAATTTAATTCCATCCATTACAGTAACCCACTTGTAACCTACTGTCCAACAGAGCGACTTCCACGACTTACCCGCTTTTTTTATTGACCACAAAATCACTTTATCTATGTGCTTACTTAATTGTATAAGAACATTTTAATAGCTAGTTGAATTTTAAAACGTCTATTAAAAAAACGTGTGTCTGTGTACAATTTTTAAGTGTTCTAAAAACAACTCAGGAAAAAACTTGTATTAAATTTCAAGTTTTTAGATCGAAAAAAAAATTGACCCCCTCGTATAACATACAAGTAAATACAATATTTACGTTACTTTTTTAACTTACCGTTGATACCTTCCTACAAGCAAAGCATGTGGCGAAAGTAGGGGGTCTATTACACTAATTATTTATTACATTTCAAATACGTATTTAAACCTAGGTATAATTTCAATTTATTTGAAATTATATGATAATGATGACTATAATAATAATAATAAAAAAAAAAAACAGTATAATTCATAATAATTTATAATATAAGTACCGGGTGATTCTTTTATCATTGAACACTCATTATTTCAAAAATTATTTATGTTTTTGAAAATATTATTTTACATAGTTTCAAGTTGTTAAAAAACCAACGTTTGAATTAAAAAATTATATTTTTAAATATTTTTTGTCCTTATAATTTTTTAAGTTTTTTACTTTTTTGAATGACTACATAGAGTTTTAATTTTATATTCCAAAGCAGAATATTTTTCCAAGTATTTTGATTCATAAAAATCGAATTTAGGACGAGTAGTTTATGAGTTATAAGCATGGGCGCAACTAGGGTAAAATTTATGGGAGTGCTAAAATCTAAAGCACAATATGAGAACCCCCCCCCCTTGTTTTAAAATCAGAAGTGTTACTGTCACCGATAATGTAAAAAATCGGTATAGAAAATTTGGGAGTGCTAATTTTGATTTTGGGAGTGCTAAGCACTCCCAAGCCCCCCCCCCCTAGTTGCGCCCATGGCTTATAAGTATTTAAAGTTTAGACAAGTGGAGTAGTGGACAAAAATTTTGCAGGGTAACCCCGTACCACTCCACTCTGCCAATCTAAACTTTAAATACTTATAACTCATAAACTACTCGTCCTAAATTCGATTTTTATGAATTAAAATACTAAGAAAAATATTCTGCTTTGGAATATGAAATTAAAACTCTATGTTTTCATTCAAAAAAGTAAAAAACTTAAAATATGATAAGTATAAAAAGTTGGTTTTTGAACAACTTGAAACTATTTAAAAAAATATTTTCAAAAACATTAGTAATTTTTGAAAGAATGAGTGTTCAATGATAAAAGAATCACCCGGTATATATACCTACTTAAAACTACGTAACATCAAAATGATATTTTGTAACATCATAATAATAGAATGACAATTCCTGTATTGAAATAAAAAATAAGTGTCCCTTGATAAAAATGTAAGCCTGTCAAAAAATAAATTCACCTATATAATATATGTATATATATATATATTGACTGCGAAGAACACATATATGCATAGACCAAATACAATGTCTATATACATACTTAAAAAATAATATATGCGAAAGTATAGATAGACCAATATAGAGAGAGAAGAGACTTGGCGTGCTTGCCGTTATAAGAGTGTTGACACGAGAATGATGAACATTTATGATATATGTGTGTGTGTGTGTGTAATTCAGTCTCCGAGAGTCGAGACCGTATATTTGTGGTGGCGACCTGCTGACATATTTTATTCCTTTATCCGACAACGGGAAGCATAATCGCATTCACTTGAGGCTTCCGGAAACCGACGACAACGGAACGAATCTTTTCGCGATCACGAGTATACTTGTAATATATTTTTATACGAATATACGTCGTACTTAAACGCAATATATTACTAAAGTATCGCAAGTATGATAAATCGTTATCGAGTTGTGTATACCTCATGCATTATAATAATTATGTATTTATATAAACACTAATATGTATTCATGTGTATCACGTAAATTTTTGTTTGGTTTAAACATTTTATGAATGATGTTGTCGAAAAATCAAAACATGATTTTTGTTTAAAGAAAAACTTTACTTTTATTAAATTACCATAACAAGAATATTATATTACTCTACTCATATATAATATATTGTATAATATCAAGTTGATAGTTGAAACATACGCAATTTTAGAATTTAAAATTGTAAATCTACTTACACATTTATATTTATATACTAAAGAGTATAAATCTGTAAAATATAATATCCAAATATCCAAAACAGCTGATAAATAATTTTAATACTAAAAATTCATGTTAACCGAAACCCTGTTAGAGTTAATTTAAGTTCAGCTTATATAGATGATATTATATAAAAGTACTTATACTATGCTGTAATGCCTGTAATACGTATGCGGCGATATTTTATATGGTTCGTATAAAATATTGCTTTTTAAAACTGCTGTCCGGGGAATATCATCATAACAATAGTTATATTTTTTAGATTTGTTTTTAATCCCTGTGGACGACTTTTTTTATATTGATCGTTTACACCTTTAAAAGTTTTTGTCTGAAATATTTTATAGCTTTTTCCACTGAAACAAGTGTTAATAGCTACTCAGAGTTGAAAAAAAAGATTTATATAATAGGTACCTGCGTTATATATTATTATGATGAAGCTGCAGCACTATAGTTCATAACAGTTAAAATGTGAAAACGTGGGAAATGATATACGTCGTAATCGTACACATCGTAATAATAGTACATATATAATACTAGAATATAATTCAAAAATATGTAACAATATAATATTATGTAGATACCATATATCATACTATTTTACTACCGTGATTGATTATCGAGATAAAATAATAAATATTTATACATTTTAGAGTATTTTATAGAGTTGAGAAGTAGTAAAATATAGTTTAGTTATTGTAGTTTTGTTGTATTTACCCACTGTCAAATAGTTTTACTATAGTGAGTACACTGAGGCTGAGTACTTATATTGCTAAATACGTAGCCATATTTGTTATTAAAGTTTTTAGTTTATATTATATACATCTTATATTAAACGTTGACGTTTTATGTCAGCCTAATTTGAATAAATTGCCCTGTTTGATTTTGAATTTTTTCAGAATTTTGTTCCTGATTTTATGTATGATTATCTTAAAACATACTACTTTGTATGGAATGTGAATGTGTAAGGTATGGGATTATTTCATCGTAATATTCTTTCAAGTTTAACAAGTTATGGAATATTAATAGCAAAATATTACACACTAGGAAGCCTATTACTCACTCTGCAGTAGATAATAATAATAATATTGAAAATAAAATATTCATAATCCGATATTCGATATCTATGCATAACATTATACCTTTATGACTGTATGTAATAATATTATAATATCGAGAATCGTATAAATTATTTTCACTAATAATTATCAGTTACACATTGCAGAAGCATCTTGAGATGGAAATAGTTAAATTTTCTTGAAAAATACCTTGAATGAGACAATGGTTAAGTTTAAATATAAAAGACAGTATTATCGATGGTACTTGTATACGTACTTTGGTGTGGTATATCTCGTTACAAGTGCAAATTAATGAACAACTTTGAAATGTTTTCTTGCAAAAATGATTTAGCCAAGTTGTTGAATGTTTCAGGTTATCATATTAGTAATTTTTTTCTTTTAGTAGAAAAGCAATATTTGCTATTCAAATTTCGATACGTGCACATAAATTATTATCGATTAGTGATTTAGGATTTGTGCTTATATTTTTATACTAACTCGTATATTATAGTCGTATAACACTATAACATAACACCATAACTATTACATTAAGATAATGAATCATAGAGTGACCAAAATGGCAACATCTACTTATAAAATACGAGGTTCTACGCCATATTCAAAATAATTTAATGGAATGGGTACAAAAATTAAAATATTTTAAATCACAAAACGCATGCATTTCTTGAAGGTAATGTGTAGGTGGATTATAGATCGGAATCATTCTCAGTGTCGAAGCAAAAGTATAAAAATGAATGTAAATTGTCCAAAGTTTTTACTTTAAACAGTTAAATTATCTTATTAAAAATTAATACATTTTATCAGTCTCTATATAGCTGTACTACGATCATTTTATTAAGCTTAAAGTAATTATTGAAACTGAATGGGAAACAAAGGGCTTAAAAGTTTTGCACTTAAATACGTTTGTGATGATGTTATAATTTCCAATATTACGTAACTAGTGGGTTATTGGGAAATTGTACATTACAAATTTTATTTGTCAAAACGAAAATATGACTTTATAAAAATGTATATTAGGTATTACGTTTTTATTTTTTGGAAGCAATTATGTGTAATTTGTGCTATTGAAGGAATGATATATAAATACGGTCAGGATAAACTGTAGAGTGTATACATGTACTTAAATATACGTATACATGTACTGCAAGATTATTACTTTACATGTAGGTACATGGTATACACGTATAATAATTATATTAACAATGATTTTATGTACGATAAGCGACTTACGCTTTGTTACGCCTGTTTAGTACATGGCTATTATTGCGGATCAACGAATTAAGTATGGGAAACATATTGTATATCACCATTTCATGTTTTGATTATCTCATATTTACTTGTCTCTACCTTTAAAGATAACACGTATTTGTTAATAAAATCAAAATCGTAAGATAGTGGAAAAATTATAATAGACGTGTGAAATCGTAGCCGTATCAATAAATTTGTCAACCATTCCAATATGGAATTAATGTAGATTATAGTTATAATAATTATTAAAATATGTGACCTATAATTGAACTAAAAATACATCGGTTAATCGTGCATTATTGTAATTAATATTAATTTGTCCATTAACGAAATATTAAAATATTATAAATAATAAAATGTTAGGAGCATTATAATACATAGTTATTGCACAAATACAGACAAAAAATAACAGGTTTGACGTCTTAATGACACAATAATTGCGTGTACAGCTTGATTTGTAAAATTGATATAAATTCGTTCAAATTATAACGAGTAAGCAATAATAATGATTTTGGACAAAAAAATAAGTACAAATGTTGTTCTCGTGCAAAAATTTCGAACTTCATTCAAAATGGTGGTAAGACAATAATATTGGTTGGTGAAATGCAATTGCAGGAAGAACAAACAAAATTATTCCTTCTGATCACGAACTACCTCGAACACCACTCAACTTCGACCCAGGCGATTGATTGGATCGCTACGACTCCCATGACCATTATTATAATCTGAAGGTTAAGAAATAAGTATATACATATTATATACCAGATACCTACATGTATTATTTTTATTATGCCTACCGTTGTAAAAAGGTCTACGTCGTGCATCGGCGATTATATTTATTATAAGCGAATCGAACCGTTAAGAGGTTGTCTGTTGGACCGAGAAAAATATCGGGTATGCTTGGTTTTACGGATCCTGGTGGGTACCGGTGGTGGTCGGGTAACTGGGAGGTTTTACTGCTCCCCGAGGGTTCTACGGCGTGTGTGTGTGTGTGTGTGTGTGTGTGTGTGTGTATCGCGCGTGCTATTTACCACCCAACTTCTGAATGCTTTGCGGATAATGAGCCAATTATATATTATATCATTGCCGGTGCGAGAAACACTGTAGTCGTTGTAGTCGTATTGCGTTTTCTGTTATTATTATTATATATAAACAAATCTAACACACTTTACCCTTATGTACTTCGCCATATTTTCCTCTCCAGCGTTTACACACACACACACATATAATATAATATTGTATCTACTATTATACTATACCATATACATGAGTCGAAGAGAGCTGCTCTGTTTGGTGGCGTCGAGGGGCTCGGTCCGTTCATCCACTGCATCATCAACCACACCGTACCGCTCCCCCGTGTGTATTGGTCGTCGGTACTTATTCGCCCGTAAAACCAATTTTCCGACCGACTCTTTTTTGTTGTTTTTATTATTACAAGTATTATACTAAGTATAGTTGTTATACCGCATTGTAATACGACGACCGAATATAATATATCTATGCACGCAATGTGTATATTATATTATATTACTGAAGTATTATAATTTATAATACATAAATATTATAAAATTACGAAATTACGACCATACATAATAATTTGATTATTGTGAACAGTACGTATATTCGATACTAGTGTATTCCATACCTTTATAAATTAATATAGGGGTGTCCAGCACTTGATCCGCAGTAGATATTAATGAGGCCCTCATTTCAATTTAAAAACCATCTGCAATTGTATGTATATACAATATTTATATTACGAAGAAAAGTTTATTTTAAGAGAATAAAACTGCAAAATATTAAAAATCAAATACACTTTAATAATATGTAGTATGAGTGTTGATTTCTATTATTAGGGCGATAAGTTGATAGCGATTCCACGGGTGTCGGCCAGTGGCCACACATTAGTTTTCTATATGGGTGATCGCAGTCAAGCTAATTTCGATAAACTATTGTATTGTATAATTATTAGAGATATGCTCACGAAATTCCCATGTAATTGATCAGCAGATAAAAATAAGGATAATACGCACAGATAATATGGTACAGAGTGCTACAGACATGCAGTCTTACGCGCGTGATGGTCGTCTAGTTAATGTTTTGTTGTTAGTGTTCAATATTATTAAATTAATGTTTAATAAACTGATAATCGAATAGCGTTGTTTTTCCAAAATAAGAAAAGAAAAAGAACAAACGGAGGGAGGATATTCAATAAAAAGCGAAACACTTTTTTTATGAAATGAAAAACGAAGCATTACGTATGTCTACATATTGTAAGGAAACCATTTAAGTTTATTTTTTAAAGACAAATTTATAATTAAATAATAAGAAATGTCTTTCTTCTCAGCAACTCAATATTAATAAAGCTACCTATTTTTGAGTTCAATTACGTTACAAAATCTAGTATGTATAGTGTCAGCTTTGATTGTGTAAAAATAAAAACCATATATTGATGGCGAGATTATTAAAGAATTTTCGAAATATGTTACAGATTTAATCGGTTCTAATAAGAAAACAGGATTTTCAAAGATTTATCAGTCTCAACAGATTTTAAGCAGGCGAATCGATGACATTTTAAAATCCATGATTGTAGTACAGTTTTCCCAATCTGTTTTTCCCGATCAATTTATTCCAATTAATTTTTCCCAATTTTACTATTCCCAAATCTAATATGCCCAATTCATTTTTTCCAATTTCAATGTTTTCCGGAATACATTTTTACAAGTTTAATATTTTTTCAAAAAAAAAAAAAATAATAACACTGTTGCCGAATACACGAAATCGGCAATTTGGCTACCAAATTAAGGAAATAGATAAATTTATAATTATAATACATAATAACAAACAGTGGCATATAAATTAACTATAATTGTACGCGTGCTGATCGGCATTAGCACACTGTGGAACCAGTACCATACAGTACTCCAACGATTGGCAAGAAAAAATAATTTGTCAGAAAGCTGGCATAATCGGTTCCAAGTGGTTGTTGGACCACAGCATCCTAGCGTATACACATTTTTTAACGAACTTGGAAAAGAACAAGCTGACACTGAGTGCACGTTACGACAACTGAATCTTGGACAAAAAATAAGGAAATGTCGTAGTAAGGTACAACTAAAAATAGAGGAACGAATTTATAATATTGTTTCTAAATATGACGAATTTGTTAATAACAATGATATTATTGCATACCTCACGGCCATTGGTCATAATTTAAAATTTTAATACTCTTATTTGTTAATAGTAATTTTTTTTTAACTTATACTTTTTAATTTTTATACTTATACATTTTAAAATTAACAATAAATCATTTCTGTTTTGTATTGGGGGGAATATAGTTTTTTAAAAAATAAATAATTTTTATTATTATATATTATATATATTGTGAAAAAGAATTTTTGGGAAAAATGGTATTGAGAAAAAGAACTTTTGGGGAAAAAAATGTGACAAACAGATTGGAAATAGTGTCTCCCTACCAAAATCCATCGAAACTAAACTGGAAAAAAAATTCCGTTCTTTCAAATATTATTCTTTGGCTATTAATGAAAGTTCCGATGTAAAGCATGTTTTATCGTTGAGATTTTACCCATAAATTTAAACGTATTTAAGTGTATTGTCTTATCAATTAGGAATGAATTGTAGGGTAAACTAAATATGAGTTAATAAATATATTAAATTAATAAAAAAATACTATAACACCTATGAGTTAGGTTTATTTCGATATTGTCATATTATTATATTAACTTTTTTTGCAAATTACTACATGACTACAATTCTGGTAGTATGTATTTAAAATGCTTGAGTTTGAAATCATTATAATTATGAATTGTTTTCATTAAGTTTCTTAGGTAACTTTGATTTTTAGTTTTGGTATAGTTGACTGACACTGACATGGTAGTGAGAGGGCATCGTGTGCTAACTTACCAACTCGTAGCCGTATACTTACAGACAAGCGTGACTCTTAAAAATACTAAATAGTGTCATCGAAATTTGACATGCGAGCGTGACTGCTATGTATTATGTATAAATAATATTATATTTATTTTGTAAATAATCGAAAAATGACAGGTGTTGACGTTTTTCACTCCGTCCCAGTACTTAATCCTCGCAATGATATTTTTCCATTTTGTATTGTTGAAAGCCAATAACAACACGGTTAAGCAATTTCTAAAACTATTTTAATTTTTTTTTAATTTTTAGTGATAATAATATTATCATTAGAATTATTCGTGAAGGTATAGTTATCACAACTTTTGGTTTCGAGCCAGACACTTTAACACTTTACACTCTCTAAATGCAATAAGGACATTATACCTATAAATATACAATTGCTTATAAAAGCTGTACTTACATTTAGTTTCAATACAAAGTGTAGTACGTAATTAGTGTAATTTTATGAATTCATTATACTGGAGAAAATAAATTATTACACTTTTCAATGGTCCAAATAATTAAAGTAACGGTGTTAGCATAAACTTCACGGTATACTGTTGCCATTATATGAGCTAAGATCTATTCATATTCTAGGCATTCAACGATGGTTGGTAATAATTGTGCCATTTGTTGTACTTCATTAAAATATTATAACTATATTATATACTAGCGCAAAGTTGTTCTATTAAGTATCCTAGCTACGTAATAATATCTATCATCGCGTTTTGATGAATGGAGATAGGGGGTGGTTATCATTACCATACAATATACATACATCGTGGGCACGGCTGTATTAACCGTATTTTTATTATATCGGAGAAAAGCTATCTGAGAGCAGAACGGAAAACGTGGACAAACGGGTGGTACAGCGTGTGAGAAAGAGGCAAATAACAAACGATTGAACAAGTTTGCTGACATTTTTGGCGCGTAGTAGTGTTGGTCAACTGCAACCCGACAATAACGTAAAGACGCAAAAGCAAAATAGCATGGTATTGCTCTATTACAGTAAGTTGTGGGGGTTAGGAGTAGCAGACGAGTGAGTGTATTTGTGTGGAGGGAGAGAATTTGACGACGACATCGACGACAATGGGAAAAAAGGCTGAGTCTCCGGGGACATATAAAAAGAACGGACAAGCCGCCGCAGCCCATCTATAGTATACACACATACATATACTTACCCACACGAGTATTATACGTGTATGCTCCCGGGGCTGTTATCCATCAATTAGTCAGCTGACCACCCGCCCATCTCACCATCCATGTCCAGTGTAGTTGTACCATGCACTGGAACGCGGGCGGTGCAGGTTGCCAACCATATATTCGCTGGAGGTTTCGCCTCCGCCGTCTAGGGCAAGCAGATGTCGGCCAAGTTTGCTACGGCGACGGAGTCGATCGTCTTGTAAAATATGTTCTTTTCCGTGTACCTCGTCGACGTTGCACCAGATATGGCACCCAAACTATTGCCGCGTATTGTCGCTCCAGTTCCGAAGCAAATTCATAAGAAGGTCATGAATGATTATAACGTCTCTGAACCCACATATTTAAAAAAAAAAGATTCATCAGCGTATTTTTCATATTTCTGTACATTTAATATAATATATTAGGCAATTTTAACGCAATGTTGGGAATAGTTTTTATTTAAAAATTAATATATACTACTACAATAATTAACACTATGAACCAAAATACTTTATAGTTGGTCGGTCCAATGTTATTGCATACAATTGTTATGGTAATTGCTATAACACTTAATATAAATCGAAAGAGGATAATATATTTTAAAGAAAGTGATATACATTTTTATTAATATATATACATAATATATATTATTTAGTGTTTATCTTATAATTAAATAAAGGAAAAATAATTAATACTGTAACATTTCTTTTTTATTATGCAATATTGTATTCTATTGTGTAACTCGTGTTTTACTTAAATAACTACTTTAGAACGACTAATTGCTGTTCTCTATGTACCTATATGTTTTTGGTTTTTACACTAACAATTCCGAGGTCGTATGTTTATTTATCATGGATTCGAGAATATCGTAGATAATTAGGAAACGCAAAGTAATGAATTAAAAATTTATATTTACAATTCATTGTTATGATTTACCATGATTTTTTAAATAGTACGTGACCTATTATATAGGTATTGTTTTATAATTAAACGCATCATTTTATTAATAATACTCTATTATTCTATACTATGATTTTACTTTTAATAAAAGATTCGAAATGACATCTCTTAATTTCCCCTCCTTAATTTTTTGAATCATCATTTAAGTACAAAACTATGCATGATCAATATCGTTTATTGCTACTCATTTACATTTTTTATAGTTATATAAAATGTCTAATAAGTTTTATTATTCATATATTTATTCATTACCAAGAACATTTATGAGAAGTTTTACCATGTTTATCTTTCAAATTGATAAATATGCTATTCTCTGAAGTATGGAATTATTGCTATTAAGTTTATTAAATTTGGTATCATTAGATAATTATATAAAACTATCAAAAATAATACGTTTAAGTTATTAGCTAGTCATTGTTTATCTTGGAGACTATTTAGATTGTTTAGATAATATATACATTTACTATCGTATGATGCAAATTTGATTCTGATTGGTAGTGTTATAATTGCTAGGTTTGGTAGTATTAGGATCTTGTGGGTGCCACGATCACTGTATTTTTGATTAGGTATATAAATAAGCGATGTCACATTGAAGCAAATTTTGTAAAAATAGTTCACCGCATGTGGTGGTGCCAAACTCAAAGAAGGCATTGTCATTACGATCACACGGCGAATGAAATAGGCAATTTAGCTACACTATTGTCGTGAGTCAATATTTTTGGTATCTTACGATTATAATAGATTTTTATTTTATTGTTATTAGGTACTAAGAACTATAAGTATCGATGGCTTTTAAAAATATTTATAGCTCAAATTATTTCAATGAATTAATTATTTCATCATAATATCTTAAATATTTATATAAATAAGTGTCTATAACTAAAATTAATATCATAATTTTTTTGTGAATATGTACAAAAAAATGTGTATTTTTGTTTTTTAGTCTTTCGTATAAATTGATATGAAAATTTCCGTTCGTAAACTTTCTCTCGATAAATTGACCATTTTCAAACATTCACGTCTATTATCTCCGTTTAAAAAATAACGCACAAATTAAATACACAGTTTGACTGTTTATTAACATAAATTAATTAAATCAATGATGCAATATGATTTTTTTATGTGAAATATTGGTATTCAAATATTATTACTATTATGATGATCTCGGAAATTAAAATTTATTTTTAGTAAAAATAAATCTACAAGACTTTTAAGAAATAATAATAATAATTTAAAACAATCAGAGATTTAATACGGCCATCACATGTATTTAATTATATACTTTTATAGGAACGTCATATTATTTTGTATTTGTACAAAAAAAAAAAATTTAACAAGTACCTATTGATAATGTATAAAAAAAAAATATTGTTTAAGCATAAATAATTTTGTTAAGTGCTATTACAGGTAAATAGTTTCTGAATTTTTTAACGATGCTAGTTCCGTTTTATGTTAAATTCTATTAATTTTGCAAATAAATTGTGAAAGCAATGGTTTCTTATGCCTTATAAACTTATTTTAAATGGAAATAAACAATTATTCATAATTTCAGATATCTGACAGTTAGTAATTAAAATCAGACAAATTTATATTATAAAAGTGTAAGTGGTTTGTTGATATTTGCACTGGTATTATACTGGTATAATACGTTATTTAATAATAATAATGATAATATAACAACCGTGAACCGACATTTTTTTATAGGTTTTTTATATTCAAATATTATTTTATTTTAATCGAATACATCTTAAGTATTTTCACGGAAATCATAAAATTTATTTTTTATTACCTCTAGTTAGGTAATAATTGTTTCATTATACTTTTATTTTTCTCTTTCACGTTAGTTTTGAAATTCATGAAAACTAGATTTATGTATTAATAAAAAATAAAAAATATGTAATGATAATATAATATTAATAAAAATATAAAATAATAACGGCATATGGTTTTAATTGAGTCTGTGAAAAATGTGTCGTGGTTTAGTATTAAAAAACATAAATAATCCGTTGTTTTAACCTCCCCTTTCCCCGCTCTATATTATTACACCTCAGCGTAACCTTTTATTTTTTCCGCAGCAAATTTCTCAACCCTAAAAGGCTTGACTCGCCATAACTCAAAGCTACCACACCGCGTGGCCACAGGTGAGAACGATAAATCCCTAGAAAGTCCTAATTACTGTTTTAAGTAGTTCACGTCTTCGATACGTGAAAAACGGGTGCACGTCATATCCCACTTGGGAGTCTTTCATACGGCTTTTAATAAATGCCTAGTAAAATGTGCTGATCTGATGTAATCATACACAAAGGTACAATATAATTATATGTTAATTATGAATTATGTTTATTACATAAAAATGCTTAGGTAGTGAAAAAATAAATATTATTACCTTTTATGTATTTGTTTTGGACGTTGTTTATTTTATTAAAGTATTTACATTTATTATTGAAGCTGTAATATCGTTTTTTTTTTCTAGTAGTAAATAGTGAATTATTAATTTTCCGTGGTCGTTTGTTATATATATATAATGTATACTTTTGGTAAATAAAAACGAAGAAACAAATATAGCAAAACACCAAAATGTTAAATCTGGAAAGTACGAAGGAAATATTATACGTAGGTATATAATATAGTGTTAAACCACGCTTATTTCCATACATTCTCACTAGCCTAATATACATAACAATCTACACACCTATCGTCTGAACTTTAGAACTTTAGAACTACATAACTATTTGAATAATTAATGGAATTTAATAAATTATCAATTAAAGTTTTAAAATATTTACATAAATTAGTTTAATCAATTTTTAGATTTCTGACTGATTCGGAGGAGCTAGATGGAAATATTCTATGGAGTAAATTATTTATACTACAAATTATTATCATACAACTATTTTTTCAACTGATATGTATTTTTTTTAATTTCACGAATTTTCTCGGATACATTTCTGTAGTTATTATATTTCCAATCCAAACTTATGAAGCAAGTAAATGTTTTCAAATACAATATTCTGGAAACAGAATACAGTTCATCACGTTCAGAGTATTTGAAAAAACTTTCAATGTTTTAACTTTTTAAGAATATCTTTTATCAACTAACGTAAAAACTTAATAGATAATCTATATACAATAAATAGTATTTATTAAATAAAACAATAGGTATTCTTAACATGTATTTATTCTGAGATATTTAAAAAAAAAACACAATTTAAATATTGTATACGATGTAATGATGTATTACAGTGTTACGTCTGCGAATGTAATTGGTCGGGTTTCGTACTATTTTAAGAACTTTGATTAACTAAACATATATTTTGTGTCTAACAAAAATGACGTTTAATATTGTACCTCTCTGCTAATATAACTGATACCTAGAAATATTATATTATTACTGACATATATGTTGTTTCATATTCCGACAATATCGGAATGTTTTGTTCATGTTAACATTACAGAGTAAACTAAAATAACAGTACGATAATGCTTTGACTAATGTAGGTTTCATGGTCAGAAACGCCATAAACTCTTAGGTCAAATTTATTTAGTAAAACTTTACTGTTACAATGTCACGTTACATTAACTATTATGGCTAACCTGTTTATAATCAAAACCTATTTATATGTATACGATATTATTATCATACCTATATAAATAAATGTAATTTAATTAATAATAAGTAGTCCTTCTTTGGTCAATGTTTAATAATAAAGCTATATACCAACTACATATTTTTCATAGTAATTGCATAATATCTACGCATGGTATAGTACGTCTTATCACGATGATAATCGATGTCATTTATACTATTATACATTTCAACATCCAAGTGTTTATAAATTAAAATTTTCCCGCTTTAATATAAAATAGCAAATACTTATTCAATATTTGAATGAACATAATGATAATAATAATTAATTAATACAACCATAGTTTTATACTTAATTCAAAGAATCGAATAGCATTTTATAATATTTCGCAGTAAATCATATTTATAAAATCTAATAATTATTGAATACTAAGAAATATCAAACATTTTATTATAAATAACTAATAATTAATTTTACAAATCATCCAAGTAAAAAAAAGACCTAGAATTCATTTATGTTTCATAAACCAAAATGATTAGTGTTGTATTCAATTTTTATCTAGTAAGAATAAATACATTGTCACTTTTTAATTTTTAGATTTCTTTCAATAATTACCTCATAATGTTATATTATCTGACACTTTGATTTGTGTTTTAAGATTTTTATAATTTTATTTGATTTATAATTTAATTTACATTACGATTTTACTATTTTTTAATATTATACTAATAAATAATAAACTAAAATTGAGTAACATAATCAAGAAATATTACATAATAATAATATGTTAGTTTAATAATGATTATTTATTAGAATACGTATTGGAAATAAAATATTTTATTTATTAATCATTATACTTATTTCACGATAGGCTCATTACAAAAAAAAAAAATGAAAATAAAAATAGATAGAAACTGCTTTTTCAATGCCTATTACACAATATATGTATAATATAATTATATACAAGAATGGAAATATTTCAAGGTACGCAAATTATTACACACACCACATAAAGCGGTGGTGGTATAGGTGCTTACGTATACATTTTAACTTAGAAACCGTTCGTAAGAATTGGAATTTGCTGACATATGGGGCTAATGAAATGTTAAGTAGTTTCACCCTTATAATATCTAGGTAATATTATGTCGTCTATTCGATAGTATTTTGTTGGGTATTATATTATTTAACGAATATTGGTGTATTATTAACTTTGTGCGTTAAAAAAAATATGGAATATTTTAGAATATTACGAGACATTTAGTATAATATTATATTTATTAATATATACAAAACACGTATTGTATTTATTTTGTTGGTTAGTCAAAAATCGATATGTACGCTTAGGGCTCTTTGTAACCTATTATAATAAGTAGCGTGCGTGGTTTCGTCCACCCTGTATGGAAATCGTACTACCCACAGTTTCAGCAGCTGTCCCGTGACGTCGGATTTCGGAACAAATACGAGGGTTGTTTATTATACAAGGGTCCCTCCTAATGATATATTTTTCAAAAGCCAAGTATCGTGTTGATTTGGTAATAATCAAATGGACTCATGTTCGAATGAAACGTAGTGCATCTGGAGTACATTAAACAATTTCCATACATTTAACATACTGTTTTTGATTTATTCAACTATATCCTTTATTATGTGCAATATTCTACTCGAATTCTTCACGATCGCAAAATTAAATAACTGAAAATTAATTTTAATCCAATAGTAATACACTTGACGATGACTCATGAAATCGTAATAGATAGGTTCAGTATCACACCACTGTAGAAGTTGTATAGTACGTGTACACATGATAATATTACCCTATAATCAATAACTGTCTCATCGAATTAATTTTACATAATATTCGGAGGTTTTAATTTTAAGTGGATAAAATAAGTTTTGGAAAGATGAACATTTTGAATTCGTTAAGTAACAAAAGAGGGATAGCATAACCTCTGACACCTTTCTTCAATGGCATTTCAATTATACTAATTTACATATTTATTACGTATTCAAATTGAACGGTGTGAGCAAATAACATACGTTTCTAAATCCTAAGAATATAATAAGTCATAGAGTATGTATTCATAAGAATGGATATGTTCAATTAAAATTATTTTATGAATCATACTATAAGAATATATGATGAATAACGATGCGTAGCTGAGACTGCCTGTTATAAATAATTCTAAAGATATTTTATTATTTATTTACATTGCTATTTGTAAATATTAATATATATTTCTATTAATAATACGGTAGGTAGAACAATTTTCGTACAAAAACAAATCACATATGTCATACACTATATCATACTTATAGACTATAGTAATATTGTAATTACTCGTACTATTTTATTTTAATTATAATTATTACATTATTTTGTATAATTTTTATAACTACAGTTCTTAACTTATTAGCAAATACTAGCATAGTGCAGAACGGGGAAATTTGTATGTTGTGTGAATTGCTTAATGTTATTGTAAATATATTGTAACTTTCATTGTGAATATTAAATAGTAATATATGAAGTGACAATAAGTTTCAAAATACATTTAAGAATAGCTACAACTACTTATATTACAAATATTAAATATTCATACATAATATAAAAAAATTAAAAATTAAAAAGTAAGAAATTCAAGTAGCTAAAAATAGCATAAAAGAGTCAAAATATTTTAAATTGTATATTATATCGATAGTTAATTATTGTTCAACAAAACAAACAACTAATAAGAAATTCAATTGTGTTAAAATCTTGAATAATTTTGCGTAAAAATCTCGTTTTTCCTTAATTTTTTCCCTGCTGATTATTTTTAAAACTACTGACATTATTATTTTTCTTTTGACCTCCTAAAGTATTATACCAAGTATTACAGTTTTACACCAGCAATCACTATAGCAATGTTGAAGTACAGTTCCAAAAAGTGGTGACATACAAAAAAAGAAAAAGATACAAGAACAAATTATTGTAAAATCAATACATTCATTGCTTTGCACAGAATCTTAAAACGCAATCCCTCATATTGTTACGACAAATTATTAAACTCAAACTGTATACATTTTGAAGCAGGTTTTTTTTTCAAAAATTTCCCAGTAACGTTTGATAATATTATATTCTATGAACAAATGAGATCTATAAAGGCCGATTCACATTTACGGTACGGTCATGGTCTGTCAATAGGTAAAATATAGATATGTATAATATAAATATAGATATATTTTACCCATCGAAGGATCGTGACCGTACCGTTAGTGTGAATCGACCATTAAACCGTGTTATGCAGTTCATATTATAATACGTTAATTCCATGTTTATATTTTCGATTCATGTCCACCACTGAGTTTTTTGTGAATGTTGAATGTGGAATGTTTTTGATCAAAATAATAATATACCTTATGAATGTGCATCTACTTTTCCCGCTATTCTTTCACTTTACGACACTGAATATAATATGACTCATAAATAATAATTAATAACATTAAGTAGGTACTCATATTAGGTGTTTCTATTTTAATAATTTCTACTATATAATTTGTGTCGAATTTTGTTGCGTTATTCAATGAATTTTTAAAAATAAAAATGGAAACTTGATTGATATTGAAAAGAAACCGGTAAACTTTCGTTGCCACAGTAGTTAGGTAACAAAACGGTAATCGAACGGTTTTTCTTACCCTCGAGCGTGCTTTCAGGTCAAGAGACGAATTATATACTTGCTGTGGTGACAGCGTGTTGATTGTTTGTTGGAAATCGACACATTTATTAGATTACTATGTAACAAATACTTCAATGGACAATCCCATGCGGATTGTTGACTTAACGGCGTTAAAATATATGCATATTTCGTTGTGAAAAGTGAATAATTAATAATATTTAAACATTAGTTTATTGAATTGTGGAACACGTACATGCATAAACATTGTGAAATATACTCAGCATTATAATATGGCAAAACCTATCATTCATTTTTTTTTTATAATTCAATGGACGCGAGAACTGTTGGAGATGTTTTGTTGTTGGGACTTTATATTTTTGAATTTTCTAACGTGTTCACTAGCCATTAGGTACAAACATTTAAAATTAAAACCATAAATATTTTGTGAGTAAAATTGTAAAAAAAAAAATGAATTGATTTGAATTTGTTTAACCTACATTTACATAATTTATTATACGATATCATTTTTAAAACTTTAAAATAATGTTTTGTCAACAAATAAAACGTTTCGTAAGTTTTCTTTTTAGAAGCGTACACAGATACGCCTAATTACGTAGGTAACTGTTATATATTACGCCATAAAAGAATAACAATATTATCTTATTTTCTTCTTAGGATAAATACGAGTATACTCCATAAATTCCTTTGAAGATGTTTATTACGTTTTGTTTTCGTTTAGTTTAAATGTTTTAGTTTTTCTCCTTTAATGTTTACTCTTTGGCAATTTGGTGAACCTCAAAGCGTGTGTCATAATTTATTATACGACGAATCATACGAACAGGTTATTATTGTTAAATATACACCCATTGTTTACAATGCGTATATTGTCTAGTATGTAATATAATATATTATGCAATAGATAAGAAGCGTGGCTTTATCGGCGTCTAGCTTCAGTCACTGATGTGCTCTTAATCCAAGCACCGGCCAGTGACACAAGTTTCTGTTGCAAATCCTTGCCATACATACACGTGTTCAAACCAACAATTGCAAACGTAACCTTTACAATAGCTAATGGTTATAGTTTCCGGACTCAATATCAATAATAATAATAATAAAAAAAAGATAATAGGCATAAATTGACATACATAAAAATATTGTTGAAAATATAATGGTTGATATGTTTGAATCGTAAAGCAGATGTACGTTACGTATATACCATCATACATTATAGTCGGTAAATTATTATGTTGAATAATGGTACAACTTCAATAGGTACATTTACATATTGTTACATACCTTTAGATAATCTATATGTGTATAAATGCCACGTTAAATATGTTAAAGCACAGATTTCGGAAAATGCTAGTTAATTATAGCAGTTTGCCTGGCGACAAATTAATGAGGTGACGCGACGGTTGATCGCCCGCGCAGAAGAGGAGATGACCGAGTCAACTGACCTAAATTCATCGGTTATAGTAAAAGCCAATTATATGTGTATAGAAAGGTAAAGTTGTTGATTTCGTTTTTTGATAGTTGTACTGATAGCACCTATTAATAATAATAATAACAATAATACGCTTGAACCAATGACAATGATAATCATAAAACATTTTTTTTTTTTGTATTATGCTATGCCACTGGTAAGAGCTGCACAAACGTGACAAAACAGAGCAAAGAGTAGCTTGCGTGTGATGCGAACGTAATTATCATGATATTATGTTATTATTATTACTCGCACCTAGGTATAGCCTGAGCCCTGAGGTATGATGATAATAATGTTTATCCGAATTCGTTTATTCAAATATACATATATTATGTATGAAAATCCTGATTATCCCGCAGGTTATATTTTATATAGTTTTATACTTTTTTACTAACATTAAATCGTATATAAATGGAATACTATTATTATTATAATTGTTTATCCAGCTAAAATAATTGTATGTTTAATATTTATGAATAACAGCCATAAAATAAATATAGTACCTAATATTATTTCAATTTTAAATAATTTGATAAATTAAAAATATGTATTCCAAATTATTTTTATTCATCAAATTCAAATTCTTGGATCCTAGTAATTGAATCATTGATGACTATAAATGTGTTAAACACTCATAAATTGTAGTGTATTTTTTATCTGTGGTCAGAATATTATAAGTATACTTCAGATTCTCTGTGAATCTGTTACGTTGCTTAATTTTGAATTTGATATCTTTACGTCTTGGCTATAATCATGGGCGTCCATATAAGGTGTTTTTGACGAGGGTGGGGTCAAAGAATTATTCGTATGCTCAACATATCAAGGGAAATTTATCAGATTTAAAATTTAAAATCTGTATTTCACCCAATGTACGAGATAACGATGTTAAAATTTATACATTTTGTGTATAAAACGAAAAATATTATTCATATGGAATAAGTTATAAGTTTAATCATTGATATTTGATGTTACTGTTCAACATTTTCTTGATATCATAGTTATCATTTTGTAAACGTTATTCTTTAAAAATTTAAACATATGCTATAAAATTAATGAGCACATATATTATATTTCTGGAATAATTGTTAATGATCTTCGATTACGTCACCGCTTATGAATTGAAATTAAAAAAAATTTTTGGTGATAAAATATATCCTCCTTGGCACATGATCTGCACGAGGATTTAGAATACGAGTTGATATTTCAAAAACCCTCCGTTCACCTGTCTACGAAGGAAATAGTGATGCGCGTGCTCCTTTTATAATTTATACTTACGCGATAACCTAACCTGTAGAGTTTATTTTTATAACGTGAATAAACGTTTTTCAGTAAGTTTACGTATAAATATATAGCAATCCGTAAAAAACACATTTCCGCTTACTCTCTTTGACGTATTCTATAGAGATTCGAGTTTCGTGTATTACATTCTCGGATAAGATATATTGTAATATTGTATTCAAATTTCAAGCTCAAATCCATATATATAATATTATGTAGAATGTAGATTTATATTTTATTTGAAATCAAATTACATGCATCTAAAACTTAGAATATTGCAGAGCGAATTCTCGCTAAACACATATTATTATTTTTGTTTGTTTTTTGCTCGAAATATAATAATTAACTGATTGTAACTGATTTCTAGTAACACTGTTATTAATTTATAAATTATTATTTATAGATCTACGCGTATTCTGTTTAGATTTTCTGTGAATACGAAATGAAAGTCATCTATAGTTAATATTATACTGTTTGGCTTTGTATTTATGTCTTAAAATGTAAACTTCCTAAGTAACATAGATTTTGTCTGAATGACTAATTTAAATTTCTATTGCTGTATTTAATCGAAGAAAATATTGTTATAATAATATAATGTATTGATATTTCGTCAAACATACATTAACAGAATTTTAACGTAAAAATCCATATCATGAAAAGGCATGAGCATCAAAACTAATTAAGATAATCATAACTCATAAGAAGTATATTCATACAAAGTATACACCTTTACACTTCGTATATATTAAAGAAACTTATTTTTTTCAATTCTATTGGTCTCGAGTGCAAATGTTGTGTTTACTTTGGAGCCTTGAAAACTCACAAAACAAGCGAGAAAAGAAAAAATGTACATATATACAGTAGTGGTAGGTAACTCGTTAAAAAACCAAGTCGTTATTGCTGTCGTTAATACGATCCAAAATCGTTTCCCCTTCCGAATCCTGTTCAGTCTAAATGCGTTTTTCTACCGTCTTCCCAGTCACTGACGTCCCATTGCCAACGTCGTTCTAGATACGTAAAGCTTAGTGGTAGCAGCTGAAGTAGCTAGTAGTTGTAGTAGCAATAGAAGTATATTATAGTTGTAGTTGTATTAGTAGTAGCAGTAGTAGTTGTCTTTTACCTCTCATCCCCAAAAACTCTGCACCCTATGCGTAGGTACATTGCACATCTACGCACCATATATATAGGATAGGACCCTAATGACGACCGAAAGATATACCACATTGGTCGACCGTAGCATGCGTCTTAACGACCAGAAAACCCTTATATGCACACTTATATATATAGATAAATTTATATACCACTTTTACCATAATAGTATGTAATATATACTTTAGCGGTGGAAATCCCTCGTTGTCCCGATTCGGACATGTTCCTCTGTAATAGACGTCTACGGAGGGTCCGAAGCCGCCAATGCCGTCAATTGGAACTATAGTCAATCAATCAACGACAATAACGGGACGTTAATAATCCGGTCGGCTTTGCTTTCCGACGTGTATAAAGGTCGAGTCCTCCAGAGAGTTGCAAACGAAATTAAAAACCAAAGGGTGGTGGAAAGTTGGCCTTTATAATAAGAGAGAAAGAGAGAGAGAGAGAGTGATGGGGGAGGGGAGGGGTTAGAAATATTACTGCTCCAGTCTGTCGGCTAAGGAAAATGTCAGTGTTGTATTTCGCGGGATATGCGACGTATTCTATATTATTCCATTTTTTTGTATTTAGGGGAGATTGGGGTGGCGTTCAGATAAGCGCACTATTATTTTTCTTTCTCTTCCCTCTACATCATACGAGTTTCGCATTAGACACGCCAATAGATTTTCAAAACAACCCTCTTGTCGTCGGCAAACGTGCGTGTCATTCATTCCACTCACACAATAACTGTTTATAATAACCACGTACGATATTATTTGAGTTTTTGGAAACATGTATTTCGTTCATTATTAGTGTAACATGGGTGTTATGAAAATGAAAGTGGTCGTTGATTTTCAAATTCATCACATTCTAATATTCTAGTCATTCTACGGAATGATACCTACATGAAAAACTATTTAATATTTTAAATAGTTTCAAGTAGTTAGTATTAATTTAGTTTTTTTGGTTTTAGTTTAGTTGACAAAAGTTTACTTAAGAAAAATTATCGAGTTTACCGCGAAGTGATAACTAATGTAAACATATTATTAATTTTTCCTTCTTCTACCAAAGATTTATTAGCTTTCTTCTATCCTCAAACTCACATAGTCACATAAATACATAGTTGATTGGTTTTAAAATAGTCATATTTTTGTGTATCATCTTTAATGTATTTATATTATGATAAAATATAATGGTTTAGAGATGAGTTAAAGGCATTTTTTTGTGATAGTTAGAAAAAAAACATTTAACATACAACTGACTTAAAACGCACGAGGTATATTTGGTAGTTTATTTAAACGAGACACATTAATGTATTCTTATAGGCAATTTTTGAGTGTGAAGATTAAATGTAAATATTTTAAATTGATTAAAAAAATATTGAATTGTGTAAGAATGCTTAAAAAGTTTTACAAGGCATTTTTGTTGATACGAAATTGAGTCTAAATACTAATTTGAAAACGTTAATTTTTATTTTTTCAATGAGATTCCCAAAGTGCATAGTAAAACTACTGCCATCAATTTAAAGAATGTCGAAGAAATAGCAGAAAATGATGATTTATTATTACTTTTAAATTTAATAGGTACTCCAACACGCTACATTCATTCACTGAGGCAAGTGAAGTGTAACGAATAAAAACAAAAACCGAAAATGTTCACTTTGCCTGCGGTCTCTATAATATAATAGTTTATACCTACAATACAGTATAACATACTGTCTGTGGTTTTAAAATTGAAATTTGTGTTTGAAAGTAAAATACCTTTTTTTTTTAAATGACGTATAGGTACGTAAAAACAATTTAAAATCGTTTCAATAATCTAAAAATATATCTTGTAATCGACATAATTTAAAATCATTATTCATTATACTTTTTATACTATACTATTATAATATTGTATTTGTATATTTATGATTAATCCACAATAATACATACAATTATTACACTTTTTAAATCATAAAAATATCCAATGTAATCTACACATAATCTCATATTATAGATGCAAAATGTTGACAAAAAGTACAGTAGGTAGTAATTAAGTAATTAACCGTTTAATTTTAGCCAGCCTCAGCAACAAATTTCAATGGGACATTTCGGTGTGAAATCTATTTAATGCTTATAACTAATAAGTCACACAAGATTATGAGTAAATATTTACAAAAACCAATGCTTGATGAACAAAAAATAAAAGAGTTTTTTTTTTTAATGTGAATGAATCAAAGTTACTGTTGAATTTTATGCTTTTCTTGAGGTACACTCGAATGTAATAAAACGAAAGAGTCGGTGTATGTATTTAACTAATGTCTGGCTGAATCTTAGGGAAAACTGTTTTACATTTCCGTAATAGATAATGGTTAATTTTATTGTTGCAGTGTATTTATTTGTCGTTTGTAATTTCTAATTTACTCAATAAACGATATCCGATCATGATAATACTATTGTCTATTATTATATTCTCATAGCTTTACCAACTGAGTGGTCAATTTTTAATTGGATATAAAATACGCTACAATAAATCTGGTAGAATTTTTTACTCGAAGACCATTCTCGTGAGAATAAGTTTATTGAACATTCGAACTTAAGATTTATGGCCTGTTAACAAAAAAACAAATTCACACTAACACAACGAATGATATCGATTGTGTAGTTGTTTAAGTAACAAAAGTACATACAGAGAACATAAACGCATTGGGTTAAGTTTAACAATTTTAAGTAACATTGTCTTAAATGTCACAACATTATCGTTACAGTTCGTTAGTTGTTTATGCACTTTACTGTATAAGTCACCTATACGTATCAACGTATCACGACTAAATTATTATAAAAGAAATAATAAGAAACTCTGTGTTTACCTAATTTTAAATATAATCATACTAGGAGGTTAATATTCATCATTATTTTTTATTTATAATAGTGTATAGCCGAAATTGTTAATATGTTATTTTATGTTGTATTGAGTGCGTGGTTGATATAATACAATTTGTATTACACCTTGAGAATTTTAACCATGTAGTTAATTGTGTTTTTTTAGGTAGCTGATTCTATCGATTTTTACCAACCACTGTAATTTACAAATTTTAAATCGCATCAAAAATACATTTTTGTTTATACAGAGCAAAAAAATCAAAATATATTAGTAGTTAGTTCTGTTTGTTTAAGTTAAAAATAAATTAAATAGATATTGTATTACACAATAGCTCACAGATGATTTAAAATGTCGTTACTATTTTTATAATTATATTTGAATAGAATATTGGATTTTTTTTAGGTATGGAACAAAACTAGCCACATTCCACTTTAATATATTATATTGATGTATTATTGCATTCTCATTTATTGCCAATAAATATATACAATAATTATTAAATTTTATAAGTAATAATAAATTAAAGTCACGTTGATCTATTCACGTTGTATATAGGTATAGCGAGTAAATTATGTATAAAATATACGTAATAGCAAAATATTAACTTACACTTTCTCTATAGCATGCTGTATTTTGAAATCACAAAAATATTATGTTCATGGAAAAAAAAAATTAATTAAAAAACTGTTTATTATATTATATTTATTTATCAACACGCCAAAAACGTTTTAATTATACACGTAAACTGTGTTAAAATATGAATTAAGCAACTAATACTTTATTAACATATTAGCTCAGGGATATTTGTTTTTTGAAACCAGGTGAACGTCTGTATATGATAACTATTATGTTATTAATTAATATGGTTAAAATAATATAATATATTGAACTACGCTTCTATGTGTAAGTAAGTAGATATTATACATTTACACTATAATATACATACCTATATCTTTAATTATTGAGTCACAGCTGACGGCTCACATATACAATGCTATATTATAATTTATAAGGTATATAATATTATGAATATGTGCCTCTTGTCACGCCATGGATTTAATTACGAACATTTCCCTCTACCCACTGCGTATTATACAGTAAAGTTACTATAGGCAATACAATCGTAGTCTCCTTAAAAAAGTAATATTAAAAAAAAAAACGCAAAAATGCTGTTTTTTCTTGGAGGGTGGTGGGGTTATATGGTTTGATTGAATATTTCCAGGTACATCAGTACACATGTTGGCCGATGCATAAATATTGTGTGCGTTGCAAAAAAATGTACATGAAAATATGAAATATAATCGTACACTACGTAAACCTTGGTGAAAATCCTACCCCCCTCCCCCATTCACTGAGTGTTTTTACGTACCAATATTCGTATTTCCAGCATTCCACGTTAATGACCGATTATGCCTTTTGCGATTTTGAATCAAAAGACAAGCAACGACGTATATAATATAATTAGAAGCATACATAGTTAATAAATTATATATTGCTACGGTATTTATAGGCAGGTAATGTATAAATTAATATTATAATATAGGTGACCACCTATATTATAATGTTATAAAGTACCTATGCAACATCGATTATAAAAAATTATTAAGGGATAGACATTTAAATCGTTAAATTTTCTGGTACTTTTCAAAATATTTTTATTTTTATATCAACGTCCGATGAATTAAGCATTTCGCGTAACTCGTAGATGCACCGAAAAACTTCTTCTCTCGCATTTTTTCAAATGTTTTCAAATGTTCTCTAATCTTTTTTTTCACCATCACTAAAAATGAAAAGTCTTTTAGAATCGGTTTATAGAACCCACTATCACGAGTGTGAACATAGGAATATAATATATGTATTAACTTGCGTTGTTAGTGTGTTTTGTAATGTTTCGAAAACAAGTGCATCACACACTGCAATCTATCTAATGTGCGTACGTTTTATACGATACGGCCCATTATGTTATATTTCGACTTAATAGTTTATTGAAATCTTATTGACAGTCAAAATGTTGAATAGAAATATTTTTCAATAACGGACGCGCTCTACTATCTTTCGTTTTATTTTCATTACAAGTACAAATTAATTAACATGGAAACTGTAAGAAAAATACAATTTGTCTATTACGTAGTACCTACTCATAAATTATCCAAATGCAGGTTATAATAATATAATGATGTGTATCTGACAAATGCACTGACGAATATTGTGACAAAAAATAGTTGCATGAAACATATTATACAGCTTGTTCGTAAAAAAACAATTTAATAGCAAAAAAAAAAAAACGTTTTAGTAACTGTTTTATGTACGCACAGACCAAAACATAGGGCTTATAGTACACATTTTATTATATACTTATACTTATAATATACATTTTACTTATACACGAGTCGTAAATCGTGAGATTTATGTACGCGTGTTATACAACGCTGTACCATATAATATAATAAGTGCGATTTTGTGTTTGAGTGTAAAAAAATATCACGAACATTTATTTTAAGTTTAAAGACTTAAATTTAAGTAAAAATATTTGTGTTCCAGTATTTTTAAATGCTATCTTCGTAATATCCAATCAATTTTTCTCCGGTAAAGGTCTAATTTATTAAATTCACTCAGTTGTAGTTTGTAGTACGTTTATTTCATCTTCTTATTATATAGTGCGCCACCATTTTAAATGTTTATACATTTTACATAACAACTGATAATTAATTAAAAAGGAATCTAATAAAAGTGCATTTTAATTTTTTCAAGAAGTTCAATTTTATCAATTTTATCATAACAATGAAAAGTGCGTTCGTAGAAAATGATAATTAGTGATATTTATAATAATGAGTGTGTTACACATGTACATGTTGTATATATGTCACTGTAGATTTTAATTGGCCAAAAACATTATTCTTCTTGTACATTATATCGATATTTTACCAACAAATTTTTTTTTATTTTAATTTTAAATAATGTTATTAAGAAAATTTTTAAATTGTTCCGGATAACGAAGGATAAAAAATAGAAACTTTTCCCAATTAGATCTGTTATATTATATATTAATATATAAGATTAATAATTAATATAGATCTGTTATGTATATTTTAATCTGTTTGACATTATTTATTTACCTCATCATCAAGCTGATTAATTTTACAGTGTATAAGCCTATCGCAGACTCACCGAGATTAACTTTATCGTTTCACGCCCAACCACTGTAGTGGAGTATTTTGGGTTTCAGTGCCTTATCACAAAAATTATGTATATAATATAATATTAGCAAAATTGAAATCGGACTTCGTATACAATGCCTATTTTTAGTTACCAGAATAGTAAAATGTATTTGGACATTTAAAAAATGTAAAAATTGATTAAAATATAAAAGGACTTTCATTAACATTTGCATAATAATATTTTATAAAATGACAAGAAATACTGCATAATAAGCTTAAAATGCTATACTTTGATTTTCTATTAAGTTTATAAAAATATAAATTTAATTTTTTTTTAAACATTAAAATTTAAGCAACTATTATTCATCAAGTAATTTTTATTATCTATTTAATATTTTCCGTTTCATGTTGTTTAGTTGACTTCTTATAGGCTTTATTGTTATGGGGGGTTTTTTTTTTTGACAAAATTAATATTTTATACAGGTATCTACTTAGTTCAGGAAATAAAGTTCTCATCATTGTTGCAGTGCAAATCATCAGTTATGTGAAACTTGATCGATATTTTGGCACACATTAGTAAGACAAGTCTTATTGACGCACTTCTGGATCTCTGATTCTTACTGCATTAGTGCGGTGTACTGCATGCATCCCGATAGCAAATGTTAGTAATTATATTAATCCCTTATTTTGAAATGTATATTTTATTTGAATATACATATTGTTGTACTATCAACTGAAATTCGGATTCTATAACAAATATTGTATTGTTTCCTAATTTTAAAGTAAAATAATAACTAATGAAAACAGAGAGAGTGTTGTCTTCTCGATGGTGAAATAATGTCACCTAACCGTTTGGTACATTTCAACATTATTATGACTTTGTACATTTATATCACCACCGTTTCTGAAAATTTTTCGATCAGTGACTGTGTTAGTTAAATGGCTTATTTAGGTTAGGTTTGATGTAATAGATTCTTTGAGATTAAGGTTCATTTTTTTAAAACACGGAAACTGAGGTGTTTCTGTATAATAATAACTATATGATTTTATACAGAAATCGTTTTACGTTTTAGAATTACGATCAAAACTTTTCCACGACAAATTTTTACTTATTATTTATTATTGGATTAGAAGTACACATTACACATATACTATTATAAACATTATATTTTATAAATGTATAACCTAAATGGTAGTCACCATACATTTAAAAAAAAAACATAAACAAAATACAATGTAATCTGTTTGTAATGTACATATCAAAAAGTGTTGGTACATAGGCATTTCATTTAAAAAAATGTATTATTAACGTGTAGTTTTTATTTAATTTGAATTTATTATAATCATTTTATCTTGGTTATAACGAGGAATAAATTTGTGAACTAAAACGTTATATATTGAAACTTTTCAATCTTTTTTTTTTACAAAATTGTAGTCTTAATTGGCCTTAAAACACACGACATGTATTAACATTTCATTAGTTGCGTGTATGTAAGGTAGTATATTTTATTTATAAAAATTCATACTTTTTTCTGTGGTTTAAAAAGGCGTGGATTTTTAATTATAATCTAATGAACGGCTTAATGTGATATAAAAAAAAATTCTTTTTAACACACAGATTTCATGTTTCTCGTACGTTTACTATGGAACAAAATTATAAATAATGATTATTAAACTCCTAATTAGAAATGTATTAAATAGTTTTAATCATCTTTGAATGATACTTACGGTAAATAAAGTTGATGAAAAATGTAACAAGTAAATTAAACTATTAGATTCTGAGCGGAGCGATGAATGTATTGATTTTACCATGATGTGTGTTTTTTTTTTGTGTCTGTCATCACGTTTTGGGGCAGTAAAAATGCTTCGATTTTTGACTTCAGTACCTCGTTCGATCAGAAAGTGAATCTAGTTGGTACTTTGGGTGGTCAAAAGTAAAAAATTCTTAATACTTTTCTAAATAATTGAGAAAAACAAACTAAAAATTAAGGGAAAAACGGGAAATTTTACGCACACTCATTTTTCGACAAAATCGATTTTGGTTAGGTATTTTCACCTAATGTTTATATAAGTATATTCTATCCACCATGCAATTTTCAAAAAATTTCGACTTAAGTTGAACTATTCATAGGCATTTCAAATTTTCGATCATTATTAGTTTTTTTAAAATTAATATCGATAAAAATTTATTTGTTAGGCAGAAAAGCTTGAAAATTTAATACAAGGCTCTTAACATATTGTTACAATAGCAGTTGAAAAATAAAAGTAATTCATAGTCACAATTTTTTTTTATAAGCATTCAAAGTTTGAATTTTGACAAAATACGTAAAAATCACGAAAATTCACAAATTATTTTAAGCTAGAAATTCATAAAAAATGTTCTTTTTAAATCTAAGATTTAAAAATTTAATACAAGATTCCTTACAAGTTTTTCAATCTTTATCACAAATAAAAATTCCACCGGAAATTCAAATTAAATTTTTATGAGCATTTGAAATTTAAATTTTTACAACATTGGATTTTCACTTTTAGCGATTTCCTTATTTTGGTGTAACTCTAAAACAAATTACCGCAGATACTTGAAATTTTGACTGAATGTTTATATAGGTGTTTTATATATTTGATAAAATTTTCAAAATATTTAGATTTGTTTTGAGCTGTTTACTGACATTTTAATTTTTCAACTTTTTTAGTTTTTTTTTCTATAAATATCGATAAAAATTTATTTGTTCGGTAGAAAAGCTTGAAAATTTAATACAAGGCTTCTAACACATTGTAACAATAGAAGTTAAAAAATATTAAAAATTCGTAGGCACGATTTTTATTTATAAGCATTTAAAGTTCAAATTTTGACTAAATACGTAAACATTACGGCAATGTTCAAATTATCTTAGATAGAAATTCATGAAAGTATTCCTTTTTAATTCTAAGATTTGAAAATTTAATACAAGGCTCTTAACATATTTTTACAATAGCAGTTGCAAAATAAAAGGAATACATAGTCACAATTTTATTTTTAAGCATTCAAAGTTTGAGTTTTGACAATATATTATGTAAAAATCACGAAAATACAGAAATTATTTTAAGCTAGAAATTCATAAAAAATTTTCTTTTTATATCTAAGATTTGAAAATTTAATACAAGGCTCATAATATATTTTTGCAATAAAAATTGAAAAATAAAAGAAATGCGTAGTCAAAATTTTTTTTACAAGCATTCAAAGTTTGAATTTTGACAACATATGTAAAAATCACGAAAATTCGCAAATTATTTTAAACTAGAAATTCATAAAAAATTTTCTTTTTAAATCTAAGATTTGAAAATTTTTAATAATCTATAATATATCCTAGACAGATAAACCGTCTTCGCTCAGAATCGTTTTTTGTATACAATGATATAATATCATTGGATTCAAATTTAATTCCATCCATTACAGTAACCCACTTGTAACCTACTGTACAGCAGAGCGACATACACGACTTACCCGCCTTTTTTTCTTTTTCTTTTTTAAGGAAGTGTGAATAGGTGTAGAAATTATTTTGCATATATTTTACACTGGCATACGTGATGTTAGAGTTAATGGTTTCCAATAAAAAGTTATTTTGAAATCAGTTAAAATCTATGAACTGTGAAGCTAAATTCTGAAAATTTAAGTGTATCAATATTTCTTCAAAAGTGAAGCATATTGGTTTAGTACAATTTATTAATAGACGTGGATAGCATCCTTTTTCAGAAAAATAAAATATATTCGTGAAATACATACAAGATTATGATATCACTTATAAAACGGCATCAAAAATAAGATATAATCAGTGTATGCAGGGTAATTTACCCAGCTGCTCATCCACTTTTTTTTAATATAATGAATTTATAAAAATCCTGATTTTTGGAATTTTCAAATATACTCTAAGGCAACTTTTTTAAATTTTCGAATTTTTTCTTACTACTCAATGCGTATCCTGTGGTGATTCAAATTTCTATTTTTCAAATAAAAACTCAGTTTTTACTGTAAATTATATGATGAATTATTTGAAAATGTTGATAAACCTTTTACAAAATCTGAAAAGTAATATTTTAAACCACTGTTGTACCTTGACTGCCTAACAAAATATTAATATTAGTGGTTAGATTTCACAAGTTCTTATAATTATCTAGGTAATCAAAACGTTTAACGACTATATACTTTGTACACAAATTAGTTTCTTCGGAGATGGTTGTTTCGCAGCTATTAAAGAAATGTTTGTTAGGATGAGCTTGTACGAATGTCTACAATTTGAGATTGGGTGGTTATTATAATGGCCAACGAGAGAGCGAACATTTCACGTAATACGTATATACTTATGCTCTACTTATAACATAGGGACTACATGTATGATAATACTTGCATGTACGTTATTTATCGTTTTGAATTCTCTAAACATTCAAAAAAAAAATGTAAGCACGAGGATACACTCACCTACCAATACAGGGCTACTATAATAATATAATATGTACAGAATCAAACAACGTACTTTTTTTATGGCTAGGTATAGATTCGCTCGGACTGCTCTTGCGTTTGTATGATACATATACATATATTCTGTTTTCAGTGCATTTCCCGCACACAATATGTAGAAACATCGGTTATTTGCGCGTAATGCTGAATTTCGGTGGAATTATGATAATAATAATAATAATGATACAAATATAAATATTATGTGTGTAGAATATGTATATTTATAATTCAGTTCAGAGATAGGGGAAATAGTCAAGAAGAAAAGCACATAATATTTTTCACAAGTTTAACGATGTCAAGTTTCTAGTTACCATATTATAATATAATATATTATATTGTACACTTGATTTACAAATGTCAAAATAAATACCTGGAACCCGTGTTCGATGGTATGATATTAATCGTCCATCGGATCTGTTATAGCAGGTAGTTCTTTTGTTTTTAATTATATTTTTTTACTGCACACTATGTTTACGTAAACAACAATAAATGAATGTGATGAAAAAGAGAAAAAATTATACGATGAATCATGAAGTGAAGAACTCTCTGAGATCCATTGTGTGAACTTGAACCAATTTTAATATGATTGAAATACAAAATGTAGTCGAGTTACATTTCGTTGTAAATTGCATAAATCGAAATGATTCTAATTAGAAATGTACAATAGTAAGAACATTATAATACAATCTATTTAATTAACATAATTCTAAACTTGATAATTTGTTTATCTGCTGTAAATTATATAACCGATGATGATATTAGTATATTATATATTGAAAAGTATTTTGTTTGTTTTGTACTTTCATGGGAATATGGAGGTGTTTTATTAGGTTAACTTGCAATACATTTTAATCAAATATATTTTATAAGTGAAAGAAATTTTTTTTATTTATAATATAAATGTGCTATTAATATGTAACTTTAATAGTGTATTATTATTTTGAGTAATATAGTTAAATAAATTATAAATATAAAATCAAAACGTAAATTATATAAATATATTTTAATACAAATATTAATTTATCTAGAATATTATATGCATAATTTTGTTAATGTCACAGTGACACAGTGTTTAGGGTATACTAATATATAAATATAACTTAAAATAAACAGTAATATTATAATTAAAACAACTTGAAAAAAAAAAAAACTAATATAAATTACAATAATATATATTTACTTAAAATATTAATACTAAAATACATATTAAGAAATTAATCAATATAATTTCATAAGTGTAATAAAGCCTACCTAAAAATCATATACCTAAGAACAAAACAGCGCATTTAGAAGAGATATAATATTTATAATTTTCGGGCACTACTCCTATAGAATATTGCATTTTTTACGTATAGTTAAAATAAGTATAAGTAAACGTATAATTTTAAAAAGAGAAATAATTTTAATTTAACACAGAAAAATATTCATTTGCATTATGGAATAAATAAATGTATTATAACTGATAAAAAAAATTAATACATATACATTATTATACATCAATATACGGTGTATAGTAAAAATGAAATGAAAATATATACATAATTATTGTCGAATAACAATTTGATATTAAAATTATATGCACATTGCACAATAAAATCAAACATGAATGTGGCAATAAACGAAGTGCCGTTTGGGATGATCGACCTCCTCT
This sequence comes from Diuraphis noxia, assembly GCF_037042655.1. NCBI lineage: Eukaryota > Metazoa > Arthropoda > Insecta > Hemiptera > Aphididae > Diuraphis > Diuraphis noxia. The sequence goes on along the minus strand of NW_028301713.1, from coordinate 38,334,009 downwards.
CTGAATAATACGTGTATATTTGGTGATAAACTGATAAGAAATAACCAGACAATTACGCTGAAAAATATTTGAAACCTTGACGTGTCAAAAACAGAATACAACGATGAGTGTGTGAAGGCGCGGGCGAATCGTAAGATGCGTGTTTGCATAATATTATATGTTATGCACGTATAATATATATAATATATATATATATATATATTTAGTAATAATAATAATATACAATAATATACTTTCGTGCGATTAAAATGCGCCTCGTATCCACCATTCCGTTTAGCTCGGCAAGAAAAAAAATATAAATATAAAATCGCGTCTAACCATATTATTATTATAATATCATGATATTATATGCGTTCGTGGTACTGCCAAACAACCGTAATATATAGTTATGCATACACAATATTCGTATTGCGTACGTATACGAGTATGTATAATATTGTATATTGTACACAGCGGCGGTAAACAAGCTACTGTTGTTTTGCCATACGTGTTTTTTCGCCCTCGTCTCTACACCACCCATCCACCCCATAACCGCGCCGACGGGTAAATCCCGGTCGGTGTTTTATGTAATGTCTGAACTTTATATAATATACGGAAACCGTGAACGCAGCGCTTTTCCTCGAGTTAATAAAAACTCGTTTTTTTTACTCGACCGCGGGTAAAAAGAAAAAAAATCGTTTCGCCGTTTTATATTTTTAATAATATATTATTATTTATATTTATATTTAAAATGCGTGAGCGTGGTGTCGGTGGCAATGTCGTCGTCGTCATCGTCGTCGCCGACGGTGGCGGTGAGCGAATAATAAAAATAGGATATCCTATAATAACATCATTACGATGCGCGTTCTGCATAATATTTGCATGAAAACCATATAAAAGGTCCAAGTGTTGGCGTATATAACATAATATAGTAATAATAATATACGTATATATCGGTAATATTATTTACGAGATTTCCGCCGATGTTAAATAGCCACTCTAAAATCCTGGACGGGGGGATTACTCGGCTATGTTTTGTATAATATTATTATTTACAACAACAACAATAATAATAATAATATATTCACCATTTCTATGGCGAAATAGGATATATTTATAATAGTATTATGCGTGTTATAATATTATTTTTTTTTTTTATAAAATTACGATAAATACGCCGACGATGATTATGATGTCGATGGGTCACAATAACGATTAAAAAAATAAAATAAAAGTAGCGTAATAGTGGTTATTCTATTATTTATAGCTGTGTAATAATATGTTACAGTTGCCGTGAATAATAATAAGTAGGTACCTGATATGTATATACATAATATTATAAACAATGTACTATAGAGCATGTCCTACGACTACGCAATCGAATCAAATAAAAAATGAAACACACTAGAATCTTCTTTTGCGCCCATCAAAAACTGTTGTTAATTTAACCGTTTTTTAACTTATAATATATAATAAACGTAGATTCATGATAATATTATTACGGTGCGGTTTCTCGGCGGCTGCGGTGTCCTACACTCGTGACCGGTCGGTCGCCGTCGCCTGTAATTTATAATGCACAAATGCATATACCTATATGCTTTGTACATACACACTTTACCCTATACCACATACCACCATGATTTCGTGAACATACCGTTCCGAGCAATAACTCTTTGGGTGCGAGGTGTTGGGGAGGGGGGGGGGGGCACCGAACGTCAGAGAGGATGTCTGGCAAGAGGAAATTAAAAGAAGAAAATTATTAATATCACCAACAAATCTACGTCGGAATTTCGCGCACACCCCTCGTCGTCTTCACATGGTTTACCGAACGGTCCGTGTACCCAACAATTTTCCTCTACTAAAAGTATTTCACCGGAAAGCGTATAGTGTTGTCCGTATATTATATTATGTATATGTCCGTCGTGTAGGTACCGTACAGAGCATGGTCGTGGTGTGCTAGAATACACATATCTGCTGAGGTGGTTGAAATTCGCGTTTACCTACCAAATTTGCTGTCAAAAAAAAAATAGCCTCATAAAGTTATAAGTGTTATAGCTATACTGTTAATGGAAATGTACGTACCCGTGGTCTGTAGTATTATCTACTACCTTTGTACTTATTTTTCCACCAAATTATGATTAATTTGAGGTGATTATAAATTACAATCGGACGTCCATCCAAGCGTAATAATGACAATTATCCGAATTCCACGCACAAGTAACTAACAACCTAACAAACTAACACCAAAACAATATTAATTTGTTCTACAAATATATGTATGAAAAAAAAAAACATACAATTTGTTAATTAATAATAAATTGTGCATTAAAAAAGACCCATAAATGTTGACATATCTTGTATAATACAATTTCTTATCACTGTATTGTGTATTATATAGTTATAATAACTAATATTTTTTTCATAGGTACAAAGTAATGTATGGCTATTATATTATTTTACATCAGAAAAACAGGCGATTTACTTATCCACTAGTAAATATCGCGTTACCAGCGTTTAATTGAAAAATAATAGAAAGGGTACGCTAAAAAAAAAGAAAAAACTAGTGTACTCAATTCCTCTCTCACACCCTGAAAATTAATAACTAACGAATCATTAGACATTGTTGTTGACATTAGTTGAAAGCTATTATAGCTGTTTAAAAATTATACTCGTCATTATTCCATATTATCATTATACTTGCTTAATCGATAGTCAATATGGTCAATAAAATATCTTTTGAAAGTCAAAACATCAATAAAGATTTTCAAAAGGTTACTGTGAATAAACCGCACGTAAACTTACGATCGTACACTTTATACATTATAATGAGAGAAGTTCCTAGTACCTATATATACATATACCTATTACATTATAAAAGTAGACCATGATAAAAAAATATAGTAGTGTATTTTTAACAGTAGGTATTTCTTTTTAAATTTACGATCTGTGTTTATTATTATTATTATTATTTTTAAATTTACCAAAAACTATAATACTTCGTTTATTATGTACCTATAGCATACATAATAGGTATTATTTTCGAGTTAGTTTCATTTGATTTATATGTGGCTTTTTTTTTTTTTTAATGAAAATAAACCTACATGTATATTTTATTACTATAGTTTGTAAAAAAAAAAACTAAATTCAGAATAAAATCTAAGACAGGTACAAATAGTTTTATTATGTTTAATAATTTATTCAGATATATTATGTTTTATTAATATGTACAACTTAAACTTACTTTGATAAAATTTAGTTTATATGAGCTATGGAGTGAAACATAAAAAAAATTATTTTAACGATTAACTACAATGAAATATTTGAATTAAATAGTTATCTATAATTCACTTGAGCAGATTTTTTTAAGAAGTCCTTATATAAAAATAAATCATTAAATAAAATGTATTCACACGTTACAATTAGATAATTTAATGCGTATGAAACATATTGTTATAACGCCTCAACCTGTCATAAAACGTAAAATATGGTTACTTTTAAGATCAAGCAAAGGTACTAGAAAAAAAATAAACCATTATTGAAGAATGATATTTTAAATTTTCTATCATTCTAGTCATTCCACCTTTAAAACCTTGTTAAAGGTATGCACGTTAAAGGCTTTTACATTGTTTATTACATTTCTACAAGAATAAAACCAATAATGTTCACGGATATACTCGTATATACTATTCGTTTTTTATGCGCTCTTTTACAAAACAAATTTTGTGGTATCCTATAACAATAAACACGATGATATAAAAATAATGGCGTTGCAGTTCAATAAGGAGTGTTAATTAATATTATTCTGTAAGGCTAAACATATAAACAAAATATATCTATAATTTAAAATTAGCATTTTGTTTGCACTGCATTAGTAACGAATGAGTAAAATGACAAATGGCCATCTAACGTTTGTTTAATAATTTGATAGTTACCTATATTTTGGTGTACCTAATTTGATGATTGTTGTACTGAAAATGAAATTCATTCAAAGAACACAACGTATATGCAATATATGCATTAGTAAACTTAATAGAAAAAAAAAACACATGTAACAGAATTTTGTACGGGTCTTTCTGTCCTCGTTTTAGAATTTATGGATTATTATATAACGTACTTGCATAAAAAATACGAGTTAAAGAAAATAAAAACCTTTAAAGTAGCGCATAGTTTTTTCTATTCTAATTGATGCCCCCGGAAAAGACATAATGCATTTTTTATTAACCGTGCGCCATACTAATTATACTCCGGCAAAACGTACAATCTCTGCGCTAGAAATAAAGCGACTTTGAACAGTACCTAGGTATTTTAATTGTAATTCGTTGTGTACAGCGTTACTCGAACACGTTTTTAGATATGTGGTAATTGTATAATAATATGCAGTTCCTGTATGTATGTATATACGATATGTACGATATTAATATTTTAACACTATACGCACACGTATATATAATTTACACTTGACAAGTTTCAAAAAAATCGGGCGTATCAAGCTCACACGTCTAAATTATATTGTTCCAAAAACAAAAGTCTGAAAACTTTTTAAACTACCTGACATATACAATAAACACCACCCAGCCGCAATCCAGTCCTGACAAAAAAAGTCAATTACAATCTAAAAGTTTCGATAACGTTGACTGAATTTGTTGACGACGGTGTAATCATCTCCAGTATAAGTATCAGGAATATGGAGATGGTGGTGGTGGAAGAGAGCCGAATGTGAACAGAACCTTTCGCAAAACAACAACATCGAAAAACGACTGCAACAGAAAAAATGGGGAAAAATGAGAGAAAAAAGGTTATCGAATGCGTTCGATCTCCGCGAATAGATATATACTTCATTGACCCTTCCACCGTCCACCACAACCAAAAATGCGCCTCTTGGTACGACCCGAGTGCTAAAGGGAAATGGCTGTGTAATAAAAGGAAACGGTTATACACATATAAATATACATACGTAGTGCATATTTATGCCAATGTAGAACGTTCTCTGACGATACCGTCAACGATGGTGTCCCCATGTAATGTAATATTATTATAGACACTAAACAGTCATTTGATATCTATGCACCGATAGGTAAATCAATACGCTTGAGTGAGTGTATTACATGGTTTTGTAATGATAGGTATGTATTTTTGTCTAGGCAACATTTTGTGACCAAACGGATTATAAAGATTTAAAACTTTTTAATTTAAGTAACTTCTATTTCCAAGATTTGGCATCAAATATGGTCTCTTTTTTTGTTGGGCTAAAAAATAAATAGGTACCTATATTATATGTTATCCTATATACTTTTATGTTTATCTTTAATTATTATTTCTTAAATGTTTCAACCATTTTACGTTTCCATAAGTATTATTATAGGTGTAAATTCGATTTCTAGTTGTAAACGCACAAACGATTGGTATTTTATTATGTATAGTTGGGCTATTCGTACGCGTGATAGGTAAAAAGGTCGAATACACAGATACCTACCTACATCGATTAAACAATAATAAACATTATTGTATTACAATATTACGTTTTGGCCGTTTAGGGGGTGTAGTGGCCGGGTGGATTAAGGCGTTCGTTGCGACGCGCACCGTCACCTGTTCGTATACCGGTCATGACGGCATTGCTTTTCGGGCAGTTCATGCTATCTGGAAAAAGAGGCTTTCCACCTCCTGGGCATAGCAGAAACCTACGTGTGCCCAATCCCCCCCACCCCAAAAAAATTACGTTTATACAGTTTTCAATAATAACATAAAATCCGATAAAAATTATACGAGTTATTATTATCTTTTATAAATATTATAGTTTTATTTTGTTCATAAAGTATCGGTATATTACACCTATATTATATTACAAAATTGTTCATCAAGCACGCTTACTCCTATTTTATTCTTTAATTATGCATTTATTTATATTGACTCTTGTAATCCTTCGAAACCTACAGGTACCTAAATACAGGTTCATAAACTTACATATTTTATTTGAAAACATTGACATAACATTTTAATCAAAATTCAGACAAGTAGTTTGTTTTAGTTATTAAATCGTATGTTTTAAGGATAACATACCACAATAATACATAATTTGAAAGTTAGGCATTTAAGTACCTATATATGTATAGGTATTGAAAAATATGGTTTAAAAGTATACTCCGAAAATAAGAGTTTGAATACTTAATAAAATAATAAAATAGGGTTATCAATGGTCATAACTGTTGGTTAATCTTGTAAAGGCATTAAAATGTGAAGGTTATGTTCATAATAGGGCATCATTTGATTATTATTAGCGTTCTGTTAGAGAACAGTATTAAATTCATAATATTATTTAAAAACCAATGCCAACTTAATTTTAAAATTTCTAAAATGTCTATGGTCGAAATGTATAACTTTTTTTAATCACCAAAATATATTTCAACTGTTAGTCATTAAAAAATGTTGCTTTCACTTTTGAACTTGTATGTTTCACCTAAAAGCATATTTGAAGAATGTTTATTAAAATTACGAACTCGTGCTATACATTAAATAAACAAAGACAATATTTATGCTGCTGTTGTAGCACCCTCTCAACAGCTAGTCTCAACTGTACCGTATTATTATTATTTGTTTTTGTTGTTGTAGTAATAAATTGATAACATAATAATTATTTTTATCTTACCAACCACACATCGATACCACATCACTGCTGTAAAAGTTTTTATATAAATCGGTTGATATGTGGTGTCACTCATCCATGAATTTTTTTTTCATATTAACATTGCAACTTCTGATCACGACAAGGTCACAAGGATAACGTTCATTTTCATATTATTATCAAAAACATATTTTATATTGTAAAGTCCAATCTTTACAGTAAATCAAGCAAATCAAATAGGTAGTTATTTAATACACGTACAAATTACGATGATATTCCGTGAGAGGTAAAACTATCTTGAATCCATCGTTCGCTAATGAATAATTATTAGGTATGATCTTCTACTTAGTTCGCAACAGGTTAGGTTAGTACATTAGACAATGTACAGAATCAAGTATACAAGATATTGCATTAGAAAATAGTATAATTAAATTTTGAATACGCAAATAATTTGGATACACTCAAAATGTTAGTAATTGTGCTTAATATAACTTAATAATTGTACATAGCAAAAATGTAAAATGTGAAGAAAAAAACAAAATTAAGTCATTTTAAAATCTACACCCAAATTGTCAAACGCCTTGTTAGGATTATACGTAATTTTACATAAAAAGCCGTCGTGACACGCACTTTATACATTACCGTCATCTACTTGATGAGACCTCCAACATTACTTTCAGTTTAATCAATGTATTTTACAGTTTAATTTGTTCGCTATAAACTTGAATAATTTTAACAAAACAAAATAAAAAAAATATTTTTTTTTTAGAGACAAAACAAAAGAGAGTTTAAATACGGAGTAAAGTTAATTAATTAATTAATTGTATAGTTGTAAACATGTAAACTACAATAATATTATAGACATAACAAGAACACTTGACTTTTGCACTTTGTTTATTGTTTTCGAAATTGATATGAAGTCTATCAACTATACTATGTTCCATATATTTTAACTACCGGTCTTCAGAAATTTTAATTTTTAACAATAAATTAGAAATATCTGTTATAAATTACAAATAAAGTTTGCACTTAAAGAATCCTATTTAAAGCAACAACATATTTATTTGTATTTATTATTCAATATTTTAGATGTTGCATTTTATACTAAGAAAATATTAATAGTATGATTGTTTTCAGTATAAACACTATATGGATTGGATAAATGACAAAATAAAAAGAAATAAAATCGTTCAAGTTTATCCACATAGTTATACAAAAAACATTTTTTTTTTTTTTTTTTTTAATAATCATATAATTAAATATACTGTAACGTCCCCTATTCCACTTGTCGATTTGTCGCGCCATCGGTGTACGTTTTGTTTATATTTACAAGGTCTTGGGGATTTGATCCCGGTGTGTGATACTGTTACTAGAGACCAAGGCTACCTTAAGGAAAGCAAGGTACTCAACATATATAGGTGTATTTCATTAACTATTAACTTATGATTATTATTACAATATTACAGTTTATTATTATGAATTTATTATAATATGAAATGAGGGTTACCAATTCGGGCCGTGGTGAGACGTGAGTGTAAATATCCACTATGGGTTGAGCTGGTCGTCCATGGAGTCTCGGTCAGTCATTACCTCGACGCGTGCGAGAAACCCTAGTGATTAGGGCCTAGTCAGTAGTCACCATATTACCCGTTTCGACCACAGTTGTTGTGCTAATATAGCTAATATAGCTATGCTTGACGTAAAGAGTATACAATGTCGATTACGAAAATCGTTACAATAATTACTATATTATATCTATATATAACTCGTTACTTATATCACAATCTTATTCAACGGAGTTTTATTTTATTGAGAATTACATTTTCTGAAAACCTTTAAGTTGAATTTAGTTCAACATAACCAAAATCAACATAATAATAATATGTTAATTTTTTTTTCAAACATTAGTAAGCCAAGGATATTTAAATGTATTGTATTCATTATAATTTATTGGGAAATCCTAAATAATATTTTTTAATGCAGTGATTAAGATTTAATCACTCACATAACCATATTATACTCATATTTTTGACATGATGATGTGTATGTTTGACACAATAATTTTAAGTTTTAATAGCTATTTAATATACTAGTGTCTTATTATATTTATCACTAGTAGGTACAGTTTAATTCTTATAATACTTAAAGTATATTTTCACGTATTAAATAATATTCTTTGAATCAATTGAACAAAAGGCAATTTATAACAATAACTTTCCACATGCTGACGAAAATATTAGAGGGGTTAGTATGACAAAAACATTCTTTCGACGTCCCATTGTTTACTTTCTGTGTTACCCTTCTTTGTAACGCCGTAAAAGTTACATTGTATATAACCCACACACACACACACGCGCGCGCGCGCGCGCACGCACGCACGTACGCACGCACATGCACGTATAAGAAGAATGAAGAAAAATAAAATAATATTTATAGCAAGCTTTTTAGTGAGTTTTAATTACTCGAAAAATTGATTTAACTTTGGCAGCGTATCTACCACAGAGAAGTTTACAGAAATTTAAAATGGAAGAAATTAACAACCATGTCAGAAACTTACTAAATTGACTAATTAAATTGGGAATATTACGTAGAATAATGTAGGTATTTCAAACTTTGTTAGAAATTAATTTTAAACCGATATGATGGTATAAAATTGAATTATACTCCCTTATGTCTTATTATTAGTGTGTGCAGACAGTAGTTAGGGGGATAATTTTTATTATTTATTAAACGGATGACCATGTCAGATTGCATAACAATATCATTGACGAGCATTTACTAGATGAGATAAGTGACAAAATATTGAATAATTCAGTTCAAGTTAAAAGACTTATCAAAACCCTGACGCTTATTTAATTTTTATTCATAATATTTATTCGGTTTTAAACACATAAAACTAAAGAATTTTATGATGATCTCTCCTAAAAAAATTCTACTGTTAGTTATTTTAATTCAGTGATGTAATAATATTTACCTTCAGATCACTCGTTACTCGTATATGGCGTGTTGTCTTAGCAGTCTCCTACCTACATCATAAATAATAATAATTAATAATAGTCTTGTTTTATGATTGGTCGTGTAAACATAATCGACTCCCTTCAACGTATTCGTAATATTACAGAACATAATATGATGTTGTATCGGTTATAGAACAAAAATTATTACAAAATTTACAACGATGTAATATGGAAACCATATCGCAAACAATATATATTTTATGTATCGGAAATTGTTCTCAATAATAATATATAAATACGCATTTTCACTTAATACGCGATAATTCAACGCTGATAAACGAATTGATTTCAATTTACAGGTAGAATATTATAATATTTTGTATAATAAAATATTGAATGATTTTAGTATTTTTATTTAATGTTCACGAAGTGCATTGATTTATCAAAATATCATAAGCCAATGACGTTTTAAGTAATACAATTTATTACATTTAATGTAAGGTATCAGTAATATCGATTGTATGTACATTTTTATATACTCCGGTTTATACTGGTTGAATATTTGGCCCAATAATAATAATAATTTTTCAAAAAATTTAAAGTTTTGATCGGTGTGTTGCAAGTATGTACGCGCGTATGATACTTCTTTCGGAGCAGTTTGACTGTGAAATTATATATTTGTTAATATTCAAATTAATATTTCGATATTATGATTTAATTTAAGAAATTTTGCATAAAAAGTGTTCCTTAAGATATTATTTTATTACATTTGTTAGATGAAAATAAACTCGTTTGTAGATGGCTCTATGATAGAGTCTCAATAATTGGTTTATTCGATATTATTGGTTTATGGTGAACTGCCAACTGTAGACTGAAATGAGATACAATATAATTTTTGATTGTTGTTAGGTTCACATAAGCCAAGTATGTAATCTATATTATGTAGTGTAGGTGATATTGCATAAATCGTGATACCTGATATCGTTGTTGTTACCTATTATTGGATCATTATCATCGCTAAATTAAATGTCCCGGAGAATAATTAAAATAGTTTTGAGATTTAAATTTTTATTAAGTTTCCGTTAAAATCTCCAGTCAACATCAAGAGCAATTTATTTGTTTCTTCACCAATAAATTTATTTTAGTTTTATACATTATACTTGGAGCTAATAAACAAATATATATCTTTTATAATTTATTAGGCATTTAGGTAGTTTAATATAATATTAAATAACAAAAATTAATTTATACTACATTCTATGCTATGTTATATTTATATTATAACTAATAAATTAAGAAGTACATTTTTTTAATTTTTAATTTGTGCACGGTTTTTGATATAGAGAAGTTTTGCATTATTCAACTGAATAAATGTTCTTATACGAACAAAAAATTGATAGCGTTAGCCAATAAGAATTGGAGAACTACGATATAGGCTAAGTGAAGAAATATTTTAGCGTTGACTGCTTTAAAATTGCATTTGTTATATTTATTTCGTTGAATAGATATGTATTAAACATTTAATTAGCTATTTAATATTTATTTTGATGTTGACTAGGTCTGAGTGAGCTATAATCCAGGTTGAATGAGATGTCGTGTTTGATCGAGTTTTGCGAGTGTATTTGTGACATTCTGATAAGATGCGATTGATCGATTGTATTTTGATTACTTACCTATTGATTTAATAGTACCTACCAGCTTGTTACTGTTGTGATGAATATATTGTATAAGCTATATATTATTCATTACTGTTTCAATATTATTTTCCTTTTTCACTTTATTATATGTAATAATGTCATACACTGATATTAATACGATTTATTATCTAACCAAAATGAGAGAGTCATCACATTTTAAAATGATTAAACAACATAACTTTATTACTTTAATACAATTTAATGGCTAAAATATTAAAGTTCAATAGTTTGACCGTCATTTTACGTGATGTATGCTTATTACTGTAATGCATTGTGTAGTCATGTGTGTTTTATGACTGAATCAATTTTATGAATAATGATTTTGGAATATGATATAAATTTATGATAATAGGATAATGGTGTGAAAATTAAATTTATAATTGAAGTAAATGATTTATAAATCCTCGGAAGAATAGTTGCAATGGTACTTAATATAGGTAATATACTTTAATATAGATACCTATATTACCCATATGGTAATTTTTTCTATATTATAGGAATATAATATTTTTTTATCATATAACCCACTTCATCTCAAGGTATTAATTTTCTAATATGTACACAATTTGTGTCATGAGCTAAAAAAAGTATTATTTTTTATATACAAAAAAAAGCATATATATAATATTTTAAATTAAAAATAAGAATCTAAATTTTGGAAAGATTTAAATTATTAAATAAGTTAAATATGTTGTACAACATATCTTATTGAAGCTTTTAGTAACGTTTTTTCCTATTACTTTCAAGAGTATTATTTATTGTATTTTAATTGTGTTGTTATTTTTTTTACATTAATAATATTATCTTTTTAAAAGATCGTCCAAAGTTTAAATGAAATTATCATTTATAGATTTATAAATCATTTTTCAACAGGTTTAATAATATTCATAAAATTTTCATTCTCTCTAAGCATGCTACTCTTCAAAAAAAAAAAAAAAAAAAAAATGTCACAATAATATAAATTACCAATTTGTAGTACAAAATAATACTGTAACTTACGTCAATATAGAACGTATCCATCAAGTATGCTTCGCTTAACTCACATTATCTATTCGTTCGTCAATCTTCTCAGATGCACCATACTTCGCGATGGTTAACGCTCTTAAATAAATCGTTTTAATATTTATATATTGAGTTATACTATCTGATATCACTTTAAAATATTTTTATGGTGTCTTCTCATACACTGGAAAAATATAATGCGTTGCTTACCATTTAAACTTAGAATGCATTTTAAAGGGTTGATATTCCTTTAAATGATTATTAATGATTTAAACATAAAATATGATTATGTTCGAAGTCTATTTCAAAAGGTTATTACATGAAAATGGCATAAAAATTGAATAATTTCTAAATAATTTACTACAAAATAAATCGCAAGTTTTCATGATACGACGAATTTTGTTGAAATTGATCGTAAAAAATTCATACTAAATAAAATACATTTTGAATAACTTTAAACGGCTATAGTACATCTCATAAGGAACCTTGTTTTTAAAATGTTGAATGAATAAAATTTTTTTATAGACATAAAATAAAATGTCTATAAATAGCTCAATAAGAGTAACTGTAATTGACTTTGCGTGAAAATTCACAAAGTGCCTTTGAAAACTACTAGGAATTTTTATAGTTGATCACCCCTCCCCCCACATAAAAAGTACTAACTAAATTCTAGAAGTTGACAATTGAAACGTTTTTTTTATTGTAAAAAATGTTTATCTACAAAAGAAAAAAAAATTATTGTAAAATCAATTTATTCACTTTCCTCAGAATCTGAAAAAAAAATATATATGAAAATAAATATATAACATTATTTATAATAACAAAAAAAAAGGCGGGTAAGTCGTGGATGTCGCTCATCTGCTGTACAGTAGGTTACAAGTGGGTTACTGTAATGGATGGAATTAAATTTGAATCCAATGATATTATATCACTGTATACGAAAAACGAATTTGAGCGTAGACGGTTTATCTGTCTAGGATATATTATAGATTATTAAAAATTTTCAAATTTTCGATTTAAAAAGACATTTTTTTTACGAATTTCTAGTTTTAAATAATTTGCAAATTTTCATGATTTTCGTGATTTTTACATAATATGTAAAATTCAAACATTGAATGCTTGTAAAAAAAAATTAAGACTACGCATTTCTTTTATTTTTCAATTGCTATTGTAAAAATATGATAGGAGCCATGTATTAAATTTTCAAATCTTAGATATAAAATGAAAATTGTTTATGAATTTCTAGCTTAAAATAATTAACGAATTTTCATGATTTTTACGTATGTTGTCATAATTCAAACTTTGAATGCTTGTAAAAAAAAAAATGTGACTATAAATTTATTTTATTTTTCAACTTCTATTGTTGACATGTGTAGAAGCCTTGTATTAAATTTTCAAGCTTTTCTACCGAACGAATACATTTTTATCGATATTTATAGAAAAAAAAACTAAAAAAGTTGAAAAATTAAAATATCAGTAAACAGCTCAAAAGAAATCTAAATATTTTGAAAATTTTATCAAATATAGAAAATGCTTATATAAATATTCAGTGAAAGTTTAAATTATCTGCGGTCATTCGTTTTAGACTTTTAGAGTTACACCAATATAAGAAAATCGCTAAATGTGAAATCCAGTGAAAATCCAATGTTGTAATAATTTAAATTTCAAATGCTCATAAAAATTTAATTTGAATTTCCGGTGGAATTTTTATTTGTGATAAAGATTGAAAAACTTTTAAGGAATCTTCTATTAAATTTTCAAATCTTAGATTTAAAAAGAAAATTTTTTATGAATTTCTAGCTTAAAATAATTTGTGAATTTTCGTGATTTTACGTATTTTGTCAAAATTCAAACTTTGAATGCTTATAAAAAAAAATTATGACTATGAATTTCTTTTATTTTTCAACTGCTATTGTAACAATATGTTAAGAGCCTTGTATTAAATTTTCAAGCTTTTCTGCTTAACAAATAAATTTTTATCGATATTAATTTAAAAAAAAACTAATAATGATCGAAAATTTCAAATGGCTATGAATAGTTCAACTTAAATCGAAAATTCTTAACAATTGCATGGTGGATAGAATATACTTTATAAACATTCGGTGAAAATTTTATGTATCTATGGTTATTTGTTTTTAAGTTACATCAAAAACCAAAATCGATTTTGTCGAAAAATGAGTGTGTGTAAAATTTCCCGTTTTTCCTTTAATTTTTAGTTTGTTTTTCTCGATTATTTAGAAAAGTATTAAGAATTTTTCACTTCTGACCCCCCAAAGTACCAACTAGATTCAAAAAAAAAAAAAAAAACACACATCATGATAAAATGATATGATCGCTCCGCTCAGAATCTAAAATGCATGTATGGTAATATATTATAATAACTTATAATTTTTTTTTTCTTTCAGAAATGCCCAAATTCGCTGAACCGATAACAAATGTTACGGTTCCGGTTGGCAGAGAAGCAACAATAATATGTATCGTAGATGACCTCGGTTCTTATAAGGTAAAGTGTAAACTATATTGGTTATATACTTATATTATATATTTTGTGGGAAAATGTAAATGTTGTTTATCCAAAAATTGGTAAATACTAAATACTAATATTTACATTTCTGTCGGCTTAAATTTTAGACTTTAAATACTATCTATCTAGTGTTTTAATTGTTTTTTACTTGTTAACCATCATTTGTGAGTAACTCCAATAACTCCGGACATAGACTTGTATTTCTTACATATTTTTATGCGACATTTCATGAAAATAAATCTTTTTCATTTTGTATGAGTAATATAGCTTGGAATAATTTTTTTACCACGAAATTAGAATTTTACTGAGAATAAAATGACTTATTGAGTGTCTGATGTATATTTTTATAAAAATGAAGTACTTATAAACATAATATAAGCAAATTAATGACAAATACATTCATCACTCCTCTCAGAATCTAAAATATGCATTGGCACATTGGATAAATAAAATAAATATTCAGCTTTTTATAAGGGTATATTGAAAATAATATAGTCAAAGATTATTTATCTTTGTTGTTTTCGAATGATATATATACTATAGTTATATGCCTTTATGAATAGATAAGCCATGATGATTTTTAATAAACAAGTGATGATTGGAATAAAATATATACTACAATCATATATTGTTATCAATATTTCCACAAAATAAAAGAGAATAATAATCATTTAAATATTTTCTTCTTCTCATATGATTTTTATGAACATTTTTTAACCAAATATTGATATTATTAACCTTAACATTATAAAAGTACAATATTTTGTCACCCGATTCCATTAGGAAGTTAAAAATTTAGATTTATAGTATATTATGATATTGAAAGTGTATAAATGTTTAAAAATTCAAAATGTAAGATTAATTAATTTATAGTTTTATTTGATTGTAATTTCTTAGGAAAATTATAAAACAATAATTAATAGCATATTATTTTAATGGTGATTAAGATTATTGATTATTATTATTATTATTATTGATTACTCCTCAGAATTTCATTATATAAAAATTCAATTTCAAATATGTGCTAAATAGAAAATAGAAATTAACTATAAGTAGCTCTGTACCGATATTCTTATTTTGTTGCTATTCAAAAATTTAAAAACGAATTACTGTAGAAATTTGAAATTTACACCATATGTTTATTTTATCTATAGGTACTTGATAACATTTTTAAAATATAAATCTAAAAACTATATAAACACAGTTTTTTTTAGTTTTTTTGAGTTCGAATTTGGATGAAATTACATATTAGTATTTTTATTAACAATTTTAGTTATATTGTTATCATTTAAAAATATTATTCGTGGATACTTGAAATTTCTAGAGTTTAATTTTATTCCAATTTTAATAGTATTATGTCGTTGATGAGTTTAATACTTTACTTTATACTATATTGTTTATACTATGAATAACTGAGTGAGTTGGGTACATAATAAAACTGATTTGATTAATTTGGAGTTAATTTTATAGGTATCTACATTTTTATTATTTTTTTTTCGAAATAAAAACAATATAATTATTAGGATAATACAACATATCCTAGACTGATACTCGAAGAAGTCGAAGAATCGTTTTTCGTATACAATATTATATCATTAAATTCAAATTCAATACCATCCATTACAGTAACCCACTTGTAACCTACTGTACAGCAGTGTGATATGCACTTAACCGCTATTTTTAAATTGATTGAATTTTAAACAATATCGTGATTAATCTAACTTAAAATCTATGCTGTTATCATTTATCAGCATTCAAAAGATTAAAAAATTAAAAATTCTAATTCGCTAATGCTGTTTATTACGATAATGACTTCAAATTATTTATTAATATTCCTTATTAAAAATCTACCTATTTTTAGTGTTAACGTGTCTATATATCATTTTATTATTTTTTTTTTCATATACAACAAAGATTTATTATTCTGAAATTCAATATTTTCCCGAAAATGTATGAAATTTGAAGATCGAACTTGTAGTTAATTAGTTATCGCTTTCCGTTATTACTAAGACATAGTTTATTTAAACGAAAATTGTATATTTTTCTGAATGTTTTTAATCATTATTTTCAAGCGTAAAATTTGTTTCATACATCAGTGAACTTGTGTATAACTCCAAATATTTCAAATATTTTACGTTTTATTAAAATGATTTTCAGAAGGCAGAGTTTACTCGTCTATAATGATATTTCAACCAATGTTGACGTTGTGGTGTTTACCGGAGCCACTAAAGGTTGAACACATTATAAATAAGCTGCTCTTTGGTGACGTTCTGGTAATTTGATTGTCTGCAATCGGCAGTCGCCAATCCTTATAACAATAAAGTCCGAACGGATTTTGCAATTTTATATAGGTTTTAAGTGACGTCCATCCAATTATTATTAGTTTGTCAACAAAATCCTCCAAACACCTATAATATATCATAATATAATATTAATTATATACGATACGAAACTTTCATATACGCAAAGTATTTAGAAATATATATTTTTTTAAACCATGTCACATTAAATTACGGTGAAAAGATTAGTAATATTATTATATTTTGTAGTGTGTCCCCAACGTCGGTACTCTGCAGCAATACTTATGAAAACTGGCCAAGTTTATGAATAATATTTCTAGTTAGTTAAATCAAGTAAAAAACGAGTTATATTAATACAGTTTTCAAATAATTCGGTTAGCTACGTCAAAAGCTTTTAATAATAATAAAAAAGAATCAATAAAATATATTTGAGTTGATGTGATTTTTTTTCACGCTTGATTCATGGACTTTAGTCATTAATACAAATGCAAAACAGTGGTTTCACCGGATGACTTCTGGGTGACATACTTGTCAGAAGTTTTAACAAGAAGAACAGTAAAATATACTGATATTACGATAATATAATATAATAAATACGTACAGAATAATACCTATACTATATTCTATTTAAAGGATAAAACATTTTAACATTTTTTTTTTTTTCAACTAATTTAACTTTAACAATGTATATCTAAATTCTGGAAAAAAAGTAAATGTCGAAGATTAGTCAGTGGCATATGTACACTGAGTCATATAGTAGGTTATAATGACACACACACACGATGTATATAATATAAACTGTAACGACGATACACCACACAGTATCGTTTCTGCTAAATAAACGCAATTATAACGCAGGGTTCTCGTCCTTGGATTCTAGTGGAATTATTATTTCGGGCACAGCACTAACATCGCCGTGCTTATATAAATTTTCTCGAAACTTGATTTCCACGTTCTACTATTATATATTCCACGTGATTGCGATATTATGCATTAATGGGATGTAGGGTGCAATATGTGGGGGTCTCCATGCCTGATAATACGTGTCAATTATCGGTTAATTTGTGTTCGATTGAAAAACTATGTGATACACAAGTGAATGCAATGTATTCTTACAAATTCTATTTTGTAATAAAATAATATCTCAAAAGCAAACATAATCTATCACGTGAGTAAGATAGACATTGAAAAAAAATATCAAGCATAATGATAAAAATATTCAAGATATAACTATACTGTGAATATAAAATCAACCATGATAATGAGTTTGCGGCGGTCGATGACGGGATTTCGATAACTGAGTTATAATAACGATTGTCTACTTAAAATAGAGTAAAACAAAAATATAAACTACGTAACTTGTCTCATAGGCCATAGCACAACCATAAACTCTACCAGCTTTCGAATTCCCCATTCACATCACACCTGACAAAACAAATAAAATTCGACATTGTCTTATATTTATTTTTATACTATTATATGCCACAATTGATTTACCTTCCATGCAGCTATTACTAGGTTCGTAATTTTACTCTATAATAATAGAATGCTCTAATGAAAATATAATAATTTTGACAAATTATATAATATATACTTATTATTTTAATAAAACAAAATTTTTCGTCTGGTTTCCATTTGGATAGACATTGTATCGATTTCTTAAATAACGTTTCACCACTGATAATTCTATAGGTATCTGCCGTATACGAGAGTAAAAAATAGTAAGCATAATAATTCATTACATGTGTATATAGTATTATATAAGAGTGTATTATATATATACAGGGTGATTCTTTTATCAAACAACACTCATTAATTCAAAAACTATTGACTTTTTTCAAAATTTTAGATCCATCTTGTTCTAGAACAATATATATTTTTAAAAGATTTTCACCCTTATATTTATCAGGTAAACCATTATCAACTTTTGATTTTCAAATGACAACCTATACTTAAAATATCATAAACTAAAAAGGCTATTTTTTCAATGAATTTTCACGTTTAAATTTTCATTTTTCGTTAATTCGTTTACAAGATATAAGTATCCTCCCAAAGTTAAATGGTTTTGGGTGTTGTTTGTGTGTTATAGGTGTATGTTAGGTGGTATTTACACACAAACATTATATAAGTATTGTTTGATAAAAAAATCACCCTGTATACAGGATATATTATAGTATTATACATTCGGTGGCAGATTTATAAGGAGGAGAGAGGGTCTAGTCTCCAGTGATACTGCACCTCCTCCACAAACACCGATATATTTAATTATTACGTGATAATATATTATATAGTATTATGCAACTTTTTTAAATTTATTTATTTACATATTTCAATATACTATAATAGAATCCCCCTTCCCCCCAAAAAGTTGAAAATCCACCACTGTGTACACTAAACGTTAAACGTTAAACAATATTAATTTAACGTGCGTAAATACTGATATAACGTGTTCACATATTAGTTTTGTATCTATATAGCTATTATGTTAGTGTATAACATATAAATCTGATGTTATATTTCAATAAATAATTCAGTGTATACATATACATTTCATAATCGATAACAGTTTTCATTTTATATTATTTTCAATCAATTTTATTAGTATATACATTTTTATTATTAATTTACACTTAAAATAATCGTATGAGTTAACAGGCATATCATTATATTGAAACATGAATCACTAGTGAATTTATATTTATTATTTTTGATATGTTTTATAATTCCCCTACTGTACGTTCCTAGATAAATATTATGGAAATTGAACATTTTAAATTTAACAACGTAATTTTCATCGAGCGTATCTATATACAACTTATATTATTATAATATGTTAAACTTAATATTATACAAATAGTTTACGTACCTCAGTCTGATTGCTTGATACCAGAAATATATAGTAGATAACTATAGGTACGATTTTAAAGTCGTAACGAGAGGCCGGATAAAATACCATACTTTTTGAAAATTATAATAATTCTGTTATAACCGTGGATAGTATAAAATCATAATATTATTTATTGTTTAGTTTATATTCGTTTAAAGAGGTTTCGTGTTAGTAACTTTTAAAACATATAAATTTAAAATTAAATTACGCCACTCATTATTTATTTTATTTTTCTAAGAAGGAAATCTCAAAACATGAACAATTGAGTGTTTTGAAATTTTTAGTGTTTTACATTTTTTCTTTTACCGTGACTCGAAAATATATATTATATCCATCGTACATTTTGGAGGACCATAAAAAACTTGAAGGGTTTCATACCTTTTGAGCTAAAATAAAAATTGTTAAATAATAAATTACTTTGCATTCATTGAGTAGATTTTATTTATCAGGCTCATTTAAATTTTCATTTATTCATTTGTTCGGCTTTTTAGGTTTTTCTTTTTTCTGCATTGTTTAAAAAATGTTTCTTCGCGTAATATTGTGATAAATATTATTCAAATAACCAATGATCAAACGAATACACAGGAAGCACGGAAATAATATATTATTTATTCGAATTAAGAGGAAAAATAAGTGCGCACATCAACTTCGAATACTAAAATAATAATAATAAAACATAAACATGTTTAATTTCATATACATCCGTTGCGTCGATTCTAGATGTATACGCCTTATGTGAGTGTTTTCTCGTAATAACAACAATGTCCGGAAAAGTCTGAGATTTTTTGCGCACACGAGGTAAAAGAAAATTATACTTTTAAATATTTTGAAACGAAGTAATTTAAATAATAATAACATAGTAAATATATCATGTGACATGAGCGTGATAGTTGATTTCAGTCACAAACGTTTTCTGAAATCGAGCTTCAGCTGGTGACACTAGTTTCCGGATAAGTGACCACCCGGATTTTAATGACAAAACTTCGTCAAATATACACGTGTTTTAAATTTCTAACCAACCGTACCCTCGCCCACAGTTAATAACTTACTAAATAATCTTCAGACTAATGGCCATACATTTTGAAGCCTTAACTAAATAAAAATATATCGTGATGTAATCGGTATAGGTTCTACAGACGATATTCTATTGAACATTCTGATATAATGGATGATTATTTGTTTTAATACAATATGCATTGAAATTACTATCGTTGGTCGTAAATAAATCATTCACCACATGAATTATATTATTATACAGTGGTTGTAGCAGTGTTAGTGACAGTAGTGATTGTAACGTCCTTCAATAAAATTAGGTAAAACAATAAAACAAAAAATACTGACCCGATGTCGAAAACTCAATTTACATACTTATTTAATACTAATGGAATTTCAGCTGGCAGTATGAAGTACGTTCATATATAAGCGTACTATCTCAAAGTTGCTTGCAATCCACCGAGTAAAATCGTATTATGTAAATATAATATAAACTAGAAAAAAAATCGTTTTCCGATATAATTGTTATTGCGCACGAGAAGGAATATTAGATAGTATGTTTATACAGCACCAGTATCTATTTTGTGTTCTCTTTACTTCCCTCGCCTCAATTTTTATTGCCATCGTTTTATCTTTCAGGGGTGAAACCAAGGTGTAGGGTTTTCCACACGATTCGATATTTCGATTACACGCGTTGATACCATCGACCCATTATGCGGCATTTTAACAAAGGAAACTAAATAGTTTCTTATTGAACTCGAATTACAATCGTTTAAAGATGTAGGTGCCTATACATAATATTATATAACGTGTATATTGTACATAAAATATAATAAAACCTCAGTGCAGAGAGTACTTGCACCTTACTCTCCTGTGGGCTACTCCCGAGTCTTGACAGACGACAATCACGAAAATGCGGACTCGGAAAGGGAGTTTTAATGTAGGGTGGCATATATGGTGGCAGTTGTTTGAACAGAACTCGTCGTAATTTTTCACTTCGCAAAGGAAAGCGCATGAGTCGGATAGGAAGTTATATATACAAAATAAAAAAATGAAAGTACTAACTCTACAATTAAAACGGATTCATGCCTTCATGAAAATACTTCTACTTCAATACAATGCAAAATAGAATTAATTTTTCAAATGGTTCAAGTAAGTTACATTTTTTTCTGATTAAGTATTAAACGAAAATCATACTAATTTAATACAATTTAACAGTTTTATTAAACGCCATAACGTTATAGTTTTGAATTTGGATGGATAGGTACACATGTATTTCTAAATAGCAACAAATTAATTTAAGATTCTAATTAAAAAATGTTAGGGCAAATTACGAATAAATTGTTTTGATATTCATAATTTTTAAATTGTTTATTTTGCTGGTGACAGAGATATTATTTAAGCTCGTGAAAATACTGTTAGGTACAACTTAAATTAACTTACAGTCTCATTTTAATTTGATGGCAGACTGGTACAGTAAACGGAGAGTTAAAATTAACCACTCTAAATCAGTACATGTAACCTTCACACTAAGACACAGTGACTGCCCAAGTTTAATCGTATGTATTAATAATTCCATGATCCCAACCTCCGCGCCGATACGGTCTAATAGTTAAGAGTTAGGACTCAATCTTTATAAAATATTAACATGGAATATACACATACT
Source organism: Diuraphis noxia (assembly GCF_037042655.1). NCBI lineage: Eukaryota > Metazoa > Arthropoda > Insecta > Hemiptera > Aphididae > Diuraphis > Diuraphis noxia. Next base: position 38,311,385 of record NW_028301713.1, on the reverse strand, counting down.
AAACAAAATATTCATCCTTTATCCTCGTTCATGAATACTCAAATCATTCATTTTCAATAATTTCTCAAATAAAAAAATAAAAACAACAATTATATGCAAACCACTTCTTATATATCTTACCAAACTGTTATTTATTGGTAGGTATTGGATAAAACAAAATACACAAACCAGAAAAAGTATTCATAAGACCACAATAATAATTGTCAAGTTTAAACACACGTACCCAGTATTATACATACCTAACCATTATACACGTTTAATATCAATACATATACAATTATTAATTAATTGAGATAAAATAAATATTACCTACTTGCGTCATTACGTGCGTTTGATGTAGTTTGAATATGTGTATCGAATAATACATGTATTTCTAAGTTCCAACCATATAAAAAGTCCATCCACTTAGGTTATACGTAAAACTATTATACAGTTGTAGACATATTGGTCTACAATACAACATATACAAGTGTATATTACAATAATACAAATAATAAAAAAAAATAACAATATTATAATAATGTAAGTGTATAACATATAAAATATACACACACACATTAATAATATTTTTTTAGATATGAGACTAGATAACTATAATTCATTAGTGTTTCGATTAAGAAATGTTCACAATAAATAAGAGGGATTTTTTTTTTTTTAGAAAATATAGCATAAGTGCCTATATATTTACAGATTGTATATTTTCTTTTCTAATAAAAAAAAAAAGTGTCTATAAATTTAAAAAAAATTCAATATTGAATACAACAAAGAGGTTATTCTATATGTCAGATCATCGTGAGTCACACTGTATATACAGAAAAAAAAAATTAAAAGCGATTTTATTTTTAAAATATTAAAATATGTTTGTGTATATTATTATAGAACTTTGATTTTTATTTTTAAAGAAAAACAATGAATTTAAATATCCATTCAAATTAAAAAATATATATATCACATCAATATGTATTTGATATAATTGATCTCGTTTACTTTATGTTCTAAATATACATTTTTAATATTGTTTAACATAATATATCATCAATATTATATGAAAAAAAAATTATTATGATTTTTTTAGTACAAAATATTATACTAAATAATTAAAAAAATTCCTTTTATTTTTTCTGATTTTGGGCATAATTTATTACAATGATATTAATAATTAATTAAATTCATCACAACCATTTATGCTTGAAATGATTGTATACCACATTTAAATCATAATAAGTTTTTAGCTAAATATTCACTTGTATAAAAATGCGTCAAACATAATTGGTTTTTTTTTAAAGAAATTTGAATTTTGAATTTTTATAAAAATAATACATTATTTCAATAATATAATATGATATGGTATTTTCTACAATATTTTATTTACTTTATATTTAAAATTGAAATTATACCTATTTATATCACTTTTTTTACTATTGAAAAATCTTTAAAAAAAATAATAACACTTATTTTAAATTTTAATTACCAGATAATCACAAGTAACTTGTTGTCCAGATTCACGCGTAAATATTTGCGATACTTCTCGTTTTATAGATAAAATGCCAATATAATGCATAGACTATAGGATATTACGTCTATTTTTGATATATTAAATATGATATGGTTGTATATCATAATTATTATGAGATAAATATTTTAAAACTCTTAGATTAAAACAAGTCTTATTAATATTTGTCCATTCGTTGAATAATAAATTAATGTAAAAAATGAAAATGTTTCGATTATTCAAATGAATTTAAGAATTTCACGAGTTCCAAGTGTTTTATTTTAAAAGGTCGGTTTTGTTTTCAATTACATTGTATATTATTATCTCAGAGAATTTGAATAGCTTTGATTTTATATGAAGATGTTACAACTATAGAGTGTCTTACAGCCATACATTAAAATATGGAATCATGGGGAAAAAATTATGTCAAACCTTGTATTGTTAAAAAATAACAACGAGCATTACGTTCATAATTGCAATATCATATTACAATATTTGTAGGGTATTGTCTATTATAGACATTTAAATGCATTGTGTGAATTTATGTATATTTACTACAATATGATATATACCTACTCGTATAATAGGCAGTGAGTACGAATGTATCCTGATGTTAGTGTTGTAAAGTTAACACGACTATTTTATTTCATTAGGATACCTACGAGCTACGACTAAATTATTTAAGTTTAACATTTTGGACAATTTAGCAAGTTTAATTAATATAAAAATACAAATTATGTTTATTTAACCAAATTAACTGTTATAGGTATTTATGATTCGATTTCCTAAATAATTTGTATTTTTAAATATAGAGTATAGACGTAAGAAAAAAGATAGGTAACAACTAACAAGTCTATACTGTCAATTTGGCCTTAAATGTTTAAATATTATATTTTATATTATAATATAATATGACGTACTTTGCTGTCATGGAATTATTTGAGACAACCAAAATCGCATGTTTTGGCATGGTATTTCAATGAAGCGTAATCTTGTTAATTGTTGAGTATTATGCCAGGATGATAATTTAGCTAGTTATATTTATACACGGCCAATATACTTTAATACTTAACAATTCAACGTCCCAGTAAACATAATAATATAAGTTATTAACATTATATTAGCTAAATAAAAAAATAACTCCTTAAATCGATAGGTACCTATTAAACAAATATTATAAAATATATAAGCCATTTAAATATTTGGATGGTATTTAAATATTATACAATAAATAGCTTTTAAAATATTGTTATACGTTCAATGTTTATAGTGTCACCCCTATTATTATTACTTATCCCGATTAATCTATTTAGTAAATATGATCATGAACTCATCTTTTATAATGCAAATTTAATTTAACTGGGATGCAATTGTGTAAAACTAATATACAGACAAACGAATGGTAATAATATACCTATGAGTAGTAGGCATACTTCTTACATCAACGAAATTGTAAATACTTATACTAGTTATACATTTAATACCTAATTCTAAAATTAAAAAAAAAATAATAATTAGTGAATTACTTACCCATCATTTTTAGTACGTGAAATAAATTATTGGTATATCCTACCTATTAAAAAACTGTATGTATGCAGTATGCTACCTACCTACCGGCTTACAGTCTTGTTAAGTATTCGAATACTTGTATTTAAATACTAGTATTTAAATACTTTTTTTGTATTTCAAATACTTTTTAAATACTTTTTAACCAATGTATTTTAAATACTTAAAAAATACTTTTTATTTGTATTTATATTCTAGAATACTAAATACTTTTTTACATTCCTATGGGCTATGTTCTACTCCAATTTAAATTTCCAATATTTTGTAATGTACTGTTTTAGATTTTGTTTTTAAAATATTATTTTATAATGGTTCTAACTTCTGAGAATTTATAAATAAGATTTTAGATTTCTCCAAAATACAAGCTGATAACAGAATGACTGAAACCCCCGTCAGCCACTCACTCCCACTTAAAGGCATACGGGACACAGACCATCACAACTAGTTCTTGAATCTATAAATAGTGTTTATTTTCAAGTTGTAATAAGCACTAATAACATTATAACAATAAATAATAATACGACTTTATATTTAAAATTATTATTGTACCTATCTCTTATCTAATGTGTGGATGTGTGGTTGTCGGTTGGCGGTACTATACAGTACCTAGTTAATAATTATAAGATATTTGTTATAATATATTAATATTACATTATTATTTATTACAAGAGTTGATAATACTCTATAGTCTATCGTCTATGTTTGATGTTTCTTATAATTTATAAATCATAGTATTTTATTTACCAATTTGGCAATTTAATACTAAGTATATCAAACGTGCAAAGGCAAACAGGCGACAGGAAACAGCGTGTGCGTCCTGCACTCCTGCGTTGTTAATTTTTGTTGTTAGTTGTTAGTTGTTACTTATTAAATTATCAAGTATTAGTGGAAGTATTTTGAATACTTTTAAAAAGTATTTGTATTTATATTCAAATACTTTTAAAAGGAAGTATTCGAATACGTATTTTAAATACAATTGACACCAAGTATTTAAATACGTATACTGAATACATTTGAAAAGTATTCTTAACAAGACTGAAAATAAGACATACCTATACTACATAATCTTAAATATGTTGTATTTTTATTTGATTGTGTTATTGTAAAGTGTCTTTGATTTGAGTTATTAAGATATTCGACATATTACACAGCCCGATATAGGTTATACATTAATATATAATAGGTAAATGTATAAGTAGCTTTTATAATGTTAAATATCTACCAAGACCCACAATATCTTACTTTTAGATATTATATTATTTTAGGCTGTGTTGAGTTTTTTCATCTCATCGTGTTAATATAGTAACAGATTTGATATAGAACATCAACTAAAAGAGAAATGATGGTGATCCATTTACAACACAACTCAACAAATATCATAACAATATAATATAACGTATTAAATTACAATGATGATCATCAGCAATATATTGATTCAATTTTAGTCCAATAAATTATTGTTATTACTTAATCAGTATGTAAAAATGGTGAACCATCCGTAAATTTTTTTGATAGGTAAGCAGCATATCAAACACCAATGAAATAGAGGTAGGTAGAAGAATACACGAGTAATCAATTATTTTGTTATTTAGTAAATATTAAACACACTAAAAATCCTATAGAAAAGTAACCTAAAGTCGTGTTAAATGTTTTTTTTATTCTTAAATAGTTTATAATATACAAACTATTGAATATAGGGAGTAGACATCAACTTGTAACTGTAAATATTAAATGTCTTAATTTATTGTTATAACTTATAACCAGGATTATAAAATTAATATTCAAATTAATCAAATGAAATATAAACTTTCAACCAACAATTCTAACAAAAACTAGCAAATTCGCTAAAAAGAAAATGAATATATTCAATCATCCGTTTTAATAATTTGACCTCCTTCGTGGTCAATAAAAAATATTAATCTCATAACCGACGTTTCAAACACCATGCACATATAAAATGAATTTGCAAATATTAAATTACTAGTTATTGTATTATTAATAATTTAAGTCGTCTTATGAGTATGATATTATTATAATATAAAGTATTTATCGGTAGTTAGAAGATTGTAAAATAACTAGCTTCAACGTATCTTTAATTACGATTAAAAATCGTCATAAACAAATCATAATATTATACAAATTACAATCGAGATTATTCTTTAAATGCATTTGTAATTTGTTTGATAATAATGACCAGAGAAACAAAGCATTTATCTTGAGTAAAATAACCCCAGGGGATCGTTTGAATATACTTAGAAATTAGTAGTTACTATAGTTTTACTGTTAATTGTCTGTTCTTATTAAGAAATTACACCACGACGACTTAGTTTTTACATGTTAATCCCGCGAAGAAACATTGACGCTTATATTTTATTATTTGCACAGCAATATATCATACAGACAACTGATAAAAAAAATAAATAAATAAAAAACCATATAAAAAGTGTTTTTATTATTATTTGTATTATACCTAATATTATGATATACTAGGTACTAAATTTTCACATTATTGTACATTTTGGTACTTTAAAAAACAACCACGATAATTAAGCAATATTACGTTACGGGAATTATTAATGAAACATCAATAAAAATAAATAAATATTTATCATAATAGGTGTGCAAGTAACTTTTAATGATAAGTATGTAATATTATTACGTACGTATCTACATTTTCTTCATTTCAATTTTTTTTTCAGTTCATTTAAAAAATAAAAACCAGAAAAAATATTTTATACTCGTATTTATTTAAGATGATTATTTTAATCAATATTTCATGGTTTTAAAGATAATTATTTTTAACTCTACGAGTGTAAACGATGTAAATATATTATAATATTATGATGTTTTTTTTTATTTTAATTTTAATTGAGCCTAAACAACATAGGTTTTGGCTTTAAACATTAATATTTTTTTACACAAGTATGTAGCATTAACAATAATATATACATTACAATAATAATAGTATGAAAAAAAAAAATAAAAAATAATGATGTTTCATCGTCTTGCAATTCTTTGAATTTGTTTTAATTTTATTTATAACACGGCTTTTAAATGTTATGTATTATCAAGTGAACATCAATAAAAAAATATATAATATTCTAAAGTTATTGATTTGTTGTTTTGTATTTTTTTATCATAAGTAGTCCAGGCTGATACCAACAACTCAAAAAAATATTTAAGTACAGTTTTCTATTTTTTGTTTTTTTTACGAATATTTGACAATATCAGATATTTAAACGAAAAACAAAATTTTTAATTTTTAATTTTTTGTAAATTGAAAATATTATTAAGGACTTGAATCTTTTACGTAACTATATTATTTATAGATATATTAAGTAACATATAACCACACAACCCCATTTTCAAAATATATGGATAGCTTAATCGTATGCTATTACCACGAACCATTTACATCATTTAAGAGTAAGTTGGTAATAGCTCAAAAGTTAGTAACAATAATAAATTATATTCAAATATACAATCATAATAACAGTAAAATTGCATGTTTTAACATACACGTAATGGCTAATACTGTCTATATTAAATACTATACCTTTTTAAGTGTTTGTAAACAATTATCCATATTATCATCAGTGTATATTTGTTAAAATTTATCATTATCTAAAAAAGTAGGGAAAAGAACGATTTTAAAACATCTAATCAAAATTTCAGCCTTGACTAAAAATTAGATAAATAGGTAACATAAAATAGATATAATTATTTTATAAGATATTATATAGGTATTTAATAATAGAATCTGACAGATTGAATTCGCTCAGAATCGTTGTTCCCATAAAATTATGTATCATTGGATTCAAATTACAGTCACTTACTCAATGACAAGATACACTACAACACTTGCTAAACGGTTGATAACCCAAACCAATTAAGATAAAAAAAAAAGTAAATTTTTTTACATCTTTACATGCTATAAATTGCAATTTTAATAAAGGCATTGATCATCAGAATTTTTTTTTTGAAATTGATTACCTACTGATAATAAAATTAATTTTGAAATAATATCTTAAAAATTCATACGAGACACCTTGATCTCACTTGTTTCATATGATTGCATATCTTTGAAATCTCTTGATGGTTTATTTTCTCAAATGATCATTTTTTTTCGGTTTAGATCAAATCATTGAATTATTTCTAGACTGTGCTTGACATGGGAACATATTCGTGTTTAAAAGCTAAAAATATTATTAGCAATCATTTAAGGAATAACTCCATTTCATTTACATTCAAAATATTATCTTTAGCAAAACATTTTAAATACATTTTAATAGGCTATTCAACTTTTATAAAACACTGTAAAGGTTGGAATTAGCACTCTTTGCACAGATGACTAACCATTGATAATGATAATTAGTACCTTATATATGTGTATATTTATTTCAAAATATACCTATTTATTAGTCTGTAATAAAAATATATGAATCAAATTAATTAATTCAATCAAACAATATTAAGTAGGTACCTAATTGTAATTTATAAGAATAATTTCTTAAAACGAAAATTATAACCTTCTTAAAACTAACCAACTTTATAGACAAAATATAATTGTAATTATAATTTCTAAGATAATGTAACATAATGTAAACCTCAAACAATTAAAAAAATTGTAATTAGTATTTAAGAAATTAACTAATGGCCCTTGCTGCCGAGTTATATATAAAGTTCAATAAAAAAAAAAAAATGATTTAACAGTTTTAAATTTTAAAAATCTATAATAATAAGTAATATCAACAAAAGATTATTTCTTCATATAATTTAAAAAGTTATAACCTACCTATTTATTTTGTTTGATCAAAAAATGTTTGAGCGTACCTAATACAAATATTCGTTTGACATATTTAATTTTATTTATTGTTTATGAAAGTTCTATGAAATAAATTATACACTTTTCGTAATCAAAAGTTAGAGCAATTAATCTCTAACGGTAGAAACAATATATGGTTCAAATTATAAAATCAAATTAGGTTTTCTCTTCATGCTTCACACACGTAAGGCAGAAACTATATATTATGTTATATGAACTATTATACATAATTTATAGTTAATTTATTATTGATGAAAATAATCAACAATTTATTGTTAGACATTTTACTACCACTTTCCGAGATGGTTAACCTATATAATCTAATAACTATTATACATATACATTACATTGTTTTATTTTATAAATTCACTAGCAATTGTCAGGTATTCCAAATATGTGGTATTTTTTGAAAATATATTATCGGTCAAAATTAATGTCATATTGTTGGTATGATAATTTTATATTTATATAGGTACCATAAATGTTTACGGGTATTTTATGATACATTTGAATTTGGAAGCTATATACTTATTAAATTCAATAACCATTATGCAAAATGTGTGTTGTATTTCATTTTATTTTTGTGTATAATATTTTTATCGATCCGAACAAAACTATATGATATTCGTAAGAACGGTCGTATTCGAAAACGATTCCGGTTCGAAAAAATCCTAACGCTGAATATTGATTCGAGTATTCAACGTCTTATGCAACGCGTTATTGGTTCTGTTTTTTCATATTTTGCTATGGTTTTCCACGGAGTACAATAAAAACAATGCCTATATATAAAGCAAACCGTGTTTCTCAAAAAACGTAGTGTTATGGTCTCACCGGGTTGATCCGTTGACACCAGGTATCGTTGAGTTCGTCAATTCGGAAGTCTCTCGAAAAGGAAGATGAGATGTGATAATAAACTGATAGGTTTAGTTATATAAGAAAAATATTTATTGAAGACAAAATTTACTACACACTATCCTTAACGGACGCAGACATACATCGACTAACTCGCCCGTACAGGACATTCTTACATTGTACGCACGTCGAATGTCGAGTCAGCGTTCGTTCCCCACATTACAATTAATAATTGTCCATGTAGTTATAATATTATAATACTAAATTATATACTAATAATTAATAATAATAATAATAACCAGGGTTCATAACAGTAGAAACGATAAAGCGTTTTCAGTCTGAACGTGTAGTTGTCCTGAAGTTGGACTTTGATACGGTATTCAATATATTATAATATGGCAGATACCTACGGGAGTAGGATCATTTATAAATGTGGTGTGTAGTCTTGGATTCTGAACTCGATTTATGAAGAATGGTGGACATTGAAGTACATTGACGCTGTAGCGCTGATCACACAATTTATATATATATGACATAATGTCATAGTAGATTTTTTAGATGGGGCGGGCCTACCATGAGATACTGTCGCGTATCGCATACAAAAGATACGGTTAAACGTTACATTACTTATTTGTAGATGTTTTTATTTACATCTGATGGTTAAATTATTATAAAAATAGGGGGGTGGGGTGATGGGGGGTCCCTTGATGGACGATGTCTTAGTATATTTTAAACATTCCAGCGCCACAGCATTGATTGGCCAAGATTTTAAAATTAACGTTATTGGAATTTATCACCATATTAATATTATATTTCATTTTTGAAATGTTTTTCATTCCGAAGTCTTTTAAAATAATTCTTGCGTCAATAAAATGTATTATAGCACATTAAGTACAACGCGATTATGCACTAGACTTTTTAGGCATTCATTTTATATCTATGAACATCTTTGGAAGATATTTAATCTAGTTTTTGATACATAGACACATCGACACAGCTAGAACGTCTATGACTAAGAAATTATAGAATTCAAAAAAACAATTAAAGATACAACATTTGAATGCTTATGATTTTTTTAAAGTATTATTTTAGTAAAATGTAACAATCATTAAAATCATAGAAAATATATATATGCTAAATAAAAATCTCAATTCACTGATGAGCACATCGGAGTCTATAAAATGTTAGTACATTACACCCACAGTTTATTACAAATTAACTACTGATTAGAAATGTTGATATACTCGTAATATCACAAAATTATTTTTTTTCTTCAAAAATTGTTGTTAAAATGACGACTTAAAAATTTATAAAAATAATTATAACTTAACAATATAATATTCAATTATTACTGGGCGATAAGTGAATGACGATCGTTTACGTGTTTACGTGTTTAATGTATATAATATATTATGTGTATATAGATATTAATTTGTAAAAATATATTATATAATATTTACATATTATACATTATTATAGTATTTCTTGTTGTATTTATACCACTATAATAATAATATTATGTATGTTATCATACAATCATGGATACTTATCGCCAATCGACCAGCGATGGAAGATCGGGTACTTCGATTGCACGCGAATAATGCGTTTTAATGGCTTTTATACAATTCACACGCGTTTAACGGAATATTTTACGTATAGGCAATAGGCATTATCTACAGATACAATATTATGCTTTGACGCACCTATAAGAAGTATAGTATAATACACTATATTGTATATATATACAGACTATATATATATACTGTACTATATATATATATATATATATATATATATATATATATATATATATATATATGAAGAAGAATATTTTATTATGCATTGTCAAAATTACATTCAAATTAATTACTATCGATTTTACGTCAATGTACCCACAAAGCTTGACGTATCTGCATCGTGTTATAATATGACGATTTGGTTCATGACCATCACAAATGCAGGTATCATTTTATATTTATATTTCTTTGCATATGCCAAGTCTGAAAGTCTTGACGTCGATACAATAAATTAGAAAACAATTTACCAAACATAGTCACCCCGCCATGTTTTTCTTTAATAATAATTGTATTTAAGTTCTAATTTTTGAAATTTTTAAATATCCTAAAGGACTATTTTTTCAAATGTTGGAGTTTTTTGTGTTACGTCTCACTATAGTATTGCCTTGTATTAATTTAAACTTATTTTGACAAATGAAAACCCCCTTCTTACTGTAAATTATTTAGTGATAATTACTGTACAAACGGGAAATTATCATTTAAAAATCAGAAATACACTCTATAAGTACGTACCTAGGTATTACAAAAATTCGCGAATATAATAATATTATGTTTAAATTCATATACTGAAAAATTCTAAACAGAATTTGAAACATCCGTTTCGACGACGGAGTTAACTACGTATTTAGTTTTGATCAGAAAATGGTCGTCGACACGTGGCTGGTTCGGCGATTGAGTGGCCGACACATTTTGCATTACGAGTTGCAATTAAAAAACCTTCATGCGTTTCGTACGCATAGCCAACATTGCTGACTTGCGAGTTTAAACGGTCATGTACGTAATAACAGAGTACCTATTCATTTCGTGTGTCCATTAAACAAATGAGACATTTTTTTTTTTTTTTTGCAGGGTCGGCTAGGTGTCGATAAGCAACGAGAACTGGTGGTGGTTCAACCTCTAAAATGTAATTAGTTTGGTACTAAATTTTAATTAATGTTGTGCTATGGAGTAGGAGGGGATGGATCCAAAGGTCAATGGCGTTTTAATACTCCAACTCCTCCCAATAGGACTAGGACTATATACTTTTACGTTACTATCATATTCGGGCCAACAAAAAGTAATATAGAAGAAAAATAGGATATAATAAAACCTGTCACCATGCATTGTTTATTTTTCCCTCTTATTAAAAGGTCGTTTTTGGTCGATGGAATTCTATGTCAAAGGTCGAATACAAAAACTTCATGGTGACCTTTATTAACTAAGTAGTGAATGAAGTTCTTCTTATTATTATTATTGTTGGGTATTTGTTCAATGTATAGTCATGATTGGTTTTTTTTTCGGAACTATTGTTGAATTCAGAACTCAGATAATAACATAAACAATATTTGCATCTAATTCTAAATGTTTTATTATTTTTCGAAACACAATAAATAACTGAATAAATTATGCATGGTTAATTAATATTTAAAATGAACAAAGAAAAAATACAAAACACATTTTCAAATGTTGAGCGGATTAAATAGGCGTATCGGTATTTTACTACCTATACATATAGGCATTCTTTTGCCATCGGCTTTGGGTTTGGGAATGGTAAGAAGCCTCAACAACTTTATTTAATATACCAATATAATGAAAATGTAATTCACTGATCACATTTTGTGGAACTATAATATTATAATCGATAACCCAGTATACAGATATACACCAATGATAATCATTTACATAATGTATATAGGTATTATATAATAATAAAATTTCTGAAATGTTAATGCCCGGTCAAGAAATTTGAATTACGTTTTAAATTTTGGATATTGAAAATGTATTATGCAGTCACGGATACTCAATTAAAAAATAAATATGCGTATACCTATATAAATATTGTATATTCAAATTATTATTAACCAAAATATATTATATACTATGTATGTAAATAGGTACCCACTTAAAATAAAAAAAGGTCAATATTATTTATAGTTTATGGAACAAATTCATTTTATCGCTTCCTTGAGTAAATATATGTATTTTTTTTAAACATGTTTTGTTTAAAATAGTTAAATTAAATTTTGGATGATACAAATTTCAGAAATAGCTAAAAATCAAAAAACCCTAAATAACAGTTGCATATTAAAATTCAACAAAATTATTATTTTTTTTTGTATTTTACTTTCATTGAATAGATTTTTATGCAAGAAATGTACTGTTGTAATCAGAGTTTGCCTTTTGTTATAGCCTTGAAGTAAGATCAACAAATAAACGTTGAATAATAAATGCATATTTTAAAACATTCATTTGTCAATATACGCACAAGACTAAATACTATATAATATTCATGTTATACAATCTTTTTCCACGAATTCAACTTGTGTTAGAATATTGTTATTCAATTTCATTATATTTTAATAAGATGTTAGACACAAAATTTTTTATCAGAAAATAGTGTACCCACATCAATATTTATAGAAAGCAGATAAAAAGATTTGACTGCAATTTGAATTCAACATTTTGTTTCAAAGTACCACCTATCAATATTTTATTTTTATTGTTAATTATGTAAGGGATTAATAAAACGATATGTATGTAATATGTTTTTTACATTAATAACATAATTTAGTTTTGGCCCTTAAGTATAGATTGTTTATTTTATATGAAAAAAAAAAATTGTGTTTGAACTAAAATCTAGAGTTCATTTCTTTTATTTAGCGATATTTGAATAGATAAAAACCTACTTTTATATTGGTTTGTGAGAAACATTATATTTTTTTTAGCTCATTATGATTATCGATGTGCTCTTCAGCTAATTAAACTTTAAAGATTAATGTAAATCAGTGTTTTTACATAATTATTAAAATTAATTTAGCCACATTTAATATCAATGAAGGACCGATTCGTGTTATTAAATTTATTTACTTACATAATTACATCAAAATATGTGTAAGACTTTGTGAAATAAATTAGATACCTACTTATGTATCATATACTTATCTTATAAACAGTAAATAATTATTGTTTTCTCATAATAATATAATACAAAAAGTTTTTTGCAAATTCGAAAATGCTATTTCCAGCAGTTTTTATTTGATATGTACAGTTATTTTTAATTCATGGTATTTAAATCATTAAATATTTATGAATACATTTATTTTTATACATATCATAAGTATGCTACATATATTAATTTATAAAATATTAAAAGTTATATATTTATAGGCACAATATATTGTATAAATATATACTCTATCAATAATTGATATATCATACTAAATTCAGTCTAAATAATATCGCTTTAATAGTATCATAATTAGTAGATTTGTAATGTAAACTTTACTTTATTTGGTCTTTGGGTTTGCATCTTAATCTATCTTATAATTTATATCAGTAACACCATATTTGATAGATATAGTATTCGGTTTGTACTTAGTAGTTATATTTGTCTTCACTTGACACCTGCAAATGGGACCCGTAATCGACCAGCAGCCAATTCTACTCGTATTATCCTAAAAATCTGAAAAAAAAAACAAACAAAAGGCTGTTTTATTTTATTATTATTGTTATTACCATCACGCTGAACATTTCGTTACAACGCAAATTCGCTGCTGCAATACATTATTGTTTCACCTGTGTCCCATGGCACAGAAGGTGGATTTAGAGGTACCGCTCGTACCCGTCGTCCCGGTAAATGCGCGAAAACTGTTATTTAATACCCAAGCTAATTTCACAGTAGCACTTCCGGGACCTCAAGAAAAGTACATTGAAAAGAATAAATAAACAAATCAACATATTATAGCTGAGGTTGCTTTTATTTTATAAAAAATTCTATCGTTTTTGTAAGTTTATAATTTATTTACATTTAAAAAGCTAATTTAATCAAAACAATGATTTTTTTATCTGTGAATATTGTGCTTTTATAGTTTGATAGTAAAATTCAGATACATGTATCGAATTGTTTTCACACTGATCAACTTAAAACTCAAAGATTATAGGAAGATTATTTTATCAATTTTTATATTATCTTTGTTGAAACTGGTTCGACATGAAAAGAAAAAATAATAAAATCTACCAATCGACTTTGGCTCGCTTACCTATATGAAAAAAGTTGAAATATTGTTTGAATATTAAGAGCCAAAAAAATTTTTAATTTTCAAAATCTTGATATAAGATTATATGCTGTATCACTGTTTATAAATTTATTTTCTTAAATTTTATATTGTACGAAAATTACATAATATCATTTTAATAACAATTTATCAGACATTTTATAAAATTAAATGTCTTCAAAGCTAAGATTTAAATGATAACATATTAACATGTATTAAAATAATTAGATATTCAAAAGAAGTATTGAATAACTACAAATTACTTGAAAAATTGTTGTAGATAGGCTTATCTGTATTTAAAAGCAATGACTCAATGTTTTGAAATTGCTCATACCGAAGTTTAAATGAGTTTTACTAGAATTTAAAATATTTTTTTATACATTGATATAATGAAATTTGTACTGGATTAATATTATGTATTTGTTAGTAAAATCAATCAATAAATTTCAAATTATAATGTTGTTAGAAATATTTTAAGATTAGTGGTAGATTGTTCATTGTTATCAAAGATCGGGAATAAACTAGTAGGTTTTGATGATCATTCTTAAAAAAGAATGAAAAAACAACAGAAAAAATTTTTAGTTTACTGAAAGGTTTGAATTGGATGGATTTGAAAATTGCATTATATTTTTATACAGGTGATAGTTTTATATTATAGTTTCACTATAATTTTATCTATTCCTTATGTAAATGCATACCAGGGATCGATATTTTGGTTTACTATAAGAAAAGTGAACTATCTCTATATTATGTTTTTAAAAGCATTTTTCTTACGTTTAAACCATATAGTAACAATGTATGTTAAAAATCTGAAAACTTCTTACTTAGGCTTCCGTAGGCTAAGTTAATTTTCATTATTTTGTGAAAAATAGGAATTTTTTAAAAAAACTTTATATTTTTATAAGATATACTGTTTCTATTATATTACTGTCATTAATTTTAAATGATGATCTACAACATTTCAATAATTATTATTTTATTGTTGTAAGCTCGTTTATATACTTTAATTTATTACTATATAATATATCTATAAATTTTGTTAATAATGCAATAATTGTATCATAAGTATATATATATCTCATAATTTATAAGTAAAAATTATAAAATTTAAAATCAATTTAAAAGTTTAAAATTATGCAACAATACTATTAAATTAAATTAGGTAGCTAATAACTTCGTTGTTGATAACAAAAATATTTATCACATGATGTTATTTAAAAACATTATAGTATAATAACAATAAAATATTTAGAAATGTATTACATGATACATGTAATATCACTTTAATACAAACTTGACTGTAGATTAAAATTCTTGCTGGTGTATATGTTGAAATATAAATTTAAATTTAATTTTATTAGAATGTGTTATTCTAAGTTACTTTTAATAGTAAAAATGTTGATTCTAAATTTTTCAAAAATGTTTATTCTCTAGAATATATGGTATAAAAAATATTATTATACCATTAAAATAATCTAAAAAGTAATATTGTACAAAAATGTTGGAAATCAAAATTTTGTTAATACTATCACTCCAATTTCGCAATAAAACGGTTATTTAAATGATAAATTAATAAATAATTTAATATACTAAATTATTATAATGATTATATTATATATATATTTAATTTATGTTTTATATAAATTTATTTTGATATTAGAATTTTTATCAAAATATTATTATTTGTTTTGTTCAATTCTATAGCTGAGAAGTTTTGACAAACCTATAAAATTAAAATTACTATAAGAGGCAAGACAACAAAATAAAACATGAACACTGTAAAATAATATAGCTGTCAATCTAAATGCAACCCAATGCAACTTAAATTTTATAACCCAATGGCCTATGTCACAGAGGGTATATTTCGTGTTAATAAAAAAAAAAAATTATTATGCTGATGAAATAATTATCTACCTATGTCCCTAGTTCATTTCTATTTAATTCATATTATACTACTATATACAATGTTTATATTATACTAAAATTATACGATATTAAAATTAAAAATAATATCACGAAGTTACTTTTTAACTGGAACAATAATAATAATATATTCTTAAAGTAGTGTTTAATTCATTTGCATCCATATATGCACAATCATAAAATTATATAAAATACGTTATTATTATTTTTTTTTTAATAATGTGTTTATATATGGTTGATTTTAATTAAATTTTAATTCATAATATGTTAATACGTCCGAGTAGTAGGTGGTTCGGAAGAGCAAAAGTAATGGTGACGTGACCCATCGCACTAACATTAACCACAGTTTTGTACCAAATAATATTCGTTTTGACAGAAAGTTTTTACTTCTCAATCGAACAGTTTTTCCTAAATAAATTTCTGTTATATATAGTTTTTATATAGGTAATCACCTTATAACAATAATAAGAAATTGATGACTTTATTTTATTTTATTTATTGTTTCTAAAACAATTGAAAATTATTTTATACAACAATCAGCTAGCTAGTATGCATAAAAAAAGAAAAAAAGGATAAAATAATGAAATAAACATTAAAAACATAGTCACTGCTCGCTAATAATACACTTTTTTTTTTAGATTCTGAGCAGAGCGAGGAATGTATTGGTTTTAAAATGATGTTTATTTCTTTTTCTTTTTCTCTTTTATTATGTTAATAACACTTTTTCTCCCTCTAAACTTTCTCGAAAGTATCAAGTGTAACATATTTTTTGAAAGGTAATGTTCTTGAGCTGGTACTTTAAAGAGGTCATTTTTTGATTTTCGAAACGGTACTCGAAATAAAAGCGGTTAAAGGAGAAAAAGTACGATTTCATGATTTTATAATATTAAATAATTACGGACGACGTTTACTACCAGAAATATTGCTTTAAATGAAAAATGAATGACAAGAGATATTTTTTGTTGTATTTTGGATTTTGTTCCTAACGGTTTAAAGTTTGGAAAATTTTAACCATTTTTGAGTTTTTTTTTGTGTCTGTCATCACGTTTTGGAGCAGTAAAAGAGCTGTAAATTCCTTAATTGGGATACAAAAACTAAAAATTAAGGAAAAAACGGGAATTTTCAAATTTTTTTATAGGCATTCAAAGTTCAAATTTTTACTAAATACGTGAAAATTACGCCAATTTTCAAATTATCTTAGATAGTGAGTCATAAAATTTTTCTTTTTAAATCTAAGATTTGAAAATTTAATTCAAGATTCCTTATAAGTTTGTCTACCTTTATCAAAAAAAAAAAAAAAAATGTCCACCGTCAAGTCAAATATTTTAATAAGTATTAATCATAAGTAATAATAATCTATAATACGAGTATATCCTAGACAGATAAACTGTCTCCGCTCAAAATCGTTTTTCGTATACAATTATATAATACCATTGGATTCAAATTTAATTCCATCCATTACAGTAACCCACTTGTAACCTATTATACAGCAGAGCAATATCCACTTTTATGCTTTTTTTTAAATTAGTGTAATTATGATGGGGTCTATTTGTAAAATTACTGTTTATGAATGAGTCGTATTATTATTATTATTTATGCAGATATTTAATTGTATTTAATGAAATAATTTATAAAGTAAAATAATTTAAATTATAATAATTTAAAATTGGTCTTAAAATATTGAAAGGGAGAAACTTTAAAATGGATTTGAATCGCATGTAATTTTAGTGGATTCGATCAAGATATTAAAATTATTTTCTGAGATCCGCAAAAAACCCGAGAAGTGTAACAACTTATATTCACTATATATTCATAACATCTTTAAAAAAAATATTATCGAAACGTCAATTATTATATACATTATACAGTTATTATATTCAATTATTTTAGTTTTATATATCATTTGAGATATTTATTTATCTACAGTATAATATTAAAAAGTAAAAAATAATTAAAATTTTTGCTTGACATAGTTCGGACACGTGTTCTTAAATTTGAACTTTAATGATTAATTGTTGTGTTTGAAAAATGTGTATACATAATTAAAATTGTTGTGTATGGAATTGATTAATACGAATACGTTTCAACAATAATTATTTTGAAAATTCTTATTTATCCTTTCCGTGTATTCATAATAATTAATAGTTTATAGAATAACAGAGAAAAGTATTAAATCAAACATCTTTGTACCAGATTCATTTCCATACCATCAATTTATAACCTAAACTACTTTTTGAAATAAAGAAATAAAGAAAAGCACATTGAATTTTATGAAATTCATAAAAAAAATATTAATGTGACGTATTGTATAAAAATATATAGGTAAGCTCTAAAAATTAAAGATGTTCATTAAAATATTTTTATGATTCGATTTGTACACATTGAGAAGCTAAACAAAATTATTTAAAATGAAATTATATCACAGATTATTTATAAAATTCGTTTTACGTTCTCACCGTGTAGGCGTCAAGATAGGTGGCGCAGAGTTCCACTGTATCACGATCTAAAAATATATATTTATTTATAATAAACGGCATCTCTGCACCTTGTTGGAATGCGACTATTGTTGTATTTAGTATAGTATAGGGTTGGTATATGGACTATGATAACATCAGATGGTGCATTTCAGTATTTACTGATAACTCGAACCTTTTTTTTCCTGTTAAAACCTACAGCTCTGTGTGAACGATACTACTCCTCTACTGTTATCGTTTATTTATGTTTGCACTATACACTAATACAGCTATATACTCAACACATAACTTATACAAACAATTTATTATGGTTGCTTCACCTTACAAATAAAGATATTAGTAGGTATAGTATAGTAAATAAATAACAATTATATTTGAATAATCTATCAGTCTTTTCACGGCTCGCTATCGAGTGTATTTACGTGTGAAGACTCAGTCAATTGTGAGGGAGGGGGGGCTGCCAATTAATTAATTCTTCCTTCGGCCTCAACTTTCCTTTCATTCAGCACCTTGCAGCTTAATATGTTATCAATCATGTCGTAAAATGACTGGATGGCACGTTGGGAGGCAGCCTGTAGTCGGTCACTCTCGTTGGTTTAATAACTCGAACCTACCTCAATGTTACAAGAACAGTAGGGACACGATAAAATTAAAAATTAAAATTAAATGTTCGATTAAAATTATTTTATTATTATTATTAAACATTTATAGAAACATAAGACAAAGATTATTATTTATTAAGTACCAAAGAAACCATATTATAGTGTCGTAATGGGGTATAATCTTTTTTGTCGTACACACAACAAAGTAGTTTCACTTAAAACCCTATAGTAATCAAGTCTAATAAATTCTCATTTAATATTTTTTATCAAATTATAAGAATTTCATTTACATTGACATAATTAAAAAAAGAATTCTTTGATATAACTAAAAATATACTCTTTTTTCATTTGTTTAATTTGAAATTGAATACAAATATTAATAAATGCATTCAATGAATACTGATAACATTTTGTGCCTATGTAGTGTTTCCGCAAGTAAACTTATTATTACGTATTCTTTTGACATTTGCGTCGGATTTACCAATATTACCGGTGAAAACCTGGAACCGGTTGACAAACGCAAACGACCTTCTTTCGGGCGTATAATTATTCTTGGCAGCCACCCGTCACACCATATCTCGCAAAGACGAACGACCGCAACCGTGGTATATAATACACGTCAATCCATTCGATAGTCACCGTCATCATCGTCGGGCTCTTATATAATATAAGATGTATGTGTATGTGTGCGTATACATATACGTATTATATATGTATAATATAATAATAAGTCCCGAGGGTCGTTTGCGATTTGTCACGAATCAAAGTCATCTCCACCACGGTGGTGGTGTCGCGTATATACATAAATCACACTAATGCCACCCCGATGATGCTGCAGCGGTTGTATTCGCGTGCAAACCCACCGCCGTTTTACCGCCATAGACTTTCTTTGACGGATCTACAACAAGTGTTGTGCGCTTAAGCACAGGTATACGTAGCTATTAATCAGGGACAGCCTATTGTGAGCATAATGTTCGGCTGACGGTTAACCTCGTTGGGGACGAGTACATCATAAGCATTATTCACCGGGCCACCAAACGGAGGCGATATATCTCCGACAACTATCCCTAGCTATACCTATTATATATGTAGATATTATATTATATTATATGTATACATCGGATGTCTCCAGCACGCGTATGCCACCTCCACCGCCATCACGCCGTCGGTCGTGTGGAATAGATTTTTCTTTGTTTAGTTCTCCGAACCGATCGTTCGACGCGTATTTTGTTTTTTTTTGTTTTTTTACAACATCACTCATTAACAGAACTTTTTGAAAATATATTTCATATAGGTGGCTTGGTTACGGGTGGATACGCAGACCATACTAACCATCCATAACCATGTGATCACGAAAAACCACCGAATCGGAGTGTCACACTCAGACCACAGGACGTGGCACATACACATCAAGGAAGTGAGAGAGTCCGATAAAGGATGGTATATGTGTCAGATAAATACGGACCCGATGAAAAGCCAACTGGGCTTCTTAGATATCGTCGGTGAGTAGTAATATTTATCGCAAATTAATGTATAGTAGCTAGTGTAATAGTAGAAAAGGGGCTTTAGGAGCTAAGATCCCCAAACATGTATATTAAATTTTTTTTTTGCTCATTCGATGTTATTATAGTAGGGAACCAGCCTCCCCTCCCAAATATCAAACGTCATTATTAATTTGCGCCTATGACTATTATAGTAGTCAGCGTGTAATTATTTACACAATATATAATGTAATTAGAATTTCATTCGTCAGAGATTTATTTTTATATGAGACAAATGAGCGTATCAGAAAATTCTTATCACTCTAAATGCACAGTATAATGTAATGTTTGTGTTTTTTTTTTACGGTTCCCGCGGCGAAACCGTAAGCATCGGGTATCAGGTAATACAACCGTTTCCGGAAAAATACCCGATGGCCGTGTTATGTATACCTATATAGAGCATCGTTGGTTCCTGTTCAACTGTAGGTATATATATGCGTAAGTATGTATTTACAGCCAACGGTTTTTATTTACTACTCGTTTTCCGCAGTTACAAAATATACATTCTCGTCTGAAATAATTTCGTTTCGCTTTTATTTCATCCAATACTACTCAGTTTTACAGTCAGGGGTTATATCATATTATACTCTTTGCTCCAAAATGTATGTATAAATATACAACACATTTGAAAATAAATGATAGTAGTGTTTAGTCATACAGACTATAAAGAAACATTTCAGTAAAATCCATTTAATTAATGAAAGCTAAGTATTTAAAATAATTTTAATTAAAATAAATATTTATATGTTAAAACTTTGGGGAATTTCCAAATCACAAATGCGATTTAAAATTGGTGTACAACTAATGAATAATTATGCATATATATTGCGAAAAGACCTTTGATCAAAGATTAAAAAGTCAATTGTTTCGGGGTTTTTTTTTGTTTGAAATGCGTGTTAATATATTATATTTGTATAAATCAGTGCCTCGAGTATTTGTCGAAACAACAACAACGCAATAATAGGTGTTTTCTGCAAATGTCCACACAATACACAGTACACACCTAATTTATAAAATATGATTACTTACTTGCTAAATATCTAAGTTACTTAACAAAGGAAAAAATACTAAAAAATGAAAACCCTAATTTCTTGTCATGTGACACTGCTGGGAGCCTTCCTTTTCTGTAATTAATGTTATTTTGTCATCACACTTACTTATTATACCATTGTATAGATTGTAAATTCGCTATTTTTAATAAAAAAAAAAATTTAAAAAAGCGGGTAAATCGTGGATGTCGCTCTGCTGTACAGTAGGTTACTGTAATGGGTGGGATTAAATTTAAATGCAATGATAGGTATCATTGTATACGAAAAACAATTCTGAACGGAGATGATTTGTCAGTCTAGGATATATTATATTTAAATATTGTCATATATTCTATTTTGAAACAAATATTTTATTTTTCAATTAAGACGCATTTTGCAAAGGCATGGTTAATCAATTAGTGTAGTTATCATGTAGTTATCATAATTCATAATACCTTATATTATCATAGATATACATATACCTGGTTTGAGGATAAATTGTTATCATTACGCGATTTCATAAAAATTTAAAACTCAAACGCTCAAAACATTTTTCCTATAATGACGCTTCAAATTTTCTCTATAGCTATTTGAAGCATAACTTATGGAAAACTAAGTGTTAAATTTTATAACCTTAGATAAAAATACAAACAATATTATGAATTTTGAACTACAAAATAATTCGCAAATATTCATGGCTTTAACGAATTTTTGTCAATATTTGAAATTCAAATGCTTATAAAAATTTAATTTGCATTTCCGGTGGACATTTTTTTGTGATAAAGATTGAAAAACTTGTAAGGAATCTTATATTACATTTTTAAATCTTAGTTTAAAAAAGAATTTTTTTTATTAATTTCTAGCTTAAAATAATTTGAGAATTTTTGTGATTTTTACGTATTTTGTCAAAATTCAAACTTTGAATGCTTATAAAAAAAAATTGTAACTATGAATTTCTTTTATTTTTCAACTGCTATTGTAATAATATGTTAATTGAAATTTTATTAACATTTGGTGAAAATTTCATGTCTCAATGGTTATTCGTTTTAAAATTACATAAAAAATCAAAATCGATTTTGTAGAAAACTGATTGAACGTAAAATTTCTTGTTTTTCCGTTAATTTTTAGTTTGTTTATCCCGATTATTTAGAAAAATATTAAGAATTTTTTACTTTTGATCCCCTAAAAAATCAACTAGATCAACTTTCTGATTTAACAAGGTACTGAAGTTAAAAGTCGAAGCATTTTTACTGCCCCATAACGTAATGACAAACACAAAAAAAATATATTCATGGTTTTGACGAATTTTTGTCAATATTTGAACTTCAAATGCTAATAAAAAAAATTATGCCTATGTATTCTTATAAATTTTTTTTTCACTATAAGACTAACTTATGAAAAACACTGTATTAAATTTTCAAGTATTTTTATAGGGCCAAAAAATTTTTATCGACACTTCAAAAAAAAAATTTCTGAAAAATTGAAAATTTCAGTTGTCTATAAATATCTCAAAAAAAGTCAAAATATTTTGAAAAGTAAATCATGTAAAGAAAATGACAATCTCAATAACTGGTAAAATTTTCAAGTATCTACGACATGTTATTATATAATATTAATACATTGGTTTTTATTATGTAGTATCGAATATAGTATATTAAGAAAATAACAAATATTTAAAATCGTTTGAGGATGAATCGTTATCGTTACGCTATTTCGTAAAAATTTAAAATTCAAACGCACTTAAAATTTTTCCTATAACGACGCTTCGATTCCTATAGCTATTTGAAGGAAAACTTACGGAAAACTTAGTGTTATATTCTTAATCCTTAGTTATAAACAGAAAAAATTTTATGATTTTTAAACTTCAAAACGACTTGCAAATTTTCGCGTTTTCGACAGATTTCGTAAAAATTTGAACTATAAACGCTTAAATAAAAAAATAAAAAAAAATAAAAAAAAAATTGTGACTAACGATTTTTAATTTTTTTTTAGCTACAATAAGAAAAACTCATAAGGAACCTTGTATTAAATTTTCAAGTTTTTTTGGTCGTCAAACATTTTTTTACCGACACTTCAAAAAAAATTCTCAAAAAAATCAAAAATTTCACTGGTCTATAAATAACTCAAAAAAGTCGAAAATTTTTGAAAATTAAACTGTATATAGATATCACTAACATTAAACATTTGGTGAAAATTTCAAGTATTTACAGTGATTAGTTTTTGAATTACAACCATATAAAAATATCGATATTTTTGAAAACTGTTGGAAAATGTTTACTTTTGACCTCTATAATGCACCAAGGATATTCACTTTTACATCGGAAACCACCCCCAAAGTTTGAAATTGAAGCATTATTTCGACTAGTTATGCTGTACACAGACACAAAAACAAACATAAAAAAAAAAACAAAAAAACATACATGATTGTAAAATCAATACATTCATCACTTTGTTCAGAATCTAATATCTAAGTGGATATATTTTTATTAAAAATACATTTAAAAAAAAAAATATTTATCCATACCGATTTTATGAGTGAGTTTACTATGCCTCTATTTAATAAAAACAAATTTAACATCATACAAAAAAGTTATAAGTACACAAAAATGTTCTTTATTCTAAAGTATTTATTAAATATATTTAAATTTTAATGAATTATATTTATAAATTAAATTATTTTAAATAGGTACATTTAAATATAATTATTTTAACAAGTATATAAACAACTAATTATTTACTTATATTCTTATGTATATGTAATAGAAAAAAAGATTTTAACTTTTTGTTTTAATTATATTTATATTAAAATTGACTTAATAAAAAAAATGATAAAGCGTTAGTACATTATGTTAGTATAATAATATTTATACGGTCGAAAAAAGATTGATGGCTACATTGCAATATGTTATTGGTCACTCTCGGTGTTCTAAAAATGACACTTGTTGTTAGGCCATCGTCATAATTATTCGGCGTAATTTATTAAATGGTGATCATCTCACCATTCCATGCATCGGTCGTCAACGAAGTTATTCAGGAAAATATATATATGCATATACATCGTTATTATAACGTCTCATCGTCGTTGTACATACGCTTAGTAATTAAAATTACTTCCGGTCTGCTTTCCACCGACGCGTGACGCCGCCACCATTACTAAAGGGATGTAATATAATCACATAATATTATATACAATAATTATATGTTAATATTATTATAACACTGGTTTATTTCATCGTCGCTACCGGTGTACACACTTGTTGCTCCTCGCTCACCGTCCGAATATCGGTTGACATTTTTATATAACAATAGTATATAATATTACGTTTTTAATTTTCGAATTGGCGCTTGAAGAATAACCATAGATATTTTGACGATGAAGGCGGCACGTATGGGATGCAACGAGTGGTATAGTAGCAGCAGTGGACCGCGCGCACCATCCGTTTGCAAAGGACTTAAAAGCCAATCTGTATCCCCTTACTCCCTCCTCTCACGTAAATCGCATGCACCTTTCTTCTACGGTGATCCGATCCCACCATGTATGTATGCATATATATATATATATGTGTGTGTGTGTGTGTGTGTGTGCACGTATATACAATTGTGTGGGCATCCTCTTCTATAGGGGAGCCCGCGAGCTTTTGACTTTGGTAAGGGTATATTATACGTGCGTGTACCGGAGAGGGGTCTTATATTGGTTGTCGCCTATACACATATTATATACACTGTATATATTTATCCCCACACGGTCACCATTACCGATTCACACACATCGAACACCTACAACTACCTTCCCAACCACGAATCTACTCATCCCACCGCAAAACTGCCATCCGAGTATAGAGGTATACGGTCCTCGTTAAATGGGTCAGAGGGCTCTTTGCGGCAAACCACAATGCCTCTCATTTGCATCTTATTGGGTGACTCGGTGGTGTTTGTGTGTGCACTGGAACAGGACACAATAATATTATACACTGGTTAGGGGAGAGGGGAAGGATCGAGGAGTTCATCGAGAGTTTACCCATTGCAGCCAAGTGGCTTAATTACGATTTGTAACCCACGCACTCACTTATAGACTAGAGAAGGTATCGTTTATTCATTTATAACGCTCCGTCGGTTCCTTTGCCGCTATAGAGTGGACCTATACGGTCATTTATATTGTTACGCATATCTACATGACGTGTGTGTATGTTTTATACGCATCACTGTTCAATGTTTATTGTAATAGACCTGTTATATCTATTTGTATACAATAAGTGATAAGTATGATATTACATCGACAAGGAATTCAATACGTTTTTAATAAAGAGAGACTGTCGAAAGATCAATGCTACCGCCGTTATACTGTTTATCTATACTTAAAATAACCTATGTAGCTTATACAAACTTCAAATAGATGCGTATTTTATTTCACGGTCGAGTTAAAATGTCTGACCACATTTCAAGTGATCGTCACTACGCAGTAGAATAATTTATAATTTATGATTTATACTCTTTGAAAGTTATAAATTATAATGTGTTACTAAATTTAACTCAGTCTCTCAGGCAAAAAAAATAACGATAATAATACGCAATGCTTAAATAATCCACTGTTTATTACATGCATATATAATAATACACCACTTTTTTCTCGCTTTCCTTCTAGTGAACCATTTTTGAAAATTTATTCTAAACGAGTTTTCTCGGTTTTGTTGGCTTTGACGACTAAAGTTCTTTGGTATTCAATATAGATCGCAGAATTTGTATTGTTGCTTCATCGTCCTCGAAGCATATTAATTTATAACGTCATTAACAATATATCGATAACATAAAAACGGCCACAATTTTAGATATTATATCTTTGGTTAGTTAGTTAATTTTATAAATCTAATGCAGTAACTGGAATTCTGCTGATAAATATGTAATGTATTATATTATTTTGGTTATTATAATTAACAACAACTTAAAAATACTGTTTACTGAGAAATTTATTTATACCTTAGGATCAAACTAAAGGTACTATAATATTCATATTCAATTCAATTACAATTCTACAACCAATTATACTTCATTTTACTGAAGATCATATACTTGAAAGAAGCTATTATGATTTTATATACACTGTCTTTTATATATACATTAGTTTTCTAGTGATCGCAATCGTTATTCTATAATGTTCGCACCTAAATACCTAATCTATAGTTTAAAAGAATTGCTAAATAAAATATTTTTAAAAGCCTCATAATTAATTTTTAAGTATAGATACATAAAAAAAATAAAAACAAAAAAATAAATTCAAATACATATATATAAATTAATATATCATCTCAATATTTAAGTATCATCACTGGGTGGCTGCTTTTATCAAGCCTTTTCATGTATTATATTATTATCTCAGCTAATACTCTTATTGTACCCATCAGGTACAGATTGTGTATATAATAATAAAGAATAAAAAAAAAAAGTATAGATATATCATCATATTTTATTTATTTATTTTATTTTTTATTTTTTTTTTTTATTATTGAACGTTACAGCTTCGGCAGCATAGGCCATTAGCTTTATATTTTATTTAAAAGAAGATTTTAATTTCCATTCAATCTATAAGGTTTAAAATATACCTCTCCAAGAGTTACGGAGTAGGTAATACAACAGTTCACAGTAAATATTATACCATTTATTTTTTAATTTTCTAAAATTAACGATGGCATACATTCAAATTTCAAACAATTACGATTCAAAATTAAATTTTATACCATTTCCACGAATAAAGATTATTTTATTGTTTTTAATTTAAATTAAAATATATTTTCTCATATAAGATCACTGATTTATCCATGTAAAATGTGAAAAAAATTTGAAGATACAAGGAAAATAAAAATCTTTCTCGTTTTATTAAAAAAAAATGCCTGTTAAAAATACATGAAGCTAAGAGACAAAATCAATTTTATTTATACATTTTATAATGATTATTATATGAAATGTGAATACATCCCGTGATATTAATCTTTTAAAATGTACACAATAATGAAGTTTTTACTGAGCTGTATCAACACAAATATTATTTGTATTTATGTTCGAAAAATACATACATTTTTTAATACATTATAACATATTTATTTTATTTTTTTATTTATTTAAGGCTTCGAATACAAAGGTTATTAGCCTACAATGGTTTACATGTCTAGTGGTAACAGTTAGTTAAAAGAAATTTGATTTTTTTGCATTGAAAATTTATAATTATAATTTACATATTAATTGTTATAATGTGGCGTCGTTGATTCGTTGTGAGATTGGCCGTCTTGATGAAATTTGTTATGGTTTTTTCTTGTCCTGGTCCTAGTGCGTCTTTGAGTGAGATGGTGTACATTATATATATATATATATATATATATATATATTTTTTTTTTGTAAAGAGAACCCGCGGCAACATAGGCCATTGGGTGTGGGGTGGTACGGTAGGGGTTATTTTTGTATATTTGTTTATAGGTTTTTAAGTGGGAAGTGTCGTAACACGTGTTTGTGTATGCGTGGCAAGGATATGTTGCTAAAAATCCCGGGTGGTCTCCCATCCGGGAGCTAGCAACTGCGGCCGGTACGTACGCTCAGTGCGTTTCCACAGATTGAGCGTACGACCGCGCCACATTTTATTTTAAGAAGTAGATATTCTTATAATAGTAAAATATCGTATAAAATAGCATCTATTTTATTTTATAATGTTAATAATTACTAACAATTTATAACAATGCTATAAAAAATATGTTTTATGAGAAAAAATAAACAATTTTATATTTAATACATTATATTGATATGCATACCAGAATAAATTACTATATAAATGTATTTTTTCTAATTACTCGTCAATTATATTTAAAAAATACTTGAATATATACCAAAATATACTAAAATAAATAATATAATGTGGCTTGATGTAGCTCAGTGTCTACTTTCAGCTACGTAAGAGTGTATGTACCGGCCGGCGTTATTAGTTCCCGGACGGGTGACCATCCGGAATTTTTAGAAACGAAATTCTTGCCACACTTTACGTGTTCCAAACCAACAATTCCCTACTAAAAGCAGTTAATGGCCATGGTTGCCAGGCTTATGATCATTAAAAATAAAATTAAAGTAAGATAAAAATATAAAATTAAGCTAAACGTGTTTTAACTGTTATAAAATTGTAACTAAAATTTTAGAGAATACAACCTATAAAACTAACATTTATATAATTATATCACACAAAACATAGGTGCTCATTATCTTTTATGAATATATTTTTTCATTCATATTTTCTTTAAATAATTACGAGTGTTTATTTTGGATGATATATATTATTTGAAACCACACTCAATTAGATAAAAATAATATAATATAAATCACAATAAGATTATTATGTATAACACTACGTGAATTCTGAAAGTAAGTTAGATATAGCCTAAATTATTTATTTTTGGGCTACTGGGACACTGGGACAAGTATTGCAATCTTTTGAACATTTGAATTACCTGTTAAAATTCAACTGGGAATAGTTTAACTTTGTTCTTATGGTAATCTAAAATCAGTTACGTATGAATCATTTCAAACTCTAACACTTATGTTTTGTGAGAAAAAAAGGCACTTGAATATTAAAAACTAAAAAACAATTAAATAATATATTAACATCTTAAACGTAAATATGGCCCTATATTGCCTATACCATACGCCGTATAACATTTTAATACGATTCATAAACCCATGGTTAGTGCAGAATAAAACATATTTCATACAATAATTTTACTGTTCCTAGTCCTTATAGATGTATTATGAAGTGTTTAAAGAACACTTTTAACATTTAAAATAAAGCTCTAAGAAGATTAATAAATGTTCTCTCATACATAATATCAAATCATATTCTCCACACAGACTTGAAATTAAAAACAATCCACGAAGAAGCCAAACGTTTTTATAAAAGATTCCACAACCGTCAACCGTCTTTCCTACTACTAAAATCCTTTAATTAAAAACCTTTCCTCTCTCTTAATCCCAGGCAGTCTTTCTAGACGCTTAAAACTCAAATGGTGCAGAGACCTTTTACAGTTTTAACTTTAAAAAAAAACTTGTCTAAATAAACAAATTAATTTTATAACTTTAAAAATCAACAGTAAAGTTTCATGATTTCGTAGCTTCTTTATTCAATTTTTGTATATTCATCTTATATGTCATATCATATAATATATTGATATATGTATATTATATATTTTGACTTAAAATATAATTAAAAAAAAAAAAATTTTAATATAAATATTATATATTTCATTAAAATATGAAAACCTTATTCATAATTCTTTTTTTTTAATAATCCACAGTTAATCTATACGAGCCTACTAATTATTGATATATTGATATATATTTTATGGGGTGTTTAGACGAAATTATCTTAGATCAGTGGCAATCAAATATTATAATATAATAATATTTATACACGTATAAATCATTGTAAATTAATGAAAATTATAAGAAGTTCTAAATATTTACTAAGCAGAGATTATTTTCATCTGTAACTATTAAGTTAAAAAAACACGTGAATATAACGAAGGTACCTATTGTTTAAAAAGTATAACAGTTGAAATATCGTCAAATTTATATTGTTTATAATATCGTATTCAATTAAAACGCGCAAAAGACTTTTTTGATTCGAAAGTGAAAAGTATAATGGTAAAAAAAATATATATATAAATAAAAATGAGCAAAAAAATAAATCGAAACAAAACCAACTGCAAGCACAAAGCTATATTTCTGGTAGTGGCTGAGGTGGTGGCGTTAGTAGAATCCAGTTTCGTAAGTAATCGGATAAAAAGTCCGTCGCGGTTTTATACATATTATGTATATAATATAAATAAAAATCGAATTATACGCGCCACTGAAGGGGTTCTTGAGTGACAAGTTTGTGAGAGAAAGAAAAGTAAACGTTTGCCCGGTGGTTTTGGATAGTGGTGCATTGAGGAAGTGGAAAAAGGAAAAAAAAAGTCGCCAAAGTCGATTTATCAGTTTGATACCGCCACCGTTGCTACGCTGGAGGGTTTATCATTATACACTCACAATGAAACTTTTACTCCAACCCTAGACGCACACACACACATACAACCCACCCTTCTCTATCGTGATTTGGTCTTTTCTAAAACAGTGTTGGGGGGGGGACGATTATTATGCGGAGAGAGCGACAAAAGATTTAATGAATCATGAAGTTGGAAAAAAAGATATATAAACGGTTTCAATGGACCGTACGCACTTACTCTATTCCACCAGCGTTAAAGAGTAATAGCGCCATAGCGGACTACAAAGTTGACTATTCCTTTCTTCCTCATCATCGTATTATATCCATATTCCACTACATATTATATGAATATACGAAGTCAAGATCCATCGTCCAGATGAATAATGGTTCTTGAAAAATCACGTTCTCCAAACACAAGGGACAGTGTCCAATATCCAAACTAGTTATTCAGAGTAAAGCAATAAACATTTCAATTGTACCTAATATACAATTATGCTTATCTTAGTTTTTTTTTAGTTTTTAATATCTTTTTCCGTGAATACATTATAGGACACTTGGAACATTTAGTTTTTCTAGACCCTTTAGGGATTGGAAATCGAGTCTGCAGGCCATGTAATTTTTCAATTTGTTCAATAGTTTCTATGAAATAAGAAAATAAATACAACAACCATTGACGAATTTTATAGAAATGTTGAGGAGCAAAGTTTTTTCTATAAATTCATTCGTAATCATTGTTTGGATATGACGATTGCTTTTAAATTAAATATCACAACGTGCATCCTACATGGTAACCATCCTACGGTCAAGTCACGGACAAATATCATTAGTTCACCTTTGCTTTATTTTTATTATTTTTAATTTAACGTTACTTTTTAAGTTTTAAAAAAAATAATGAATCGCGTTTGTTTCAGTTCCTCCGGACATATTGGACTATCCAACGAGTACGGACATGAACGTCCGCGAAGGTAGCAACGTTTCGCTGAGATGCGCGGCTTCGGGATCACCTGCGCCCAATATCACTTGGCGTAAAGAAGGATCCGAGCTCATACGTCTGGAACACAGCCAACAAGGTCAGTAACAATAATCTATGTATAAAAACCTATATAATATGTAGCCTGCTGTTAAATAATAATAATACGTAATATTGTATTTATGCGTATATGATAATGATGGTTCAATATAATACGAGTACACCGTATACGTATGCAATCCGTATGTATGATGTACGAGTATATTACACCTAAAACCTATATTACCTATAAATACTTACTTATAATTAATGATGTTTAAAATCGGCGTTGTTAGCTCTAACGAACATCGAATTTATAGATTATTGTTTCTTATTATATGGTAAACGCATATGGTTATAATATAAAATATAAGAGTATCTAACCAATCATTGAAATATTTACCGGATGCCAAAACGCTCTTAACCAGTAACTAGTTTACTAAATATTTATTAATATTGTGTGTCATGGGTGTAATATATTCTATGGGTTCATATAATAAAATACACCATGTTCTACGTAAAATACTTTGTGTCATTTTTGAAAAACGTGATTAATATTTTACGCAATTCATATTTTTCTGTACCTATTTTCACGGGCACACAATCATTTTTATTCAAATAGATAACAATATGATGTCATTCGATAAATCAAAATTTATTAATATTTCATATTTACTTATTGCTATAATAATGAAATTGTTACCAAAAGCATATTAACATAATACATTCGTATTTTCCCATGACTATTATAATTTTACTTTAAAATGCTATTAATATTTCTAAAATTCAAAAACGAACATAACATACATAATTGCATTATGTAATTAGAAAACAAAAGTTTGAATGTGTTTTACGGGTTTCAGTTTGAATATAATATTATTCAAGTTCTCCCTTTGTATGAAAAAATAAGATGTTTTATTCTTCCGACGATTCAAACATAATCAAGTAAAATGTACTTCAAAGAACAAGGTTGAACTAAAGAAAACGATTCGTTTAAATCACATCTGGCAATTTTAGTAATGCTTGAATGATATAGTCTGACTTTTATGTTTTTTAGACATTATTAGTTTTCCATCAAGTAATGCTAGTCATAGTATTTTTCAGTACGATTTTTGAAAGTATTGTTAACGAAAATGTGACTGTCAATACAATTTATACATTGTCAATCAATTTCATTAAAAAAAATATATATCGTTTAACGTCCAAATATTCTTTTCATTAATTATTAGCTGAACTTATATATGTATTATAATCCTTAATATAAAAGTATCTTCTTATAGTTATTACTAATGATTATTGTCACAATAAAACTACATTTATTCCCAACTACAACAGTTAGGTACAAATTATAATTTGTAGTTAATAACAATATGCTTCTTTTTGCATTATTCTATGAAGAAAAATAAACAGTAATCAAATGTATGACCAGAAAAATATATAATCTTAATTCATTTTGAGTGTATTATTTTCATATACCTACTAAAAATTAATTAATTTTCATCTTGCAACAAATGGTCTGTGAATTTTTAATGCACGCGTTTCATAACTTTATTGTGTTTTTTTTTTAAATTTAAACTTTCTACAAGTTATAGGAACAATTATTATAGTCTTACGAGATTAGAACAATATTAATAAAATTAACTAAAAATATTATCATGTTTAAAAAAAATCAATTTGGACAAATCAAATTCAAGCATCTGTTAAAAGTACTTAGCAAAATTCATATAGTGAATATAATTTAGTTAAAACTCAACACTAACCTAAACAATAGTTCAATAGTTAGACTACTAACTATCCATCCACATTTAAAATGTCTATTAATCTGATCAACTGAACAACATAATAATTGTTGGCCCGATGACGCGTGAATATCTATTCATTGAACTTAAATAATATTTACCCATGATTATAATTCATTACTAATGTAGATTGTTTCGTATAATAAATTACTATGCTCGATGATGTAAGTATACGTGGCATTAATAACTAGTTAGTCTATAGTTTGTGGTCCTATTATCGTAGAACACAGAGTAACCTTTTCTATACTTGACTTCACACAAAGTATTAAAATGGGTACTCATCAATTTATAGCTGCGGTGGTCTAATCTTTAAGGGTACTTTAAGCATAACTAATTGCTATTTATACTTAAAAGTGTATCTATTAATTTTGTATTTATGAATGAATTGACCTGCAATCATATCATAATAATTGTTTGTTTTTTAATGATTTATTTGTCAATATACATTGTAAATTAAGATAACAGTAGAAACTATTTTAAGAATATTTATTCCAAATTAAAAAGATACATGGTATAAATTATGTTTATAATTTTAATTCCAAATCAGTTATTTTTATGTAATGAATTTTATAAATTATTTGGATTTAAAAAAAAAAAATATATTTCCATAATTTTTAAATTTGTAAATTTAATTAATTGATCAACAGCGTTTATATTATAACATGATATGCAGCAACATTTATTTATTTTTTTGAGATATTAAATTATAAAAACCAAGATACTATCAAGTACATATCATTTATTAGATATTCTATATTACCTAATTGGTTTTGAAAATTGTAGCTAAATATATTTTCTACTGGTTGTTAATTAAAATCCATATAGATATGTTAAGAATGCATAAAAATAATTTTTCATCATCTATTAAAGGATAATCAATTAAAATTTATAATGTATTTTAATAGCATATTTTGTACTAAAGAAATCTAGACAGCATATTTTTATGATATGAATCGTAATATAATTGTCTATAAAAATATTCGATCAATAATTTTACAATTATAATATTTACGTTAAATATTAAATTTAGAAATTAATATAACAGTTATTTTTTTAAGCTAAAATATTACAGTTTATTTATCAAAATATATATTTATGTAGTTAGAGAAAATAAATTTAAAAACAATTATTTAAATCATCGAATTAAAACTGTGCAAAATTATACACAGTTTAAAGTTGTAAATGTATTTTTTGAACAATAAAATAATTATTAATTCATTATTTATGTAAATACCAACATTATATAATAACGTTAATGATACAATTAATCCATCTTTACTTAGTTTGATAGTTCTATGACATAAATATTTGAAGAGCCTTCAGAATTTGTCAAATATTTTACTTCATCAGCAACAATAATGATAGTTTGCACGAACAGTCATATTTCTCAACACTAAATCAACTGTCTAATGCACAATGCACTAGAATATAGTGAAAAGTAATTAAAATCAAATAGATACGCATATAAACACAAGGAAGCGTGACTAGTACACAAAACTTGTATATCAAATTAACGGCTAAACAAGTTATGTTTACATTGCACCATGACTTTGCTGAGTGTCTGATTCTTATCTGTAAATTTTTATTAGTTGTTTGTTTTTGTAATATACGAATATATACTTATTGTATCCAACTTCATGCATCTCATAATATACATAAAAGTTTAAGTTTTACTTACAAGTACAAACTCTGAAATCACGTCACTGATAAGTGATAGTATTTTTTAAAATTGATATTTCTCAGTTAAAATACTAAAATAGTGAAAAATAACAACAGCCAACAATGGTTGTTAACTATTAAAATAATGTTATATTTAAAAGTTTTCTTGAGTACTAAAAACGTTCACCTAAATTGTAATGCTTAAAAAACAGTTTAATAGTAGGTTTTTGGATAAATGATTATCACTGGACCAACTTTCATTGTAAGAACGATGAATGTTAAATAATTGCATTTCGTGTATGTACTAAACTAATAACCACACTGAGGTAGAGAATACGAGTACACCATTTAAGATTAAAGTGATAAAGGTTAAATTTATTCAGTTTGTTTAAAATTTGGCAATGATATATCATAACGTAAAGTCGTGTAGATTAAGATATGTGAGAAATATAATAAGTATCTAAAGAATCATTATCACATTCAGTAAAATATACCAAACGGTAGCAATAAATATATTATATGTATATTAAATATAAATAAATAATATTTTAAATGTATACAATTTTACTTTATTTTCTTTTTATCATCTAGTATAGGTATTAATATTATATATCTGACACTTTTATGAATATTTAGTGTAATATTATTATTATATTTTCCTTGTTATTCATGACTTTTAAATATCTATTATGATCCCAATGACAACAAAATGTTAACAGGTATTACTTGTTTTATTAGTAATGGTTGACACATAGTTTCCTTTATTAAAAATAAATTGATCACGTGGTTGCAAATGACGCACATTGATATTAATCAAAAACACAATTTAATTTAACATTTGTGATCATTTAAAAGGTTTCAAAGTAAAAGTTCACAGAAATCGAACACAATAAGGTATTCAGTAGAATTACACACTTATACTGTAGCATAGTAGTTAAATTATAATTATACCTAATATATTTTTGATAATCAATAGCTCAACCAGTGACAGCATATTTTAAATACCTAAATCTAATTTTTGATGAACTGCTTTTTAAGCTTAAATAAGGCAATTACTTAAAAACAATATTATTGTTGTACACATCAATAGAAATAATTATAAATTTATAAATTATATCCATGCACATTATGTAGCGTGTTATAATTTTTAAAAGGGACACAACAATTCTAACCAAAATTATTATATTCATCTCTTACATGACATTTTGAATTACATTTAAAAACTGGAAAGCTGTCTAGTGAAAATTGAATTCCTCCTTCCTTATTTTCTTCTCATATTCTGTGTTATAATAATAAAAACTATGCGATATTTTTTGTTACACCATATTGTTACACTGCAGAAAACATATATTATAGAATACGAGTATATTCAAGTTAAATCAAAAAAATAAAATGTTAAAAAGAAGAAGTTTGTTTAGGATTCACTAAATAACGACGGTGCAGTTATATATAATCTGTTCAAATTTAATAGGTATAAACTAGGTATATTTATATATACCATCGGTAAATGTTTTATCGGATATAGATTTCGTAATTGTTTTTAAAATAAATTGCAATGATCATATACGTACGATTTACACGAATACCCGATTCGATCAAACTCATTGCCAAATATTTAAAAATCCCTGGGTATTTTGTTTCTTTAGAGTTTTTTTTTATGATAAGCACGCATTGTCCTCCGTCTTTGGTAAGGAATCAATCAAAGGAGATGAAATAGTTGATTCTTTTCAGTCTCATACCATTTTAGTGTATATTTATATATTTATTTTCACAGTGATAGCTTTGAGCATAGTATTCTATATTTGTTACGTAGGTACTTGATATACATTCTTTTAATTGAATCCTGCGATAAAAATAAATGATTAGTAGAAAATGTTTAAAATAAATTAAAATAATATGAAAAGCTTAAATAACAATCTGCATTTCAACCTTGTATATGTCGATATAATATGAAATAATTATTAAATTAATAATATTAAAACAATGGATATTTAGTAGTGTTGATTTCGTTCAAACTCGATGAGAGATAATTTGGTTTGAATGTGAACTTATATGCAATTAATTTAATGATGTTATTCAGACAATCAGACATAATATTATAGATATTTTGTATGCTATTCGGAATATTTATTAATAAAAAAAAAAAAATAGTAATCTTTATAACTACATTAATTGTACAACAAATTTTGCTGTACCATATATAAATAATAGTAAACAGTTGTACTTATATGGATAACAAAAACGAAAATATCGATTGGTGAAGCATAAAAACTCTATCGACAGTTCTATCCCTATTCGTATTTTGGGTTAATTGATTTACGGTTTCGGCTTGAATGTTTCATACTTTTTTTTGGTGTTGTATCTTCATATTTATGTAATATTTCCTAAATTATTATTAAAAACTAAAAACTAAATACTCAAATCATGAATAGAAAACTTGTATAATTTATTTAAATTAAAATATTTAACAAATTTTAATTTTATATCAATGATTTAATTAAATAATTTTCAATACCTTTTCAATGGTATTATATTTTGACTGTGAAAAGTTTCAACGTGCGCGATGTACTTATTTATAAGTTCATAAACTTAAAATTGACTTTAGATGAGTAAAAAACCTTTTATGTATTTTATTTTCATTTGGATTTCCATAATTTAAATTGAGTAAGATACAATTTCATATTTTAAGAATAATTGATATTTAATGTAAAAAAAGTAATAACCATCTTTTAACGTTTAACAGATTTTAATTTATAATCTATTTGGTCGGTTTTCTTATCAAAGGTCTTGCTACTAAATGTAAAAGACCATTACAAACGTGTGTCAACTACTAAAATGAGCATGCATAAAATTTACTTCACGATATTATGAAGCGAAATAACTGTTACCATATTATATATAAAAATCAAGGTAGGTTGTGACGATTTCATTTTTATGGATATTAACATACATATTCAGCGTTTGTTAAAAAAAAATAATATTTGTCCAAACATAATGAAAATATACTAATTGAGCGTAAATACGTAGATATTGTGAATAATATTAGATTATCACCTTTTTTTTAAATTAATGTGACATAAAAAATAAGCAAACACTGTAAGAATACGTAATATTGCGATTGCGAATTTAGCTTAATATTCACGATTTAAATTTATTCGGTCGTATGGATTATTTTTCTAATCATAAGGTCATAGATGACTTCTATTTCCTAGTGTTCTCTAGTTATCTCAATTATACACTTAACTCTTCGATTTATAAGCTCTAGATCTTTCTCTGTCTGACTGTCTTGCGGATTCTATCAGACACAAAGCAGCAATTAATGAAAAACTGAATTTCCTGATAATCTCCGCTTTTAAAATTCTTCTATCTGGTTTCATTCTGTGTCTTTCTACATACACTGATCTAATACATTTTTATCACTTGTAAATTAGGTTTAAGAGCTAGATTGGGAAATACTCCCAGCATTATAATAATTATATGCTTTCATTTTCCAAATAATTTCTCCAAACATTCTATTCAGTAGTGATTTCTATAATAAGCCAACATTAAACTCCAGGCAGATAGGTCATACTTTGATACCAAATCACACGTTGCGGCTGTGATTCATTAAATCTAAATTATTTATTCATTGAAATTAAATTGTATTCTTAATTTAAGTTTTGAAATGAAACGATTATGGCAAACGCTCTTAGAATGTATGCTATTTATAGATTATGTTCACTCTAACGCATAAATGCAAAAATAAATGCAATTTAATAGTTTTTGTGAATATTTTATCAATAATAATAAAATATATGTTGCAACGTTATATTTTTAAAAATGTCTTGTTTTTAGATGAAATAATAATAACATAATACAATTTCAGTCACTCTTTTTCTGATAGCCATCAACAACATCACTCAAAACATATCCTTCCCTGTCAAATCTACCCTCTACGCGGATGATTTCAATATTTACTGCCGGAGCAAATCCCTAGCCACTGTCCAATGCCATCTTCAAAAAGCCATCAACAACCTACAAAAATGGACTCAAACATCCGGCTTCACCTTTTCTCCCGAAAAATCACAATGCATCGTATTTACACGCAAACGCGCTCCAAATCCAATTAAGATAAAATTGGGCGACCATCAATTAATAAATAGTAATACAATCAAAATACTCGGTATCATTTTCGACAAAAGATGCTCTTGGACCCATCACATCAATTTTTTGAAATCAGCCATCTCTCCACGTCTCAATATTATAAAAATGTTATCCCATACTTCATGGGGTTCTAAAACTCACGTATTGTTGTCTATCTACAAATCCCTAATACTATCTAAACTTGACTACGGATCATTCATTTGGACAACGGCTAATAAATCGATTACAAAAAAACTAGACACAATTCACAACTCCGGACTTCGTATGTCAATTGGAGCCTATCGCTCTAGTCCAATACCGAGCATCTACAACCTATCAGGTACTCCTCCTCTTGATATAAGAAGACTCAAAATAACATTAAATCACGAATTAAAGCTAGCTAACACTCTTCCTTCGCTCGACTTCAATCCAAAATTTAAAACTTTAACAACACTACTCCAGGAGAACAATCTAGTCATCTCAGATGTATTAACTATTTCTCCCCCCTTAACTCCGCAATGGACAAATCCCAACGTAGCAAACACTGATCTCTCCATTTTAAAAAAAAAAGACACCCCTCCTTCAATATATAAACAAGAATATTTCCACATAATACAAAACATAAAAAGCGAAAAAATATACACGGATGCATCCAAAAGCCCTACCGGGGTCGGGGCTGCAGTTATTTGGAATAACATGGAATCCATGTACAAACTCCCCAGTGCCTGCTCCGTCTTCACAGCTGAATCATTCGCAATAATCAAAGCCCTCGATTTAATAACCGTTCACCAGCTCCAAGACACCATCATATTCACTGACTCCCTCAGCGCCATCAACAATATTAACAATACCAATAACCCAACAGACATCGGTCTTCATATTCAAAACAAAATATATACTCTACAGAAAAACAATAACTTCAAAATCAAACTTTGCTGGATCCCCGGTCACTCCAACATCATTGAAAACGAGCGCGCCGACCTTGCCGCTAAAACTGCAATAACCTCTACACTATCGTCTCCCATCAATATCATCGCATACAGGGACATACAAGCACTGATAACTAACAAATGTCATCTAAGATGACACCAGCAATGGTTATCTTACTCCACCAAACTTAATCAAATAAAACACAACACAGACAATTGGACATTTCCCATCGAAACACCCAGAAAATTCGAAGTCATCATAACGAGACTGAGAATCGGCCACTCTCAAATTTCGCACAGTTTTTTAATGGCTAAAGAAGATCCTCCAACATGCGCATCATGCGGCGTCCAAATTACCATTAAACACTTACTCACCGAATGCCGCACATACCACAACATCCGATCAAGCCTCAACTTTTCCGAATCACTCTCCGAAATACTTCAAAATCATCCCAAGGCCATAACAGACATCATCCAATTCATCACAACAGCAAACCTTCAATCCAAAATCTAGAATTAAGTTCTCTCTTGTACGTTTCTTACTGTAAATATTTAATTTAAGCTATTCATATTTTGTAAGCCCAATGGCCTATGCTGCCGAGGGCTCTTTCCTAATAAAAAAAAAAAAAAAAAAATAATAATAACATAATGGCTTTTTCTTGTGATTTTAGATACCAACCATAATATGACGTTTTAAGGTAAATCTACCAACTGTTAAATGTATTCATATTTCAAATAGTACGTATGTATTGTATTATGATATAAATAAGGAATATTATTCAACAAATTTGTTTGAAAAATTGTCTCATATGATACTTGCGAAAATTGTGTCATTGTGTCAGTCGCGTATACCAGAAATTCTTTGTTTTGTACAATCCTTACTTGCCTTATTATAATTGTGCGATGTTATTTTACTGTTCTATTTGTGTTGAAAAAATTATATAAACCAATTTAAAAATGTTACATT
This sequence comes from Diuraphis noxia, assembly GCF_037042655.1. NCBI lineage: Eukaryota > Metazoa > Arthropoda > Insecta > Hemiptera > Aphididae > Diuraphis > Diuraphis noxia. The sequence goes on along the minus strand of NW_028301713.1, from coordinate 38,269,757 downwards.
CATAAAAATATTACATTACAAATGTAATATAAAAATAGCAATTATCTGTAAGTTATATTCAAGTGGTAGTGAGACAGTGAGCATATCATATTACATAATACAAAGTCATGCTAAAACCTAATATTGTAGTAACATATAACTTTAGACTTTAGACCCTTTTATAATTTGACATCTTATTTACTAACAATTATTCGAATTAATATTTAATTATCGGTTGTTTTGTTAGTTATTTTAGATGCTAATCTTATCTGTTCGTTTACAAAAATGTTTTATATTAAATCCCAAATTATATTATAAAATAAATATGTTATGTGTCAAAACATTATAAAACAATAATTTTATCAATGATTAGTATGAAGTTTAAAAAATATATTTGGTTTACTGATTAATTATTAAGAAGTTAATGAAATAGGTTATTGTTTTATTATTGATAAAATTTAAAACTACTGAAAATGCTAACCTTTTATCAAATATGAATACAAAATAATCAATGGATTTAAATTAAAATTTAATTTATTAAATTAATTATATTATTAAAATTACATACACATAACAGGCGTTCATGATTAAAATATATTACTTTTAAATTTAATCTAGTTATATTATTATATCACCACCAATATAGGTTATTATATATATATATAACGTATATAAAATATTTTATATTATATTATCTTTTATAATAAGGAGGAGAGGATTTTAAAAATCTCCAGAATTCACTTTACTAAATACAATAAATTTGTGTCTTAAATACCACGAGAATAACGTCTTTTTATGTTGATATAATATTTATAACTCTAATTGATAATTTTTGTTTCTTTAAAGTTACCTACCAATAAAATTCAACCATGAATAAAACAATTTTTGTTTATATCTCCACAAAATGGTGCAAAAAAAAGATAGCAGATATTTTATAACACTAAAGTTACTCGTTTATTTACATTTATATGACAAACCTCCATACTACATTACACGTTTATTTAGTGAACAAATATTATATTATATTTTGCCAAAGAGGAGTTTTTCCAAAAAGGAAAAGTTAATGCTTCCCGTAGAGATTTAAGTATTAATGTCCACAATCCAAATCCGTCGGTACATTAAATATACATCGAGAGCCGACCGGACAAGGGATTATCCAGGTAGATTTTTTTTAAAATTTATTTATTATTATTTTTTTTTTAAATCCCCACATTAAAAAATACACCACGGGATTTTTCTTTCCACTGATTACCGTTTTTTGGGTCAAAATAGTGAAAAATGATATAGATGCGTTAAAAACGAAACATACCCACAACAACAACAACCCTAGGCGACATTTTGGTAAACGGCTTACACGATGTTAAAAAAAATACATACCTATACCTATATGTATAGTGTATACCCCACAACCACTGACACTACCAATGCTCATTAGGGTGTATTATTAATGTAATTTCGGATCGTCCGGAGGGCTTGCGATACACCTCTCTATACACATACGCGTGCGGTAATTTCGACGGCGATATGTAGCGTATGTATATTATATTATACATTTATCCATGTTGTCGAATAGCACGTATGCAAAGGCCATTGGGTTTTTCGTTTTTGCCGTTATTCCCACACCTATTTCCGAGACCCCGAGGGTGGGTAAACGAAACAAAACGAATCTGACATCCGGTTAGTGTCCGGAGTGAGTATGATGTTTTTATTTTTTTATTTATTTAATTATGACCTATATGAACTTTGATAACCGGAAAACTTATGGCCCGTTATGCGCATATTGTATTAATGCTCGAACGTATGAATATTTAACATAACCCGTAACTACCGGAGCCATTTTCATTTTTTATTTTAATATATAATACCATATAACGTGATCATGTAATGTTTAAAACCTTGCATCAAATCTATACGTTCATCTGTACACTCATTTATCTTATTGCACATTTTTCATTGCTATCTATACGATTAAAAAAAATACAATATATGTATTCTATATAACTCACAACCTCATTATTTTGTGCTTAGAAACAATATGTGGTTGGTGGTTGGTTATAGAGTTGAATATTATTTTGGATTTTATGATTAACGTATTATATGTATTTAATTTAGCCCTTCAAAGTAAAATAAACATTTGTTATGTACTTAATATTACACATAAATATAAACTTCAACTTTATGTAAAACTATTTATTTATGTCTATTTTATAGTTGAGTATCATATCATATTATTGACCATAAAATACAATTTTTAAAATTCATAAATATTTATGCATGATATCATTGTATTCAAAATATGTTATATAATTATTGCCAATTTGATAATGCTTATTAAAAGAATATGAAAGTATTATTTTCTCGAGTTATTATAAAATATAAAGTTATTGTTAAATATACTTACCAATTTAAATTAAAGGTCATGGTATAACACGTGACTATATATCGTTATTATTTCAAATTATTGTCATAAAAATTATCCAAGACTAGTATAAATTTAGTTCATTTTCATAATATTTTATATCTGTACAAAAAAAATCTTTAGAAAAAACAGTAGTTATAAGATAAAATATAAAATTCGTCAAACATATACTGGAAAAATACATTTCATGCTGTTTTGTTCATAGAATAAAAAAAAAGAATAAGATTAAATTTAGACTTAAGAATCTCTATTTATAACATTAATTAATTATGTCAAACTAGTCATTTTAAAATCAGATAACACATACATGATATATTTTTTACGAAATTGTGAGTTATAGAAAGTTTTCAAAATACACAAAATATTTGATTAAGACGTGATCGATTAAAAATTAAAAATGTTCATTTATAATCTATATAATAGTGATTATTGTTATTATTCAAACATTTTGGTATAATATGTCAATAATATTCTTGAAGAAAAAAGTTATTAATCACAATAAATCAAATACAAAACTTGCTCAAAGAGCTAAAGTACTATTTACAATATGTTTTATAATACCATATTAATTTGTTACATTTCATAGAAGTTTTATCCCATAGTTTTCGTTCAGGGTTAACTTTAGGTACCAGCGTATCATTTGATTGACCATACTATTTCGATATCGTAATATCATACACGATTTTTAAGTTTAAACTAATGATATAAGAAATAAAACACATACAATCATGGGGCCTGTGAAAAATTTAAGTAGCATAATTTAATTTTGCAACAGTAAATAACTTATTCGATAAATTTTACTCGTATTATATGATATACCGAGTTGGAATTAAATGACAATTTTACATTTTACATTCATTCTCATTATAACTATTTGATTTAACGAGGGTGTTTTAATTTTTACACAATATTGACGCCTTTTGGTTGTAAATGAACAAGTTTTTCATGATGACTAAAAATCACCACAATTTTTTAATGACCTGTGCAAAATTCGTATATGATTTAATACTCAATACCATTGCTGTAATCAGAACAACTTGGTAATATATTGCACACATATCAAATATAATACAAATTTGGGGCACAGCCAACATTAACCAACTAATACACAATCAATCTAAGCTTAACAAGATATATTTTTATTAGTTGTACTCACTAGTTTTAACAAACACAACAATGCACAAAGATCTACATAACATGGTATATGAGTGCTAATTTTTTTGTCAAACTTTACAGTTTATTGCAAAGTTTTTATTCTTAGTTAACCGAAATTTCAAAAATATAACCTCCCCCTTTTATATTGCTTATTGGACGGTCATCTTTCTCACCAGTGACAATGAAACTAGAATCGAGATTCATTAAAATAAATAAATAAATATGATAAATAATTATGAGTTACTCTGGATCATCACTCCTGGATCTTAAAAATGTATTATTATAATAATAAATAATGAATTGAACTATATTACTTAACATATACAGGTTTATCAATTTTTTCTGCTGTTGTTTCATACAAGATACAAATTTACCTTTAACATTGTTCTAACGAATTTTGTAAGAACATTTTCATCAACATTGTAGAGACATTTGTAATATTATGTTAAATTGGTTTAATAGCTATTAATGTTTACAGATATGATTGAAAAAGTTGTTAATAGTTGTTGATGATTGCATAAAAAAAAAAAAATTATTATTATAGACATAATAATTATAAAAGTTAGTCAAACGTTTAATTTTATATTATACCAGGATATGGCAATAATTAGTTATTTCTGATGATATATTTTCAATGTTTTATTATGCTCCTTTTTATGAACTACATGTAAAGCGTAGTGTACTGAAAAAATTACATTGATGCTGTCCTTAAATATGTATGCAGTCACAATTATTATAGGATATACAGTAGCCATTTAATTGGTATACATAACGAGAATGATGTTTTTTAAACATTTTGTGTTGATGCAGTATGTCAATATTTGACTATTAACCATTAGATATCATCATAGTGAAATGAAGCCCATTTTCTAATAAATTGTTATTATATAAATACTAATTAGGTTGTAACGTATAATTACAAACATGACATATCGATTATTTAAATGTGATCCTCGTCGGAACATAATTATATTGTGGCTCAAAGAAAATTATAGGTAGTAAAAAAGTTAATTTTAATACCTCATATTAACCAATAAAATGATTCCAGAAATGTTGGCCGAGAGATTATTAAATAAAGTTTCGTTAGAAGCCATTTCATTATAAAAATTAATTTTTCAAGTGTATTTATTTTGTTTTTGTTATGTATTTTTTAATTATAAAAAATTGTCAAACTACCTATATAATATATATTATTATTATTATTATTATTATTATTATTACTATTATTATTATTATTATATTTTAATAGCACTTAAGATTGTTATTGTGTTTCTTATATTTTTAATATATTTTTTTTTTAAATTTGTATTAGCTTTAACTAAAAATCACTATACCTCGACAATTAATTGAATAAAAAGATAAGAATGTGGCATTGCTATTAATCAATCTTATAACTACCAATACTAATAATAAGAAAATCTTAAACGTAACAATAAAAATTTATATGGGTACCTACTTAAATACTAAAGTTATAATATAGTTTCAAGAAATGTACAATTTAATTGAATGTACTCGTAGCAATTGAACTATAGGAAAAAAAAGAAAAAGGAGTTAGATATTAAACAACCAACATTTATCACCGTCACGTAAATCGTAATAAAACTTATTTATATAGTATTATGTAATTATAACACTCAAATTTATAAATGAGAAATGTCAAAATTTGTGGCCCATTACTTTGCTAGTCTGAATTTTAAATGCATATTAATAAATAAAAAAAAATAACTTTGACTAAAAAACATAAAAAAATCACTATCATGGATTATTAAAATTATTTCAAAACTATAACGCAGTGTGTAAAATACAATTTTTTTTAAAAACGTGTAATAAAAAAACCGAACAAATTACATTAAAAAACTACACAATGTGGTATTAAATATTTGTTATTAATCAGTGCAGTGTACACTACTACACGTTACAACTCGGAGTACCACTTAAGACAAATCAATATACCTACAATAATAATAATGAAATAAGTAAGGAATAAAATATCAACGGTGGTTCAACTGTTTGCAACAGCCGGCCCTGCAAAAGCTGTTGTAAGATATAATGGAGCAACACGTATATCTATAATCTATATAAACAACTATATAATATTATTATTATATAGCTATATATATATTGTATTTTCGACGAGAGGCAATAATGGCGGGCGCGGCTTTCGATTGTCAATCAAACGGATGGAAAAATATGAAAAAAAAAGAGATGGTCGGCTTTTTACGTGCGACAGGGTCAAGTATCAGCTCTCCCGTCGAGTGGCTCTAACGAGGGTGCAGCAGAGCTTGCCGTCGTTGTTGGTGTCGTCAAAGTTCGTTACTAAAGTTCATATAGCTATACTTATATAATACACCTATAATCTATATATATGAAACACCTTGTCACCACCGTCGTACCGTCAAACATAGATGCTATACGCTCGTCTATTAATAATATGACAGTTTATTGAATTAATAAATGTTCAAACTCAAACCATTCCGACACCGTCCACGAATGCATCATGATAACATAAATTATTACTCTTGTTAGTAGGAAATTATGTTATGTGTAGAGAATGACTTCAGTTTAAGTACATGTGCACGCATTTTCGTCACAGAGAGGGTAAGACCGTAAAAGGGTTTTATCACCCCCTTAAACGATTATCTTTTGGATAAACATAACGTGAAGAAAAGTAACAAAATAACAAATATATAAATAAATATGTACCATGAAAATAACCACAAGATATTAAGCTTGTTTACACATGTTTTTCAAACCCAACACCACTAATTACACTTGTGAGTTTGCCTATTTGTGTGCGATAAAAATATATAATACGCTTTTTTCGGTTCGAGATGAAATTAAAATACTATTACTTTTAAAATATATACGTGTAGAAGCATAAAGCATTAAATACAAAAATATAATATCCATCTATAATATTAATATTTAATTAGAAACAATGTTGAAAAAATGTATTTATGTTTTATTGATGGATTAAGTATTCAATTAATTAAATCATCAGTCATAGTTAGGAATTAATGTATAAACGACTTAACCAGAGAATAATAGAAGTTAAAAATTAAAAGTTATCAGCTTCTTTTTCTGATTCAACATTAATAATTAGCGATGCACATTTTTTAGAAACAATGGTGGCAAGCTAAATTTCTTAGATACGATGTTGCACAACTTTTATCACAAGTAGACATGGTAGAATAAAAAGTACCTATAACTACTATAATTGATACGGTATATGTTAAGAGATAATATAGTTAAGAATCACTTACTAATATGTTAAAATTCCATAATAATAATTATGATCACATTTAAAAAATGAATGTTGTGTTATTCATATGGTTATAACTAGGCTTGCCATTCGTCCCGGTTTGACCGGGACAGTCTCGGTTTTAACAGCATGTCCCGGCGTCCCGGCCGGTCATTCATTTTGTCCCGGTTTATGGAAGACAAGAGAAAATAACTTTAATATTATTTTGTTTAATTATAAAACATATAATAGTATAGTATTAAACATAGAATTTGGGTTTAACTTGTAAAGAATTTTATTTAAAAATTAAAAGTAATACAGCTGTATTGAAAACAATTCATTCAACCGAAAATTATGAACATTAGGTTATTACTAACAATTAATAAATGTGAATGCAGTAAATGTAGTTTATGTAAAAAATTGTAGTGGTTAATACATTTTTCAATTAAAATATGGGATATTATTAATTTCCATATAATTATACAAAAAAGGTTTTTACTATTTTTATTTTTTTATTTTTATTAGCTTCTAGTATTAAACTATGATAGCTAAACAATTACGATTGAACATGATAATAAACAAATTATACGAAAAAAAAGGTTATTCAATATGATGTCCCGGTTTGGCGTTTTTAAAATCTGGCAACTCTAGTGATAACCATATACTTAAAGTCTAACCATTTCGATTTCCACTTATCTATGTAATATAACTATTACTAGGTATATACAAAAATAATAGGCATGTAACTGCAGTTATCGGTAAGTTCACACGTTTAAACCAACCTGTGAGACAGTCGTGTATACAATAAGTTATTCCTAAAAGTGTATAAGTGTGTGCGTGTGTGTGTATGTAGAAAAATACTGTGTCACCCATATACTTACATTAATGTTTCGTTCGTCTGACTTTAAATTTTAATACGTCACGGTCGATAGACTTATATCCTCCCTCTCACAGACGTATTGTTTATACAGTACACATTATAAAATATAAACGTTGCAGTTTCAAACAGTTCTGACAATATGGTAATTATTACCATACGATAGCATTTCGAAGTTAGAGCGCTCATGCGGCCGTTTGTTTAGGATTAAGAAAACGGGGACTGTGTACAATAGTGCATCAGGTATTACCCTTTTACTTGACTAAAGACTTGTAATGGTCACCGTCGATAGTGGCCTCGTTATTTTGTTACTGAACTATTCCCTAGTGTTTGCTTTACGCTTCACTATACACACATATTATTAATATAAAGTCCCCTAGCTTTTATATTATTAATTATTATTCTCTACGCTATGCGTAACCAAAATACACCATTATAATTATTTTTTTATCAGTTACAGCTACAACAACAACTGTAGTAGTATGCAGTACTTTAAAATCAAATACAAGTTTTAAGTAATACTTACAACAACAAAATTACATTATTTACAATTTTTTGCTTCATTAAATTAATACTGTTAACCTTTATCACTTTTTTATTCCGAATGATTGAATTTCTCCCAATCTCTCTTTGTAATAACTGAACATTACTGTACTTCCGATGAAATATTAAGTTTGATTTCAATTGACGTCTAGCTTGGGCTCAACATCTTATAAATAACATAAAATCAGTCAATTCCAGATTCCAATCTGCACCAACTTCTTTGATCCAAGATTCTTTAGAAATAAACATGCAATTCAGCATACCTAATTAAACAATTTAATTTTTAAGGCTATTATCAAACCTTTGTCTATATAGACTAGTGTGGTCTTATGGCATCCAGATATGGAGCTCTACCAAATATTCTTATTAAAAAACTAATCAAAACCTTCGTCAAATCGCCTCTGCTCCTCATAAAAATTCTAATGCTTACTCAATTAACTGAATCATACCATCTTTCATTTCGTTCAAAGTTAACCCACTATCAAAACCCACTTATTAATCGGCTTTCCATTTGCACATACCTATATAACCGCGAAAACATTTTTAAAGGCTATAGCTAAGAGTTTTACTAATTTAATCTGCTGGGTGGCACTACTTCAGACAGTTTGAACATATAACCAAAATTGTTGATTGCAGTACTCTTATCTCTTAATATGTATTGCAATATTATTTTTTTTTATTTTAAGAAAATGTTTAAAACTGATTCTTCGTTTCTTCATCAATTGCATGTGGAAGTGAGGTTTCCTCATGTTTTGATGTAGTTTAGGTATTTATTATACAAATTGTATAGCCATATACGTGACACAATATAATATATTATATAATACTAGTTAGTTATACTGTGTTTTACGACGGCCAAATTTATTTCTATTTGTTTTTGAAGGTTGATTAGAAATGTTATTTCCAATATAGGCACCTAGAGCTTATTAACACAATTTTCAAATAATACGGTAATTATCATAATTTAAAATCTTAACATAACAAGAATAAAGAGTATATAGCTTTTTAAAAAGTAATAAGATTTTGTAGATTGATAATTACTTTAATTTAGTTTTAAGCAATAGACCAGATCCACGCTAGGTATCATAGGTTAACCAGATTAAATTCTCTGGTTTAAGTCGTAGTATGGGTCATATTGGTCATTACTTATAGTATCTCAAATTACCTCCTTACAATAATCCGACTAAAATATAGAGGGATAGAGTTATACTCGCGTGTTTTAAGCCAAAAAGTGATGCGTATAATATATAACTATAAAAATATAACGTTATCAATAATTGTGTGTTTGTTTGTTACAGTGCATAGCGTCGAAGGACCAATTCTGAATCTGACACGGATCAGTCGCTCTCACATGGGAGCATATCTATGCATAGCGTCAAACGGGGTACCGCCATCGGTCAGTAAACGGATTATGCTGGTGGTGAACTGTAAGTAAATTCTATGTATTCTATTTGATAATAGCTTTATAATAATAATAATATTTACCCTTTGAGTTTCCACTGTACTTCATTGTTTTTTGTTTCCCAAAAAATAATTCAAAATGAACAGGGGATTAATTATAAGGATTTATAATAAGTATGGTAAATATATAATATTGTTTTTACATTTAAAAAAATAATGCATCAACTTTAACAAAATAATATGTTAAATGCTTGTATCTAAATTCAAAATATTCTGAAAAAATAAGTTTTATATTACATTTTATCGTCTTTATTTTACTTCTTTAAATATTTTACATTTTTCAAGTGTTTAAACTAAATAGATTATTTAGACATTTTTGATATTTAATATTTTCTTATTACATATTATTAAAAATATAAAACTGAAATTACATTTTTATGGTGATTATAGAATCGAAAACTACTGAACAAATTGTAACCAAACTTTGCACACATATTCCTCAATGGGTATTCTTTGCTTCAATTTCAATCCTCATAAGTTACTATTGGGTGGCTCACACATACATTTTGTGACTCACGAAAATCAAATTATTTATTTATTTATATACGATAAATGGTCACCATATTGATTAAGTACAGACATTTTTTTTTTTTTAAATAAAGTAAATACTACTGGTCGCGCCATGCAATGGGATTTATTTTTAAATAAAAGCAAATGCACGACAAAAGGCAAAGAGTGGATATTTGTAGCATACAAATATTATGGAAATTATATTATACTCGTAGATAGATTATAATAATATCAAGAAAGTTTAGAGAGTAGTTCAAACCAGATTTGAAAATATTCCAAATGTTATGTACACAATTTGCCACAAGCGGTTCGCCTATCTCGTTTGAATTAATTTACAAAGGTACATACATAGTACACTAATGCCGATTTATCATTGAACTGAGTTATCCTATAAAATCAAGATACAATATTATATTAAGCCATGTTTCATGTTTGTCCGTTTTTCATTAGCAAAATCGAGCTAATTCTTCTTACTGCAAAATATCCTCTAAAAAAGTTTTTTTGTTGTGTGGAAGTAAAACCACACGATTCACATTGATATTAAAATTTTAGCCCTCCTGAAATATTAATATATTTCCTACAATGGTTATACAGCTATAGTATCTATATTTAATGTTGTTAAACACGAAATATAAAATATAAGTGGAAGATAATAAATAATGATGTTATATTACCATACACGTGTGTCCACAGTCCCGCCAATGATATGGATCCAAAACCAGCTGATCGGAGCATTCATTGGCCAATCACTGACTCTTGAGTGTTTGTCCGAAGCGCATCCCAAGTCGATCAACTATTGGACCCGAGAGGCCGGCGAGATCATTGCTCACGGTAAGCAGAACACGTCCGGAGAATAAACGCCGCCGCCGATGGGAAAAGTCGAATACGACCTTGATGCGGGGAGGGGGTAGCAAAAAAAACGAACGAAAGGATGACGGCGGTATCTGTACAGACGTTGCAAGGGTGGAAGGACGGGTTAACGAGCTGAAAATTCAGCAGGATTTTTTTACGATTCAACGGCAATAAACGGGTGGCACAGGCGGCGGTGGCGGTACCAAAGTTTTTCTCTCCATTTTAATAGGGATACACTCAGTCCCCATATATATATATATATATACATACACACATTCTGTATAAATGTCTATAGGTATATAGGTATATATTTTTTTCGAATCCCCAAAACGCACATCGTCGCGCATTTCTAGTCGGACAACGACGACGACGTGTTTCATTTGGAATTTTTACCATTCGTGCAGTGTTTATGTTTTATTATTACTATTGTTATTTTTATTTTTTTCGATTACTTCTTTACTTTGTTGCTATATATATATAAAGCACATATGTTAATAAGACTAGAAAACGCGTGGCAGACGCGTGTCCATTACACGCTCCCTCGAATTATTCGTGTGAAGGTATTAGAATTTACGCAAACGCTGCAGGCGCAGTTTTCTGTCATAATTCACTCTACTCCAAACATCATCATTCCACAACCTATACTCCTACTTTTCAACTTTTAATTGGCGCGTGTCCGTTCTCCAATTTCTAAAGCTATAAATCCTTTAAGGCTATAGTGAGTCTAATACCGTGTATAATATTATTTTTAATTTGACCATCGACGTGAAATCATGATTTTATGTTTGAAACAAAATGTATTATTTTGTTTATATTTTTGCAACGACACGTTTTCATTATCTGTAAACATTTTATCATCTTTGGTTTTAAACACAACTTTAAAAACAAAATGTTAAGCCAAATATCAAAATACCTACTTAAATATCAATTGCCTCGTAACTTATTGTATAGGTAACTCAATTTTAGACTTATTTAAAATATTTAAAGTACTACCAATATGACATAGGTACTAACGGATAAGTTTTGGTAAAATAGACTAATAATCAAATAATTAATATTATTATTAGTGTGTTAGAATGCCGTATAAACAAATTGGAATAAAATTAATAAAATTTTTATGAATTTATAATACCTTTGACTCCGAATTAACATATTACATTTTAAAAAGCGGATGTATAACATTCTAAATTTCCTATGAAATAATACGCTTGACGGTTACTTATGAATTTCAGAAAATATGACAAATATTCCAATGTAAATGAATTATGCAAACATAAGTTTAGTGTACTGTGGTCTTATTGTAGGTAACTATAGTGATTAACTGATTTAATAATGTGTTTAATGTATATTTTCAAATATAAATTTATATGAATGTACTAAAAAATAACTTAAATCGTCAAAAACCTATATAAAGATTTAATCTCTTAAATATAGTTGTGAAACTGAAACTTTTGAATTATTTTAAACATGCGTTTTTATACCTATAAACAAATCAAAGGGTGTAATTTTCGATTATTTATTCGTGATACCAGTTTCAACTTACCCACAAAATATAAAATTCTTCGTGATGATATCTTTGATCTAATTATTGAATATGGATTATTATTTTTTAAATACCAACGAACAGAAATCATTATTTTAAAAATATTAATACGAGTACCTATTAATCTGTTATATTATTATTGTCCGCATAAAACTACAACCATCGGTCTGTATAGTTTCTTTGTTTTATTATCAGATCATAACATCAATCAATACATATATTTTATGTTCAAAAGTTATATAGCATGCTAACCATCTACATAAACCAACAACCAACCTATACTAATATTTTGATATCTATACAAATAACCTCTATAATAATATATTATGAAATATCTTGAGTACCTAATTATATAACCTAAATATTTCGTGTTTTGTTTGTACGATTTTAATGTTTGTTTCGAGTGAATTTAGTTAATACAAAATAGTAGAAAGGTTAATGTTGTGTAACATAAGCATGATTCGATTTTAGATTCATATAAGATTATGGGTTATTACTGATTTGGGAACAAATAGTTGAAATTACTTTTTTCTGTGTATTATTGTGTTACATATTTATTATATATTATGAGCAGTGTACAATTTACTTCATAAATTAGAACAGTTTGAAATGTTTTAACTTGAATATTATTTTGTGTTATTTGTTGGACTTAACAGACCAATTTTAACTATGGGCAATATTTGAATGTTTTTATATAGGTACGTAAATAAAAACTAACATAAACTCAATATTGGGCATTAATACAATAGTCACTCTTGGTACAAATTCCTTTTTTTATAATTTATGACAAAATTAATTTATTACTCATATGATAAAGTCAAAAATATTTAAAGTTAGTTTACAACATTTATGTTGATATTAATCATAATGACGTATACTTTGTTTTCGAATGTACTTAGGTATCAAAATTATATCAAACATTTAAGTTACATAATTTATAGTTATTAAAATAACAAAACTATTTCGGTATTAAAATTGTATTTCATCGTTAGTTAATTATCAAATATATTTCTCATTAAAAAAATATAATTAATTAATTTATATATCATGGAAAAAATAAAATAACAATCATTAGTAAATTATAATTTTAAACCATACATTAATTAATGTGTAAAAAAATAAGAGTGATATACCCTATATCATATAACGTACTGAATCCAAAGTGAGTTTATTAAAGTTCTTCTGTAAAAACATTATCTCTTAATTACCTAGTCGTCGTATTATTTTTATTTTGTATACAAACCCTATAGTCAACTATTTTCAAATAAGCTACCTATGATACAAGATTTTTTTATTGGTTTAATTTAAACCAAAAAGCTAAAATATTAAAATTTATACAATTTAGTCACAATAAATAAAAAAAAAATAACTATACAATTTACTAAATCTGCTTATATCTACAAATAATATTGAAATTAGAACGACCAAGACATACCAGATTTATAGAATAATATAAAATTAATACACATTTTTATCTTCATTTTTAAATGATCTAGTAAAATTTTATATCAGAATTTACCAATTAGTCTTTAGATGATCAAGTTCATTTTAATTGTAAATTGCTTCTAAATTCACTCACCTAATCGTAACGTTTATAAAATTTATACCACAATAGAACAATAAAATCATTTACCATAATGTATCTATACTAATTTAATGATTTTTATTCATTTGATTCACGTACTCTTTTTACGAACTGCTAAGTAATAATAATACAATATGTTATAATGTATTGTTTTAAATTTTAATATAATATTATGACATAAAATACATTATACGAATAACTTTTAGGATTATAGTAGCACAGAGATACTTGAAAACAGTTTATATATGGGTCTTATTATATATGTTTAACGTTACTATTTAGTATTACAATTATTTGACACCGAAATAGGTAATAACCATGATAAGGATCCAACACTGCGTGACACGAAACGATTACCTACGTGATAACTGTAGAACGCGATATCGTACATGATATTATTATTATATTACTATGATATAGTCAACTACGTGTACAACACCAGTATTGGCTATTTTCCAGTTTCACAAATCAACGTATCGTGAATTTTCGATTTTGCAGTGTTTGAATGTACTCACACTCTTCTTATGATCGTTTCGCCGACTTCACATCTGTCAGAATATTATTTATCTGCCTCCAAAATAATATGTTAAGCTAAACACTTTGAATGGTAATCAAAAAAAAAAAATATATATCAAATAATAAAAAGTTTCAACAATGACCGTATTGTATAATACAGGTCAGTATTAGATGCGAACGTTTTTTTAGGTTTCTACTTCCTAGAATGAATTTGCGTAGAAAATATTATAATCAAGTATTAAATAGTACTCACCGTCGATATAAGTATCTCATGGTATCTACTTTGCAAATCTATATTGTACCATTGAGTAATTTATTATACATACTTCTATTATTATAATAAATTATTAATACAATTTCGAGGAAATATAACAATTTTATATCCTACTTTTTTTGGAAAAAATGTTTGTCTTATAGTAGGTATCAGCTAGTAATGTATGTATTCCAATTGCATAAAAGTAACTTTAAAGGTAAATCATATATATACAAATAATGTTACACTACGTATGTAATGATTAACCATATAATAGTTATCGGAAGATTAGTTTTTTTAATTATGATATGTGAGACCAGCCCAGCAATTAATAATACGATCAAAAACCAAAATGATTTATTGTTACAAGAAAATAAATATGTTTAGGTATAACATTAAGCTTAGTACTTTTAACTAGCAATATTTTGATTTATAAGACTTACCGTGGACTATGTCACTGAATAGTTGTGTACCCACTTATATTTGTTTTTTTTTTCAATTTATACAACATAATATTATGAACTCTTTAATCCAGGAATACATTTAATTACTTTATGATCGATATAACAGTTAAAAATAAGAAAAATATTCTAACTGTTTTGTACCTCTCAATAGTTTTACTATCATTATTAATGATAGCCTAATTCATAAACTTCGATATTAGCTGGACAATGGGTATAACACTCAGTCATTGTCATATTCCTTTAATATTAACCCACGTATATTTACATTATGACTACCTATAGGTCTATAAGTATAGTTTGTTTTTTATACTTTCTTATTTTTACTTATCATAATCACATAATCACTCGAGTAAATTAAAGAAATAATTTTTACATCACTGGCCGATTATTTTTAGTTAGAACAATATTGTAATTTTAATTAATCAGGTGCGCTTCCGAGTTTATTTTAGAAGTTATCTTAGATCCATAATGTGATTATTGTAGCCAACCAAATATTATGAGTTATTCAGGAATTATATAAGGTTAGGATTGCGATCATTACAAGTACAACTTTACTATATTTGTATAGTATTATATTACAAACTGTTTTCTAAATCAAAACACTTGCAAATTGTTCATTAACCTATACTTACAGTGGATCGAGATTCTCTGGTTATTACTATTTTGTTTTAGGAAACAGTTAATACAAATTATATATGTTTTTGTCTTAAAAATAAGTATCTAGGTTATACATTAGGTATAACAGTTATGATATGATATGTAATTTAATGTTACAAAAAAATACCAATTAATTGATGTTTGCACCTTTCTTAAAATATTTGTCATATATTACGACGATGATAATGGTTTTGTAATATAAATTATTCTTGGGAAAAATCAGTTGCACCACTGATTCACCCACCCACACACCCACACACGCACACATGCATACACATATACAATATACATTATATACATACATACATACATACATACATACATACATACATACATACATACATACATACATACATACATACATACATACATACATACATACATACATATTTATATATAATTTATACATACAGCGAGTGTGATTGGGTTGTTGTTTTAATATTATCGCTATTATAAGCCTTAATAAATTAGCGATCAAGACCGATAAACAGTGGTTTCGGCGTGCAAAGACGTCGACGCGATGACGGATTGGGAAATACAAGAGGTATACCTCTACACAGCTATTTAGCGTAACCACTGAATGGCACGGTGGCAACGCAGTGCCATGAAATAATACGCGCGGGGTGGACTTAAATAATTACATCACACCGCGTAATGGGCCGAAATACTCGTAAAGTTTACAAATTACTTTGCCCCGCAACCAAATGTTCGTAAAGTATAGGGTTTTCCGAATATTTATTTATTTATTTACTGTTTTCTGTTTTTTTTTTTCGATTAGATTTACAAATAAGGGTCTCTAATCGTATCGTGAAACAACGGGGAATCTGCACCTTCCACCCTAGCGTTGCACTTCCACGGCGGAGGTACAGTGTAATTGGCTCGCGTGATTTTGGCTGTTACACCGACTGTGCGTGACTGGTGCATAGTAGTAAACAGGATTGTAAAAAAAAAAAACAGTATATAAACTCTACTCGTAGAAACTTTTTCACAGTGTAAATTTTCGAGATATTTCGATATGCTGAAATAGTATTATTTGAGTACAAACAGGGAAGGAAAAATTATTACTATTACACAGCTCTATATTATATTATACATTACACTATTACAGCGGTAGTGGCGATGGCGACGAGTTTCGTTCGTTTGGCCCTTATTTTTTACAAAACCCAAACTAGGAAGCGTATTATACATATTTATATTTGTATGGTATATTTTTTTCATGTTTCTGTTGCGCTCGTTTGTTTGTGATTAGATTTAATTTATGTTTATGTATAGCAGACGAGTATATTTTGAAATTTTCTCCATCATAAATTCTTTGCCTGATGATTTAAAACCTATTTTATCTGCTCTTTGATGTCTGTTGTCCCTGATGAATGTTTGAAATTAAAAAAAAATCCTTGCCGTGCAAAAAATAAAATAAAATAAAAACTAATTACTCTTTCCATCGTTTTAATTAAAGATATACTTCTGGAGAAGACTCTTGATTAAACATCTAGAGTTTTCCAGATTGGCCTTCGTGTTTTTTTTTTAGAGTAGAACAAATAGTCTGCTTTCCAGATAATACGTGGAGTCTAGAACTGTTGATTATAGTTAAATACAAAACAAAAAATTTTCGTTTTTTCCATTAAACAAATATTCTAAACGTATTAAGAGTATAAACATTTGTAGATTTTTGTATGTTCTTCTAATTTTTTTTTTATTGATCTTAAGCCCGGCGACTAAGGCCATTAGCTGTTGTAGGGGTTATGAACTGTGGTAGTGGTAAGGTTTTGGTACGGTACGTTGTTTTTACGGTTATTACGGTAGGTAGCGAACACGTGTATGTGTGGCAAGGTTTTTAACTACCTAGTATGAATCCGGGTGGTCACCCATCCGGAAGCTAGTAGCTGTAGCCGATACTTACTTTTAGTCGCATTCCGCGATTGGTAGCAGCCAACGCGCAACGCTAAGCCACGATTTCTAATTGCTGTAAAACTATATTCATAGGTAGCACCTTTCTTCAGTTAGGTTGTTTTTGTTTTAACCTGTTCTCCAACTTCAGAGGTTATTACCAATCATAATTATTAATATATTTTTTCAATTCATATTTCAGGGTTTTTAAATGGCTATTCTTATAGTTTTATATTAATTTATATAAATATTATTTTTTATGTATAATAGCTTGATACATTGTTATCAGTTATTATTCATGGTTCTAAGATTTATTATTCTAAGTTTGTACATCATAAAAATTGATTACCTATTTTGTTTCATCATAATTTGTTGAAGATTTTGGTAAATCATAAATAAGATGGTTTAAATTATAATGTTAAGTATGTGATGTATACAATATTTTTTACAAAAAAATCTAAGTCATTCGCTTAACTAGATACTAACTAAATTTATACTATTAGAATATATATTTTAATGATAGCTTATTGCAATTGTAAGCATCATTTATGTCTTGCAGTTTTCGGTATCTACTAATATTTATATATCGTGGTTTCAACTATAACACGATTCCGCAAATTTCATATATATATATATATATATATATATATACACGGTTCCGCATAATTTTAAATGCAACGTTGCCTTACAAATGATTGTTCGTTATTTTTATAAATTAAATTTTTCTTTAACCCTGCATAGGTCGTGTTAATAAAATTATGTACAAAAAAATATCAGCTAAATGGTACATAATTATAATAAACAGTCAATAGGTTGGTAGTTATAAAAATTCATTATATAAAAATAACAATATTAGCTAATAATTAATTATACAATATAGTATATTATAAAATATTAAAGTTGTTAAAATTATATGGGGTATTTTATATTAGATTCGCTATTTACCTCATTATTTTATAAAAATATTATAGTCATAAAAATTAAAATAATTATTTTATATATAAAAGAACTCAATTGTGTCAATATGGAAGTATGTCACTGACTAAATTCATTTCATCTGTAAATTTTAAGATTTGAAAAAGTATTTAAACGAAAATAATTATATCTTAGTGCAGTAGAAATATAGATTATTATATATGTATATATATACACATATATTTATATATAATATGATATTTGTATGTCTTACAAAAAAAACGAGTTTTTCTACCAAATTAATGCTTATGAAATTTCCTATCTAAACTTTATTTCGTCATAAAGAAATAATTAACCAAAGTCCAAGTTACAATATAAAACATGATAATCCAACAAATTTAACAATTTGTAAAATACTAAAATATTAACTAAAATTATTATTTTATAAACTATATTTTTATAATTACCAACCTATTTACTGTTTAATATAATTGTAAACAATGTAGCTGATATTTTTTTTATAAATAATATTATTATGTTTCATATAGAAAAAAAAAACGGATTACAATAATTGTAATTTGTAATCCACGCGACTGGTGGTCTATTAAGGCACGCGACCTATGCAGGATTTAAGAAAAATTTAATTTTTAAAAAATAACAAGAGCAAACAATCGTATGGTAACGGTGCATTTAAAATTATGAAGGGATTGTGTAATGTGTATATCAATAGCTATTAATATCTACACGATTCTGCAAACTCGCGGATGCAGTACGTGTGTTACCTCCGACCGACACACACGTGTGCCACGGTCACCGTAAAACGCATTTATATAGCTTCCGATAGCAGTAATACTCTACGAACAGCAATTAAGAAGGTATGTAGACACACTATTGTTATCCATAGTTACAGCAGGTGCCTAAAACACTCTCTCCATATCCAAAAATATGGACCTCACCAAACCCAACTCCCTCGACTTTTCACAGTACGTTCCTCAAACCAACAACACTAAAACTTTCGCCGAAACCACAGCAAATATACAATTTCCTAAAAAAGATCAAGCAATCGTTTTTAACTCAATCGAAGATGTCCCTCAAATAGAGTATATTAAAGCTTTCAGTCAACTCACTTCACCAACCAACATAACATTCGCCTCTAGAATATCTAATAACAGATTTTGCATTTATTTTGCAAATAAAAATATCGTGGAACAAATCATTAGCCAACAGTCACACATCGTCATTAATAACTCAAAGATAACATTCCGTCGTCTAATCAACCCAGCCAAACGAATAATACTATCTAACGTGCAGCCGATTATCCCTCATGATGTAATTAAAAACGCTATCGAAAATTTGTCAATTAGAATACTATCACCGATAACTTTTATAAAGGCCGGCTTCGCTAATGACGAATACGGGCATATTGGCAGCTTCCGCCGTCAATTATATATAAACCCAGACGATAATGATAGATTACCCAGCTCAATACTAATAGTATTCGAGCAAACTGAATACCGTATCTTCATATCAGATGATACGGTAATATGTTACTTATGTAAACAATCTGGCCACACTTCCAATCGTTGCCGTAAGGCAACAGAATATAAAATTACTGATTCTCAACTGCAACACCAAAGTACTATCTCAGACGGCTATGACGCAGATAATACCAATGTACAACACGATATTGAACATCTACCCAACACTTCACACATTAGCCAACCACCTTCACAAGAACAAGTAGAACAAGTTAAAAGACCAGCGCCTTCATCTACTTCTAGCAATTTACAGACGGATAATGTTCCCCCCACAGAAAATATAATTAATTTATCTCAAACAAAAACTAACGCGCAAAACACACCAACCAATAAGAGCTCATTAGCAACAAAATTAATAGAGTCACAATCCAAAGAAAAAAAAGCAAACAATTCAACACAACCGCCTCCAAAGAAACCAAAACGATCAAACTCCGTCGAACAAATTATAGTTAAATTAGACGAGTCGTTATTACCAGCCAAATTGGAATTCGAAAAAATACCCAATCTTAAAATAAATTTTAACCAACTAAAATACATAATAGAAAACACACTTAGCATCCCGAACCCCTCTAGTGTTCTAAAGGAGTTCAACATAGCACCAAGGGAAATGATCGAGATTCTGGATTCAATCCGCCCCAAGATAAGGAATCTTAGCATCAAAAATAGACTAACCAGACTTTCCAACTCTTTACTTGAGATAACTCTAGATACTGACCCTACCATAAAGCAATAAATATAAAAAAAAAAAAAAAAAAAATTAAACATACGCATCTACATGTCCTTAATACTACAATGGAATCTGAACGGGTTTTTCAAAAAACTCGACGAACTTAAAATCATCTTATCAGAAACAAATCCCGAAATAATATGTCTGCAAGAAACAAATTTTAAATATGATAACACAGGAAAATTACCAAATTACACAGGATTCAGTAAACACCGAACTGCCGGAGCTAGAGCCAGTGGCGGAGTAACAATATACGTAAAATCTGAATATCCCAGCAAAATTATCAATATTAATACGCATTTCGAAGCTATAGCAGTATCAGTGAAGTTAAGACAGTTAGAAATTAATATATGTAATATATATATCCCCAATCAACTTGACTTCACCCAAAATGACATTGAAAATCTCTTAAACCAAATACCTACTCCCTTCATTATCACCGGAGATTTTAACAGCCATAACCTCATGTGGGGATCTATGAACACCGATAGGAGAGGAAAAGAAATTTATAAAGCATTTGGTAAAGATAGCATAGTAATCCTGAATAGCAATGAACCCACCCACATAAACATTGCCAACGGACAAATGTCCAACATTGATTTATCACTCTCCAATGCATCGTTAGCACAAATATTAGAATGGATTGTATATAAAAACATAACTAGCAGTGACCACTTTCCAATCATCATCAAATATATACCACTGACTAACGATCCTTCTCCGGTCGAAAGGTGGAATCTAAAAAAACCCAATTGGACACTATACTCTGAACTATTGGAAGAAAAGATAACAAGTATAAAAGATACAGAAACAGTAAATATCAATACACTTGTAAATACTTTTACCAACTCAATCCTACAAATAGCAAATATAACAATAGGAAAATCAACCTCCAAGAATGGAAAACCTAAAGTACCCTGGTGGAATCATAACATTAAAACTGCTATCGAAGAAAAATACAAGGCTTTAAAACAATTCCAATTATCCAAATCCCAAGAGGACTTTATAGAACTTAAAAAACTCAGAGCGAGAACAAGGTACTTGATTAAAACCAGTAAAAAATCATCGTGGGAAAGCTTCACAAATAGTATCAATGCAAAATCCGACACGAAAATAATATGGAATAAAATCAAATCCTTAAAAGGACTCAACAGAACTCGGAAAATAAATCTTATAGTCAATAATTCCGACCTACTATGTAACGAAGAATTAGTTGCTAACCTATTGGGCGAATATTTCTTCAATAACAGTAGTGATTCTAACTACTCTCTCCAGTTCCAAACCTACAAACGAAAATGCGAATTGGAAACAATTCCAAATACTATAGACCAAAATAAGATGGACCAAAGCCAACTAAACCTACCAATCACTATGGAAGAAATCACATACACTCTTTCAAGATGTAAAAGTCACAGTCCCGGTCCTGACAGCATACCTTACATTTTTATTCGGAACTTCGGACCTAACACCTTAAAACTAATGCTGGCACTGTTTAATAGAATTTTCACTGAAGGTTCATGGCCAACCACATGGAAAAAAGGCACAATAATACCAATTTCTAAGAATGAAAAAGATAAGTTCAATCCCGAAGGGTATAGGCCAATAACTCTTTTAAACACCTTGTCAAAAATACTTGAAAAAATTATTAATTACAGACTCACTTGGTTACTAGAAAAAGACAAATACCTTTCTAAGCAACAATGCGGTTTTAGAAGAAATAAAAGCACAATCGATACTCTTACTCATATTAATCATGAAGTAAATCAGACCTTTAAGAACAAACAAATTATGGGGCTAGTCAACCTTGACATATCCAAGGCTTATGACTCAACATGGAGACACAACATCTTAGTCAAGCTTAACCAAATCCTGTGCAAAGGCAAGATACTCAATCTGATAACCAACTTCCTAATAGACCGGCATTTCAAAGTCAAAGCTAACAATCACTATTCTGAGGAATTCATCCAGGAAAACGGAGTACCACAAGGTTCAGCATTATCGGTAACTCTTTTTCTTATAGCCATAAATGACATAACCAAAAGCTGCTCACCACCCGTAAAATGCAACTTGTTCGCTGATGATTTCAGTTATTCATGTCGTAGCAACAATATAAGTTCAATACAAAAATTCCTACAAACAACCACCGACAATTTAACAGAATGGGCCAATAAGACAGGATTCAAATTCTCACCAACTAAATCCAACATCATCATATTTACAAAAAAAAGAAATGTTAGCGAACTAATAATTACACTAGACAACACTCCAATTCCAACAAAAGAATCAGTCAAAATACTTGGTATTTTCTTCGACCGCAGGCTCACATGGGCAACCCACATACGCTACCTTAAAACATCTACCAGTCAAACACTTAATATTTTAAAAATATTATCTCACACTTCCTGGGGAGGTGACTCTAGTACACTTATCAAAATTCATAAGGCAACCATTCAATCGAAAATATATTACGGATCAAACATATACAAAACAGCATCCCGATCTATTTTAAATGCAATAGATAGTACCAATAATACTGGACTAAGGCTCGCGATTGGCGCTTTTCGCAGCAGTCCAATTTACAGCATATATAATACAGCAGGCGTACCCATACCTGAGATTAAAAGGAATGACCTATCGCTTAAATACATGGTTAGATCCTATATATGTAACAACCTACCACTGCCATCAGAAAACTCCGATTTATATGATGAACTAGGGAAAAACGGCATTATTATAGATCAATCAATGACGAGAGAACAATTGTCCCCACCCGCATGGACTTCCTCTTTCGACATAAATACGGAACTTAGCTCCTTTCTAAAACAACAAACTCCACCAGAAATTTACAGAAGACACTTTCAAAGCATATTAGAAAATTACCGAGATTATCAAGAAGTTTACACGGACGCATCCAAGACACAAGACCAAGTAGGAATTTCAATAATACTAAGGAACCAAAACGTAACATTGAAGCTGCCGAACACCTGCTCCATATATACGGCCGAGGCAATAGCGATACTTGAGGCGATCAAAACAACCTTAGATGATGAACACCCCAACCACATAATATTCAGTGACTCCTTGGGTGCCCTTAATAGCATAAAAAACCAGTTCAAACCCGGCGAAATAGCGACAAAAATACTGAACAAATTAAATGAAGCCTTGCATAAAAACAAACAAATCACTCTCATGTGGGTCCCCGGGCACATCGGCATCGAAGGAAATGAACTAGCTGATAAACACGCTAAGCTCGCAGTCACAAGCTCCGTATGTAAAATTATTCTTGGATCCACCTACAACGATCTCAAAAAATACATAAATGACATAACTAACACCAGATGGCTCAATACTTGGAAACAACAAAACACCAAGCTTAACAGAATTAAAAGCAGTACATTTAGGTGGTTAAACAGCTCTTTAAACAGAAAAGAAGAATCGGTACTCAACAGATTGAGAATAGGACACACGCGACTTACACACGGACACCTAATGGCTAAGGAAGAACCACCATTATGCGAAGTATGTGGTGTCCAAATATCAGTGAAACACATAATAACAGAATGCCTAAAATACCAGCAAGAACGTCAAAACACCGGATTGGACACGACCATCGACATCGCATTGGGACCCAATGCTGTGGAGAACAACAAGATGATCCTTTTTTTGAAGTCAACAGGTCTTTACAATTTAATTTAATGATTCACATTTGTTTTTTTTCTTTCTTATATAAATACTTAGAAACCATACTGTTATAACTTATCTTTAATATTGTAATCCCCTTTTAAAAAAAAAAATTTTGTAAAAATCTTAAACCATGTAAACATACCACAACTGTAACTAATGGCCATGTAGTTGCCGAGTTTTTATTTGATCAATAAAAAAAAAAAAAAAAAAAAACTCGCGGATGGTTCTCCACCGGTGATTTTAATCACAAAAAACAAATGTCAATTATTAAGGCTAATGATTAGACTAAACTAATAAATATTTATCGGCGATATTATAAATTTCTAAACATTATATTCCAATAATTCAATTGATGATTATTACTTACTATCATATTTAAATAGGTATCTTTAAAATATATTTATTCATGTTTTTTTATTATGTGTTTAGCAATATATTTAAATCCTTTCATTTATATACCCACTATGAATAATAGCTATTTTCTTAAAATACGTTTGTTATTTGGGGAAACCAATTAAAATCGCACTTGGATGTTGGAAATTATAAGTGTACATGTAACATGGTTTAATTGTTGTCGAAAACATGTTAAGCGGGCGTTTCACAAAACTGACTCAAATGTTAAAACGGTCTAAAGAAGGGTTAACCGTATTTGAGACAACGCATTTGACACGATTTAATTCACAAACCTGGCAGTGGTTACCAGCCAATGGTCGGATGGTCCTTGACTGAAGTAGCTATACTATCCAAAATATATCCTTTATCGTATATGTGGTCTTATATAAATGCAACTGCTCCCTAAGTGGGGCAATTAAGTGTTTCAGAATCATACTTCAAAATGTCTGTCTTATCCTTTGATCCATCTACCGTTGTGTAATTTTGTTATGGAATTATCCATATGACAGAAAACTTTCTATTTCGTTGACGCATATCGAATAGGTAATTTAAACGCCAATGGATGTATTGTTGATCAACAATATTACATAAAGCATATATCAATTGACTTCGTCTACGTTAGTTAAATTATATGATTAAAAATAATTTAATTAATAGACGTTTTAAATACTACTATTCATATTTAATATTTATTATTATTTTTAGGTAATCGGTAAATTATATTAGTATTATGTTTTTTTATAATTTTTTTTTTTTTTTTATTTAATATATTAAAATGTTTCAGCATATTATGTGCTATTACAAGTTTACAATTGTTTAATTTTACATAATATAATGATGTGTTGGTTGATTATATAATAGGTATTAGATATTTTTAAGTAAACAATGTGAAAAGGAATAGAGATAAGATTTTTTTAAATAAAAATGATTAATATTTTAATCAGCAATTTAATTTTTAATTTTCACTCCTTGAGTATAGCCAAGCATAGAGTAACGATTAATTATATAATCTCAATAACAAATTCAATCTGTTTATAACTAGACGAATGTGGATTATTTACTTACCTGTAGAAATAAAATAAGAATAAACTTGCAGAACAATCAATTTCTTAGAAATGTTTCGTATCATAAGAATTTCAATACCAACTAAATTCTGAAGTATTAAAGTATAAAGTACAATAGGTAGTACTCATTACATATACTATAAAATTATAAACGTATCAATAATAATTGCAGAATTATCTGATGATTTCGTATCAAATTTCTCTCAGCTTGGTCGAAGTGATTTTATTTAATATAGGTACTTACCGGTAAAAAATGAGCTGGTATGTAGCCAACCAGTAGTTTTGTATTTTACTAACTTAGATGGTAATAGGTACTGTAGTTACCTACTGGAAAACAGTAAACACAGCTACCTACATTGTTGAATCGCATATTCCGTTGATTTTTTACAACCTATACCATCACTAAAAACTTATCCATGTGTACATTTATAATATTTGTTCATAAAGTATTCTTTGAAAATGTATGGCTTATAAGTTGTTATTTGCTTGTGTATTCCTAGTCTTGGTATATTATAATATTATTATTATCGTCTGTTTGTACAAATACGGTAGTTGGTACATGCTGATGTTGGTATTAATACTGTATTCACATATCTGTCATAATAATATCTTCTTTAGAATTTTCTTAAGTGATTGTTAAAATATGAATAAGAAAACATTTGATGTACGTAATGTATAAACTAAACAAAAACTTGGCTAAACGTATTTTAGTACGTGATAACGTTTCTATAAATTATGATATAATGGCATGGCAGTGAACAAAAATGTTGATGAATAAACAACAATGGAAAAGAATAAAATTGTATAAATGATTTTCCGGTACCTGAAGTTAAAAGTTATTTTATTCAGAAATCGTGAAAATTAAATTTAGAAATAATGTAAAATACCTCTTTCTTTTGAAGGACTTCCTGACCCAATCGGACGTAGGTACCTTAAGTAATATTTATATATATTATAATATTTAAAATATCATATAATGATATAAATATATACATTATTTATATACTACACATTATTAGTAAATAATAACTATTTACTGCATACAACTTCAGGTATCGTAAATTAGTGAGTACATCCTTTATATGAAGTAGGTACTAGACGTACTGCTACTATCTATATTATTTTTTTATTTCTATAAAAAAGATCTAATACAATTTTTAAAGCGCTGTTCATGTTGCAAACATACTAAAGTTTGGTTTCTCGTTGTATGTATAACGTGTATGATAAGTGTCTTTCAAATAACCAAACAATTTAAGATAAGTAATTTAAAGTTGTTTATTATTATTTTAAAATACAAGGAAAAATGATATTATTTTATATTATATTATATTAGATGTTAAAAAATTCATATGAATAAATGCGGGGAGTCATAATTCCGTTTTTCATAGAATCCTATACAAGCACATGCATTTTACCATATCGATTTATATTCTAACGCCGTAGTTTAGTAATTTATTTGAAAAAAATGGCAATTTTATAAGAATAATTTTTTCAGAAAACTCATATCGCATGCAGAATTTATAACTGTCCAATTTATTTTATTCTGATTTAAAAAAATCGCTGACTCATTTTTCATTTTACATGATAAAACGGCAGCACATGCCAGTTTCTTAAATCTATGATCAGCTAATGGTGGTTAATATCAGATACTTATATCGTAACCAATGACTGAAAAATATAATCTAATCTACATTAATACAATTAATGATGATATTATTATGTTTAAATTGTGAGTGTTTTGACAGCTCGATTGGTGTTTGTTTGTTACCAGTGTCCTTTGCACTTAGTGCAAACTTATTTTTTATTGATCTTTATATTAACATCGTTGGCAATGGCGATCAGTTATTATTTTATTTATATTTTGTCATATTTGGGTACACAATTTGTTTATTTTTTCAAAACTTTAAAATTAGTTTGTTGGTGTCCACGCTGGATCATCGCGTCTAAGATGTTAGGTATAAATTGAGGCTGCTGATTTCGTTTGTGAATTGGAGGCGTTCTGTGATAATGTGGAGGTCGACTGAGAGTGTAATTCTACAGAAAATGCACCTTGGTTTCTTTAGTCACATGTTTTGAAACAGTCACTATAATATTATACGCTTGTATGTCATGTATTTGTTATCATTTCATATATTAATTGTTTAGATGCAAGTAGGATACGCTAGTTTGAACTACAATCATTACAATAAAAATCAACTACGTGTATTACCTCGACCTAGTAGCACATTCATCGTATTGAGCGTTTCATATTTATAGCTTTCGATAGCATAATAATATATTATAATATTGTTACACCTACTACGTATACATGTGATCTGGTCATATGAAAACATACCTATTAATCGTTTACTCTATTTTTTTAATCTGCTTTGTTTATTAAATGTTTATATTCACAATAATAATTAATAATGTATTAAAGTCAAACGTAAAATAATATACGCATGCTAAAAATTTAATAATAGACACATTACATGTTAATTCTATACCCACCGCTAGAACGAGATTAATGAATTATTTGCGTCCCTTAAAAAATCAAATAACTAAATTAAGACTCACGATACTGTTAAAATTATAAAATAAATTACAAAAACAATTAGATAGATATATTATTTACATACATAAATTAAGTGTTATATTAAATTTTGTAATTATCGGCATGCTGGTCAATTTTAATTAGCACGATAATTTAATCGTGTGATTTTCGTATTTATCGGTTTGCGGTAGATCGCCAAATTAAAAGTAGTTCCTAGTTCATAACAAGAATGAAAGATAACTTAAGAGATAAGACACTAGTATATTATGCGTGTGCAAAATATAATGTCTGATGCAGAATTCATTTTTAACCAATCCATAAAAAACAATAAACATCCAACTTATTTCTTCCATTAAGGCATACGTAAAAATAGTGCGCAAGGTAAATTATAATATAATTATTATATACTCATATACCATCTGATTATATTATATAATAAAGTAAAATATTATTTGTATAAAATTGTGTAATTTACTTACCTACATGGGCGTGTCTGTACCCTGTAATATTATGTTTACCTACAGCGTCCGAAAAGTGCGGTCTTGCGGGTACGTCAGTCAGTAATTCTGTACATAACCCAGACAGGTATTATTTATCAACGCCATGACTTATGGCATTGATAAATAATTTAATAATTTAAAATTTAATTAAATATCTACATTGAAAATTTATAATTACTTAGTTTTTTTTGTTACATTTTAATTCAGTATTATTCAGCAATATAGAAATATCCTAAGCGTAGAGAAAAACAAAAAAAAACGGTAGTGTATTAATTGTTCACCAAACTATTTTATTTTTTGGTGTAACTCAAAAAGTAACAACCATAAACACTTGACATTTCCACAAAATATTATATTTCCCATTTATGATAACATTTTTGAAATATTTTTGAGTTAATTGTAGTGTCCAGGAATTTTTCAAAGTTAATTTTTTTTTTTTTAACTTATCACAATAAAAACTGCTTGATAATTTAATGTAAGTTTCTTTAAAAGTTTCATTAGTATAAGTTCAAAACCTCAAAGATATAATATAAGAAAAATTCTTTTTTAAAGCTATTTAAAGTTCACATTTTGATAAATTTCATCAAAATCTAAAAAATTTTAAAAACATTTCGTAAAAAGTTTTTCTTTAAAAAGCTATCATAAGACATTTGACTAGAAAATTTTTAATAAGTTTTACTACTTCTATCAAAGCAAAAGTTGACTGTAAAGTTATGTTTTTTTATAGTCATGTGATTTTTTTTTTTTAATTTTTAAATTTGATTATTCACATAAGTACCTATGCTAAGATGACACTCACAATCGTTTTTCGTATGCAATAATTCATCATTGATTTCAAATAAAATACATCAACTATAAATTTACAATGACATGCTCGACAACTACAACTTTACAAAGATACAGCAAAGTGGTACCCACTTTTCCACTAGTCTTTTTATTATTATGTTCAAAATACAAATTAGTCTATTTCAGAGTTATTGATTTTCAAAGTTATAAAAATAGTTATAATAAGGTTATTTTACCTTGGTAAAAAATTGCAAACATCTAACTCTAAACTTATGTTTTTTTTTATTAACTTTTCTCCTAAATTTATCCCCTCAGCTTAAAGAGGTGCATTCATTACGCAATGTGCCGTAGGTTGTCACTGACGAATGAGTTAGAGGCGTTATTGTTAATGTGACAAGTGACGTCATACATTAAAAATATGTTTATTATTAGGGAGCAGAGTTAATTGCTCTAAAAAAACAGGCAAATACCTTAAAATAGTATAGTAAAACATTACTTAAAAAAAATATAATGTAGGTAGTATAATGTATTGCACTTACAAAAAAAAGTGGATGTCACTCTGCTGTACAGAAAGTTTACAAGTGGGTTACTGTAATGGATGGTATTAAATTTGAATTCAATGATATAATATCATTATACGAAAAACGATTCTGATTAAAGACGGTTTGTCAGTCTAGAATATTTTATTGTTTTATACTATAATATTTAAATTTTATTATTTCAAAAAAAATGTACTTATAAAACGAACTCATGAAGAATCTTGTTTGAATTCTCAAACCTCTAATTTAAAAATATAAATTTTTATGAATTTTTAACTCAAAATAAATTGCATATTTTATTAAAATTCGAACTTTCAATGCTTCTTAAAAAAATCGTTTATGTATTTATAATATTTTTTAACTATCATTGTAGCAATAGATTAGGAGTATTGTATTAAATTTTGAAGTTTTTTACCTAATGACTAAAATTTTATTGTCATTTATAAAGTAAAAAACTAAAAAGATTGAAAATTTCAAATGTCTATAAATAACTTAAAAAATTGTATCAAGTAAAGAAAATGCCAGAATAAACAACTTATCACGTACACAGATACAAAAAAAAAAATAACGCCGTGTTCTGAAGATAAATATTAATTAATCTTATAGTATGTAAGCCACTATAAATTCATGTTCTAAATTGATACATGTATTTATTTTTTTAGTAGAAAATCAAAATAAATTTTACCAAATGTTATAATAGCACATGAATTATAGGTATACCAATGTAAAAATTAGAAAAATGTGATCTAAAAATTACAGTTTTATTTTTTAATCCTGTGATATGTAAAACAAATTTTATGTTTGTGAGGCATTATTATAAGAAATTCAGAAAAAAATTCAATATCATTGAAATAGTTTCCCTATTCATTATGGAATATAAATAAGGTGAACAAGTTTTAGTCTATTCTGCTGTACAGGAGTTGTCAAGCATGTAATTTTAATATATGTGTTGTATTTAAATGCAATAATAAATAATTGAATTCGAATTTCTGAGCGGAGGCGCGTTTTGTCATCCTATCATACTCGTATAAATTATCAAATTTAATAGAAAAAAAAAAAAGTGAAAATCCAAAATAACTTATAGCTATACGCATAACATAACTTTACGATATACTTTTTTTTTTAAAATAAAAGTAGAAAACTTGTTGGGATTCTTCTATTAGAATTCCCAGTGTTAGTTATGAAAAGAAAACTTTATAAATTACTGAAAATAATTTACCTAATTCGAAAATGTTTTTGTGGCTATAAATAGCTGAAAAAGGATTTGAATAATTAAACATGTATGGAAAATAATTACATAAATAGGTATCCAATGGAAATTTCAAGATTCTACTGTTATTTGTTTTTGAATTACGACAAAATATAAATAAAAAATTTTCAATGACATTATACTAGTATTAAAAAAAAATTAATAATTAAAATAATTTCTTATAGAAAAGGGAATCGAAAATGCTGATTTCTCCAATAAATTACCTTTGACATATACCTTGCATATCATACGTGTGTAACAAATATATATATTATATTTTATATGTACGTTTATACTATTTATATATATACAACTGATATGTCTCGAATTCCGGGGGGCGCGTCACTTGCACCGCGTTTACCCCGGCCATTATTCGCATCTCTCCCCTCGGTCCACCGGAGCGTGTTAAATCCCTGCAGCAGAAACAGCAGCCAGCAACAGTCCGCGAGTCTATTCTGGCTTAGACGTCGCTGCCGCATCCTCGTCGTACGCGTTTCTACCCAATTTGCCGTACACATAAAATATACCACGTTGCTCTGCCTTGCAGCTCGCCCTTTTCACTCGATTTTTGGCACCATCCTGATAAGGTTTCAAAGGCCGAACACCGGGATGACGGCCCACCCTATTGTATTCCGGAGTCCTAGTCAATATGCCCTCATGTGTGTGTATCACAAATTCGATCTACCGGAGCAGTGTAGTGTGAGTGGTCGTCGACGAAACTTCGTCTGGACGGTCAAATATGTTATATTAAATTATAACGCAGTAATATAAATTTAGAAATTACGTACATTTGTATTATATTATATATGTGTCTATGTATGTGTGTGTGTATGACGTCACCCGAGGGACTATTAGTCCCGTGACAACTCGACGTCGTTGACACCGGGATTGCAACATTTTCAACTAAAAAGGACATTACTCGATTATTTTTTCTCTTCGTCGTTTATTATGTTTGTTTAGTTAAATACTTTATACCAATATGGTTTTGCAGATTCCTTTTATTTTAATCGTGCATGTAAGTGTGTGTTTAAAGGATACCACACATTCGACCCAAAAACTGCAATTTATTGCTTTGTTATAAAATATTTAGTTTTCTAAACTTATAGATTTCGAAAAATATCGCAAGTATTTCACTTCACCGAAAAACTCAAATAAACAAGTATTTTATTCATGAATTTAAATGGAATACTAGTCGAATATACGTACAACCTAATACTATAATAATATTATTAATGTTTTCAATTACTTATTTTTAAATTACGTAAACATTTTATTTATTCTTTTTATGAAAAATTAATTCTTTTTTTATTATTTTTATTTCTTTTTTTTAATTATAATCATAGAGTTACGGTAATATCCAAATTAGTATATGGTATATGTCTTAAAAATATGATTGCATATGAAGTATATCGGATACCTATACGAGTAAATAGTTTTTCTAAAATAATATTTTCCTTTTTCCAACAGTATTGATATTATTTTTTTTAGTTAGTTAGAAGTAGGACTCATTTAACTCTTTTTTTTCAAAATTAAAACAACTAAAATATAACCTTTCACAGGTAATATAATAATAATCATTTAAGTGGATTGTATACTGATAGTAGTGATTTAGTAACACCATGTGTAAAAAGAAATATTTATATTTTACTAATAAAATTTAGAAATTAAAATACCTAAAAAACAAATATTGATGGTTAAATAATGTATCATTAAAATTATTGAAAAATATGTAAAAAAAAAACCTTTTTAAAAGTAGTTAAATACGCAACAACGGTGGTGATGGTGCAATGTATATTATACTATATTATAGACAATTTTTGCTATTATTTACGGGCGAGTGTCATGTGCATTACACGATAATATAATACCTACACCTATATCTATAGCTCGTATACCTACTTATTTAAGGTATATACGCTCTATTTTATAGTACATTAATTATTATAGCAATACCTACCTGGCTACCTATATATTGTGTATTATATGACGTGTTCTTGTCGTGTTTAATCATGGAATTATCTCGTCATTTACGTCAACCATCCAAATGCAAAACGCATATACAATGTGTAGATACGATAATATCGCCTTCATATGATGTAATAATATACCATCTAGCAATCGTTTTGGCATTGTATGCTCACGCCAGCTAATTTCGAGTCATCGCTCGGGTTAGATATGTGTTTGAATTCGCTTTGCAGCAGTCATACATATTCGTACGCCCGCGCCCTCGGTTTTGGTGTGTGCCAAACGTCGTGCATAATTCAAATCCCCCCCGCGCGAAGCTGATCTCGGTACCATATATGCAAGTCATACACATTCGAATAATATATTATTATCATAACAATGTATATTTACTACTATATATACGTACATACGCCACTCCATTTCTGCTGCAGCAGTATGAGAAGATGCATTTTAAAAGTTCTTCGTTTTGACGAAACCTATATGTATATTATGCGCATAAACATTATTCGGTATTATGTATATAATATGGTAAAGTACATGTGTATAAAGTACATTATTGTAGCTTTAAATAATACTATAATATTATTGTACCTTCTTATCCACGATCGCCAGTTAAACCATGAAAAATATTATTTATGAACGAAATGCACTGCAATATTTGTACCCACCTAGGTATATTATATGTGCACTGCAGCAGCACTGTATATATGTGGCACTATATAATATATAACGTGCAATATACGATAAAATATATGGAAACTCAATGTTATCCGCTAGATTTCTTTAACCTCTTATTTATAAGCGTTTCAAGTTTAAACGAGAATAGGTAATGAAACAGATGGATACTGCACAAAATCGTGATTTGTGGTATACTACACTCATCGTGGTATCCGCTCATGCGTGCTTGAAATGTTTATGGATTAAAAAACAAACTATATAGGTTTATAATTCAATACAAACAACAATATTATTGTTTTTAAATGTGAGAAAAGAAATTTATTTTCATATCGAGTAGACATCGATCTTTTTTTTGTAAAAAAGAACAAAATAATTACTACAAAATACAAATTAATAAATAATATTGTATTTTTTTTCTCAGGCTTATTACGATGTGAGCAAGCAATTTTTGGCACATTAAAAATAAAAATAAAATATACTTAGAAAATGATT
Organism: Diuraphis noxia; assembly: GCF_037042655.1. Lineage (NCBI taxonomy): Eukaryota > Metazoa > Arthropoda > Insecta > Hemiptera > Aphididae > Diuraphis > Diuraphis noxia. Next base: position 38,234,752 of record NW_028301713.1, on the reverse strand, counting down.
TTACGCGACTAGCACATTATAATAATATGCTAACCAGCAGTATCATGAATGTGTGCGAAAATAGTATTCGTCATGTAATTACACATCTCGCTGTTTAATTACCTGTATATTGGTATAATATTATTTTTATAATGTCGGGTTATACGCAATTTGGACTCAAGGCGAACGATAAAAAGGGTAAAAAATATATGTCGTCTATGCATTTAAAAGTTCTGAATCGGAAAATGTTACATGTGCGTGCGCAGTGAATAAAAAATGTATACAGAATATTTTAATATGGACGTATCGTCGTCAATATACGGAGTAGCTTTCGTTTAACGGTATATAATATATAGGTATACAATATGTACTATAATAAATAACATAATACCTGTATATCGAAAAATCGATTAAAAATTTAAATTATGTCTAATTTTTAAAAACCTTCCTATAATTACAAATTAAGTATGTATGTATTTTCTATATTCAAACAATCCCAGAGTAAATTCTTAATGATTTTTTTTATCGAAAATTTGTTCATACGTATATGTATATAACTTTTAATTTTTATTTATTTATTTATTGTATATATGATTAGGTATATATTTGTGTATTATTATTAGGTATAAGCATGTGTTTTCTATAAAATATGCCTATATAGTCAATCTGAGTATTATAATTATTTTTTGAATATATATATTATATATATATACGTAATTTTTGCTTTTAATATAAACATAATATATAGATTGTATAACAGACGTATAGTATAGGTACAATTGTATACGATATTTAATTTTTATTGAATTAATTGCATTATTTTCCATGTATTATTTTACGGTCCAAAATCCCATATTTTTGTTAACAGCAATCATATAATTTATTAACGAGTTTTTTTCATTTTTTTAAAATTTTTATTTTGCCCAATTTCAATAAGCTGTGACCTCTTTACTTTTACATTTGGACAACTAGAAAATATTCATTTTGAATTATAACTTTATGGTAGAATGATTTATAGTATAATCTTGTGAAAGAATAATATTCATACAATAATGTTTTCTACAACTACAGGTCAAAAATTTGAAAAGAACATAAATGCATTTCTCGTTTCTCAAAACTAATTGTAATATTATATGACAACAAAAGAATATGATATTTTCCAATTCCTCCTCCTCACGTTACTTGATATTAATATTTATTTATTACTTGATTTGTATATTTTACCTTTTATTGTAATTTGTTTCAAATGAAAAAATACGAGTAAGTTAGCCTTTAAATAACTTATCATACACTAAACAATATTTAAATTAAACACGTTTATTTTAGTTCTTTTATAGTTATTGGGAATCATAATTTAATAATTTATTACTATATATAAATAATGTACTAACATAAAAAAAAAGTATTTAGCATAGTAGCCACCTACGGGCTACGACTTATAAACTAACCTACAAACCAAATGTATAATAAAATTATTTTCGACACGATTACAAAGAGTTTGACTTTGCGCGACATGTGCGTGATCGCAAAATTGACTACATCGTAACATTTTATCGATACCACCAAGAAACCACATTTTCTACATTTCATCAATTTTTTTGTAAATTACGCGATGGCTCGTCCATCCGTATAGCGTGTTGGGAAATAACATATACATTTATTCAGAAGGAAAAAATGAAAAACTAAATCAACGTTTTTCGTTTTTATACTTCGTCAGTTCGTCACATCTGAATCCAAACGAAATCGACATTTTCGTCAGTGTGTAATTATTACGGTAGTGGATCCAGGGTAACACAAAAAGTCACTCATATTATATAAAATATAAAAAATAATACATTATATACGCATAGTCAGTTATTACGGTTAACCAAACGCGAAAAAAAATTATGCAAAAGACAGACGTATTAAAATAAAAAGAATAGAAAATAATAATATAATAATAAATTAAATCGAGTTTAATATATTCGGAAGCCGAAGGGTTAGTCAGCCACGACACACACGTTTTATATATCGTATAAATAGCCACAAAAAAAAAATGTCAGTAGAGCGGATGAACATAACAATAGGGAAAAAATCCCTCGTGCCACCATCGCTGACACCACACATGCCAACTGGTCGCTGACGTATACTGTGTGACGTTAATTTTTTTCCCTCCCTCATCAAAGTCTCTAGGGGTAAGGACTAGCCCGCTTCATCGGTAGTCCTACACAGTATTTCGTGGGGGGTGTATAAGGATCGGCAGAGCCGACTTTTCGTCCGTGTTCGGTTGATAACGATAACAATAATAGCTGTATAATAATAATAATGATACGAGGAATTTGCCCGTGTAGCATACACGAGTCAATATAGGGGAAAAATCAAAACGGGCCCGCAATTATAACACACCAACCCTCAGACGGCGACAAATGGGGTGAGATATACCGCTGTTCCACTTTCACTTCCACCACTATTCTGCTCAGTGCACACCTATTATATTAGAAAATATATATTATACATTATAAACTATATTACACCGCCCTTTATAAAATTATATATATATATATTAATTTGCTAATGGAACAGATTGATATTATGCGCACTGCTGGGAAGGGTGGCCAAAAGTGAATCTGGCATGGTCGGCAATATATTGTAATAATTGACGAGTGGTGAGTGCCGGGTGGTATTATAATTGGTTACTGCCGTTTTGATTGAATCAATTAGCAAAAATAACTTAACATAATATACAGTAAATATGCTATCGTGATATATTCATGTATCAATTATAAACATGTATATTAATGTATACATTGATGTGTATAATAACTTCGAAATATTGTACATTTCATTTCCGAGAAGTCGAAAAGCACGTGAGTCACCCTTAGAAATAAATAAGGCATCTCTTATTACAACAATTAAAAACTCGTATGAGGCTAACGACACTTCGACAACAACTTAGAACGAATAATTACAATATACTTACAATACACCGACGATCACTATTATAACTGTTTAAATAAATATTTTTGAACAACGGTCGTTAATTAGATTAATAAATATTATTTTATATAGTTAGATATTGCATACCTTTATATTAATTTATTTATTTTGAATCTATATCTCATAGTTTTTATCACATTAAGTTATAATATTTTATATGTACAACGAAATTTTGTGAAATAAATTTACAAAAATGGTATAATTTGAAAAAATATTTTATCCATATAAAAATAATATTAGTAATGGTATTCTCAAGTTATAAAGTAAAATACAATAGGAACTTAAACCCTCCAACCACCACACGCACATAACTCGATCACTACAACTATTGTATAATATACTTACCTACTATTTTATTAGTTAAAAATATACGACTAAATAATATTATTTTGTATACTTATTATCATGGTGATCACTGATTATAGTAAATTATCAGCATCCATTCATAAATATATTTATTAGTATGTTTTATTGATATAGTATTTGACTAGTATACACACAAATGTTTTGTAGCTTAAGACACGGGTAATCAACTTTGGAATGAGAAATAAAATTGATAAATGTATCGTTTCCCAAAGTTATTTTTTGATATAGCGCTATGAGATCTTAATTGACGTAGATCGATTCGATTGTCTGTCACAAGACAGATCGTAGCGAACGGCATTACATGTAACATTGTAGCCGCAAAATCTATCATTTTATAATAAATCTAAACAATGTTGTTTGTATCGAGTTAATAATGAAGTAGAAAATCAGATCGGAAATAATTTATATAATATAAGAACATTTGAAATATTTATATAAATTGAGGGGAAGTTTAGCAGTGACGTATATTGCTATCCAAGGTTAAATTAAGATAATTCAATTGTCAGGCATTTGGTCGATCGGGAATAATGAATTCCTAAAGAGGATATCTATATATAATATAATAATATAAAAGTTGAATATGGGGACGAGCCAAAACAGTGTGTGTAAAAAATTACCACCAGTATAAGTAGACATAATATTTTATTTACTGAGAGTGAGAGAAAAATAGTCTGGGGAGGAATTCATAGAAGATTGATTACGTTGATTGGATATAATAATAATATTGTGTAATAATAATAACAACGAAAAGTAAAAATAATATTTACATGCCAGGTACATGTGACTGTTTCTTAAGTATTATGTGCATTAAAAAAAACATATTTTGTAATTGATTCGATGTGTATATTATGGTATTATAATACGGAAAAATAATTCGGAATAATTTAACTAGTGAACAAGTGCAATACTGTATACTCTAGTTCGAGTGAACGTGGCGTGAGCTGCAGACAATACGAATCGCAAAAAGAATGAAATTGTTGTAATTTGTTGGCACGACGCCCCCGACGACGCTATAATAATATTATACGTATATATGGCCATATAATATATAGAACGATCGACATGAATCATTTGATACCCACGGAGTTGAGTGTTGAAAAATAAATAAAAATAACGGTTTCGTATACAGTTGCCAAAAGGTGTTCCTATATAAATTTGTTTATATACCTATACATAAAATATATAAATAATAATAATATGTATATAAGTATATTTATTTACTGTGTGAAGCAGTTGGTATATAAATTTTCGAATGGTCAATTGTAATTTTTGTATATATTTGGGATTGTGCATACTGCATATACATATATATATATATATATATATAACGGAGGAGGTGGTCTTTGGAAATGTGTAGTGTGTATACTATTTGTCCCTCGAGAAAGTTTCCCGATCTCGTTTTTGGTATGCTTATACATGACTTCGGGCGAAATAAAATATCGTCGTTGGTGGACACGGACTACGTCAAGCAGAAATGGTCGTGGCGATTTTAACAACTCCGATATAAAGTTGGTCATTTTTATGTCTTGCGTGTTTGTTTTGAATTTGTGAACTTTTTATTTTCGCCTTTTTTTATCGTTCGTTGACCTACCTATGTACGCATTTGTAGTGACATATAGAGTATGCACCTATATATGATGAGAAAATAAAATGTATGCTAACAAATGTTTATACATTACTGTCATATTAAAAATACATTTCATTCTGAAAATTAAAATATTATCTGTTCAGATATTTTACAACATTGAGTTCGTGCATTTTATTTACGAAATTCATTTATTATGGTTTTAAGTAGATCATTTCACAAAAATCATTCACACGAGTTCTTTGTTTAAATTCATTTTTCTGATTTTAACCGTGGATAAAAACCAATAGGTATCGTCCGCAGTTTGTCGAAAGTCTGTTGTTAATCACAACAGCTTTTTTTTCTTTTTATAAAGAAATTGTGAAAAATTCTTACCAAAATTGTCAAAAAATGCAAAACAAAAATCACTTAGTTAAAAATAATCAGTATCACTAAAAACACTTTATTTTATACTTACGGACCAGCGTTTAAAAACATCAGAAAAAAAATGCCTTTACATCAAAATCCCAGACCTAATTATAAGATTTATAAAAATATCAAATGTCTTTTTTTGAAATATCATTGTAGAATTTGAAAGAAAGAAATTTAAACATTCTTATAAACCCAGTGGTTTAAACTTACAAAAAAAAATCAGTTATGAATATGTATAATATGATGAGTTACTTGACTCTATAACCTATAACATTCTAAGTACCTAACTCATTAGTTAATGCCACAAATAGTTATTTGTAATATACAAGTATAATAAGAGCATTTTGAATTGTATAACCGTAATGCACTAAAGTTATTTTCTTTTTCTTTTATATTTAGCTTCTTATGTCTAAGCTATCCGTTTGAATCACCCATGTCAAAGTTGTTTATCATAACCCTAACAGTATATTTTAATTTGTTTCTTTTTGGCAAAGTTTACAATTTAAAACTCAACTAGATAAATATTATAGTGTGTTCACTCTAAGAGGTACCTACCATTAAATATTTCAGTTTGATCACCTTGTATTGAAATGGGATTATCACTGAATGACAGATAGTACTTAAATACACATTTTTAGATAAATTTCAAATTGTTAACACTTTCGATACGCGCATGCGCGATACAACTTCTACCATTCGGATAGTTTTTTTTTTTTTAAGCAATTTATTTGTAAAAAGTTTTTATTCTAATTATAAAATTGGTATATGAAATGTGTGAATGGATAGCAAATAATATACTGCTTAACATAAAACAGTATATTTCACACAACATGAACAAAACCAAATTTCTATAAAACGCATACGAAGAATTTCTGTATAAATGCATTATATTACGAGTATGTTGTTTAATTGTATAGTTGACAGGCACTAGCTGCGTTGTGCATGTGTATATACGTAATATAATAATATCATATTATGTATATTTTTGAATGAAAGTTTTATCTAAGCAGTGTAAATTATATCATGTCAACCGACCAAAGTGTGTATTTTATCGTGACTTAACCGGAACACGTTTAAATAGTGGATGGGGGTGGACTTGATACAAATTCGCGTGATACAAATTCATTTTTATATCACGTTATTTTATGTCGTGACGTTCAAATAAAGAAGCAAGCTGAGGAACACTTTGCCTCGTGTTTTATTAATGTTCCTACCTACCCACACAACATACATATATTTATTTTAAGTACAATAAATATTTTTAAAAAAATGTTGGTGATTAATAAATATTTTATTGTTATTGATTTTTCATTTTTAAATATTTTATCAATGTTTAATAAACTACGTTTGAACCATTTGGAGTTTTACGATAAATATTTCTAAACAAATATTTAATTTTTATTAACGATTAACGTTCATTATATATTGAAAATTATATATCTAATAATCGTTAATTTATTATCATCAATAATTATATTATATATATTATTCTTCCTAATTAAAATAAATAGAGAAAAAATTTCTTGAATATTAGAGTTACAGTGGACTATTTTTACCACTTGTAAAATAAAATATTATTATACTTAAAATTATTTATTAGTTTGCATATTCTATATACATATATGTGTCATATATAGATAACATATGTAAAACAGGTAAAGATTAGGTAAAAAAAATTGGAGGCATAATAAAAGCGCGTGCAACTATTTATTTTCATAAAAAACATTATTGGTGAATATGTATATATATTAATTGTTATGACAAAGTAATTATAAATAATAACAATGCTAATAATAACTCGTAATTATGATTTTCATAAGTATTATGAATATTATATGTTATATTATATAATTAAATACATTATACCTAATATTTTTTAAATAAAATTATATAATGTGAAAATAAACGTAACATATTATAAATTTAAAAAAAAAAATAATATAATATATTAATACAAAAAAACTTTAATCATCATCATCACTGCTTGTGAAAATTTTATGAACTTGGTTATTAAAATATCATGGTTATTTATTAAAATAAAATAATATAATATAATAATACCAACAAATCTTGTGAAAATGAAATATGAACATATTATAAATTTAAAAAAATTATTAAAATAAAATTATATAATATAATAATACAAAAAAACTTTAATCATCATCATCACTGCTTGTGAAAATTTTATGAACTTGGTTATTAAAATATCATGGTTATTTATTAAAATAAAATAATATAATATAATAATACCAACAAATCTTGTGAAAATTAAATATGTTACATATTATAAATTGAAAAAAAATTATTAAAATAAAATGATATTATATTATATTATACAAACAAACTTTAAACATTATTGTCTTATGAAAATAAGATAAAACTGCTTATGAAAATTATATGGGTTGGCCGGTTATTAAAATATAATGGTTATTTATTAAAACAAAATTATATAATAATAATAATTAAGTAGAAAAATTCTTGTCCGAAATTCTTTTTAAATTAAATGGGGCTTGAGCAAGGACATATTTGATGATATCCTCCATTTCATTTTGAGATGAATGTTTAAATTTATTTTGCTTTTTGACAGCATCTAGAAAATATTTACAAATGTATTATAATAAACACATAATTATATGGATAGCAAAAATATATTTAGGATATAGGTATGGGTGTATTATTTTATCACTATAAACCAAAATTTATTAAATTTATTCCATTATGTGTAATAATAGTAATGGTAAATATTATAACATAATATAACATAATACTTACCAAAAATCACAGAACAGCAACCCAAGCAACAGAATTTTTTTTTGCCTTTCTTACCAGTGTAAGAGAAATCTTTTAATAATTCATCTTTAAACAATTTTCCCATCACCCGTTTGACCATTGCTTTAACATGCTTACCGCCTATGTATGAAAGTTCATTTACCTAAAAAATTATTAAACATAAAAAATAAAATAAACACATTTTTTTTACTTTATAAGAAAAAATATAATGTATAAAAAACCATCACTATACCCAACAATTATTATTTAATATATATATAATTACCAATTTATTACGGAATTCTTTATTGTCAGAAATTTTGTCTTCAAATATTTCAAGATCGATTATGTTGTCAAGAGGAATATTGAAATCTTTATCAATTAAAGATGATTGATCACCATTATTGTTATTGTTAAAAGTGGATACGCCATGTGATGGAATATTTTCAAGTCTACCTTCTATCATTTCCAATCTTTGGACCATTTCCCTTTGATTATTAACAGCTCGCTTTAATTCAAATTTTAAAAATGTTAGCCTATGAAGCACTTCTTTTTCGAATTCTGTAGTACCTGAATAAAAAAAAAAATATTGTTTATTTATAATTTAAATTAAAATTTTTTAGTTTATACAAACATTCTGTATTAAGTACAATAACTACATATATCTGCAAAATTGGAGTCTAAAATATTTAAATGTTTTAAATTTTAAATAGATTATGTGTGCAGTCAACATCTTAAGTAACAATGTATTGTTGAAATGGATATTTAACAATTTATATTAATTTATCATACTAACTTTTTGGAGTTGATACATTTTCTGGGGTTTTGGTCGATGGTAATGGATCAATGGTATATTGAGGTGTCCCTGATATTACAATAACATCTGAGTTTTCTTTATCTATAATTAAATGAGAAATATTAAGTTTTTTGATTGTTTAAAAGGTAAAATATAATTTAATGCAATAATTACCGAGTTCAAGATCAGTTGATTTAATAACATTATATCTCAGATTCCCGGGAGTTTCAAAAACATAATTATCCACAGAGTTTATATCAATAACGTCACAAGCAAGATTTGTTTGATCAACTATAAAAAAAGAAATGTATAAAATTAGATACTATATTATTGTTTTACAATTCTTAAACAACTATATAATTATAAATGGCATTTGATAAAAAAAACTATATAACCAATAAAATATATTATTTGATTTACCTGTACCTACCATTTAAACCACACATATTAATCAATTCTATACATAAATTTATTGTTGTAAACATTTACCTATATTTTTGTACTTCAAAGTACCATTCAAAGATGTATTATTATCATCACTAAAAGATAATTTTTTCACAGTTGATGACTTAGAAGTATTAATATAACTATCTTTTGTAAGGCTATTATTTGGTGGATTTTTCAGTCCTTCATAAACTAAATATAAATAAATAACCAATAATAAAAGTAATTAAACACAATATTAACTGTGAAAGTATTGAAAGATTTAATTTTATTAGCTAATGAAGAGGACATACGTTTAACTTTTTTAGGAGATGGCGACCATCCATTTAATAATGTCCTGCTAGTACCGTTCTTCTTAATATTCTCATCACTGCTGCAGTTATCATCTTCAGATGCTAAATTGGATATTAATAGTTATGAATAGCATGAAGATTTGATTATATAACATTTTTATAATTTTATTAAATATAACACCTGAAAATGTTGGACATGATGATGAAAACTGTAGATTTGATGCAGTTTTAGCTGTTCTTTGTTTGGGTTTTAATAAAATATCATCATCGGTAGATGATATATCAATGTTTTTTAATCCTTTTTTTACCATTTTTCTTGCTTTAAATAATGAATCTGTAAAATATATGCATATAGTTTATACTAACAATAACTAGCTTCAATAATAAATCTGAAAAATAACCTATATCTTATAATATAAGACAGTATACAATACACAATAATATATTATACAACTAGATTAACTAAATTATGTTACAGAAATAACCTATATTTTTTTACCAGATATTTTCAAAACTTTAGCTGCATGGTAACTGTATTCAACATCATTCGGAATACTTTTGAACTCAACACATTTTCTTATAAAGTTAGTATTTTTAGTGGTTGGCCACGCACATGTGCCTTCTTTTTTTTTAAACCAGCCAGCCGGAACAGCTTCTATTGAATTATCCTCAAATTCAACAACCAAATATTGGGACATCTTTATATTACACTATAGGTATATACAAAAATAATACAAACTATTGAATACAATAAATTACAATAGAATACAATTAACATTAATTTTAAAAAAACTTAATAATCCTAAGAAAACATATACATTACATTTTATACTAATAATAGCAACATAATTAAAATTGTAATTATTTCAAATAATAAATGTATGCAAAATAGGGTATGCAATATTTACATTACTATTACTAGACAATATCATATATTTTATGAATTCAGTATTCTCTATGTCTATAATGGAATAAAATTCTGATAAATTTTTAACGACAGCAATACCTAATTTAAGACTACTGATGGGCTTATCAAAAAAATTTCCAATAATTTCAAAATGCTTAACTAAAAAAACATATTTTTCCGTGGTAGAATCAAGACATATATTAAAAACTTTAAAAATTTTAAGACCAGTTTCATCTGTGAAACCTATATAGCTGTCAGATGTAGACTTAATATTTATTTTAATATTATTTTTTATAACTATCTGGAAATTTGGAACAGTTAAGTGCTCGAATGCTGAAGGTCCATTACTGTGAGGTTTTCTATAATTTATTTCTTTAGGAGATTTTAAGAGTACAGGTTGGTTAAATAATAAAGATTCTTGGTAGCGTTTAATAACTTGTTCGAGTGGTTTTTCATGCTTCCTAACCATCTTTTTTAAAACCTTCATATAATTCTCGAAAGGAAAACATGAACACTCTTCAAGCGATTTAAATTTTCTGTAATCGTCAACTATGTGCAATAGTCCATGGACATTATGAGAAACAAACTGAGGGCCATATAATTTACTAAAGTTTTTAACAAAAAATTTAATTAAATTTTCACTGAAATTCACTAACTTTTCAGAACTACCAGGACATAAGAGAACTCTAAAACTGATGTGTAAACACAAAAAATGAAAATAGCAATTATCATTTAAAATATCTTTTAAGACGACAGGTCCTGTATATAATAAGAATAACCTATATTCAGTTGCTTTAAACCTGCAAATTTCATTTAACCCTCTGCATTTTCTTGAAAAATCACTAGGTATAAATGTGTTCAATAACAATAAATTATTTGAAATACAGTAAACACTTCGATTTGGAATACGAACATTGACAGGAGCATGTTTTAATACACCTAACCAGAGTAATAACATTTTTTTCATAACTCCCAAACATACCAAATGCATATAGTCAAGAGTGAAATCTTCAACTATATTTATACCTGGTATTTCAGTAACTATAGAAATAGTAGATGTGATATGGTGATCTTCATCTACACGATTTAAGAAATCTAAATGAGTTCTTTTAGAAAAGTCGATTTCTAAAAAACACGTTGTATTGTTTATACGTTCTCCTTCAATTTTACATCTTATACAAGATGAATATCCAGCATGCCCTTTTACAGATAAAATGAAACTCTTAGCCGGACAGTCACAACAAAAAGCATCAACTATCACAATTTTTTTACCAAACTTTGTTTGCATGCCATTTTTATACAAATCTTTTAGTTCACAAACCAAATATTTTAAATAATCATTAGAAGATTTAGGTTTTTCTCTTCCCCAGTACAACCCTATAATAAATATATGTTGACTATAGGGAGTAATAGGGTCTCGAGCATATCCTAAAATTGGCCAAAATGTACTTGAAGAACTTTTTGTAAGGGGCAATCCATCAATTCCTATTACAATTTTGATTACATCATTAAAATTGACTAGCATATCACCAAAAGAATTTAAGCCATTAGCGACCCCAAAATGATAATACAAACCCGGTGCCACAATTTGAATATCATTAACTTGCTTAGTTTTGTTAGTTTTTAATACAGTTCTAGCATCAACTGGGATATCTTTAAAACATTTGTGACTTTTTAATACTTTCAGTAAAGAAGAAAAAGAAGCAAGTGTAATATTGTTAGTCACTGCCCATTTTGCTAATGGTTTTAAAATACAATCATTGCCCTCAAATACATCAAATGTACCACTAATTTTAAGGTGGTTATTAATGTCAATATCAGAATCTGAATCTGAATCTGAAGAAAACAACACATTTTCAAATTCATTATCAGCTAAATTTATAGAATCAATTGAAAGCCTATCACCTAAGATTGGGTTACATGGCAAATTTATGTCAGTAAATGGATTGTTGGAATTTGAAACTGATAAATTTATATTTTCATTTGCTAAATTAGAATTGTATGATGTACATGGTTGTAATTCACATTCTACATTTGTATCATTCTCATACAAATAATCTACCATTTCTAAATCTTCCAAAAACCTTCTACGTTTAGTAGACCTACTAACAGTATTTTTATTGAGTGACATAATGATAGGTACTTATTTAGATTAGGTACTGACAAAAACTTAACAAAATTAATATAGTAATAATTAGGTTAGGTCTGACTATAATATAGTAGATTTAGTCTGTAGCAAAATTAATTTTCATAATTAAAAAAAATTTAAAAAATGATTAAACAAAAACAAATTATCTAATATAAAAACAAAAATGTGTTTCAAGTTTATAACATTAAAATAGGTAAAAATAGAAGGTTCATAAAACTGTATAATCGCATTACTGGTTTACTTGGAGAAAAAAATATAAAAATATAATAAATACCTATTATTCATTAGGTTTTATATTTTATTATACAATATACTTAAATTATGTATTACGAATGAAATTGTATACTTACCTGGTGTAGCTTACACAGTACGTAAAATGCTATGAACTATGAAGCGAAATGCAAATGTCGCAAAAAGAAAACTGATGATGCCAGATGGATAACGATGATTTACGGTTAGGTAAGAATAAACACCAATATACAACTGAAATGTCTGAAACTCTGAAACTCTAAAACGAACGTCTGTACTGCAGAAGACAAAACCACGAAATAATAAACTAAAATTAATCTAATCTAATCAAATCTATATATTATGTAATAATCGTAAACACCAGACCGTTGTCGCGCGCCCCGCACTTCGCTCATTGCCATCGATATCCATGTCGAAATAGTAAACACTCTAAACATAGAATTCGTTTTACACACAGATAACAGTTATAATATTTATCGGTAGACGGTGGTTTTACCCGACTTCTTTTTTTATATTAGACGGAGGACGAAGCATATTATAATGGGTATGCGGAATAGGGCGGTGCGGTAACGATAAATTACGTATAATGTATTATTATTTATTAATATTTAATAATAATAGTCAATAACGAAAACGTTGAAATCAAGACAAATAAAATTGCTATATAATATTGTATAGTACATTGTACGATATTATAGTACAACTACAGATTGTACACCGGTTGTGACTTGTGACTTATTGCGTAAGACTCAATAATATTTTATTCATAATTCTTTTTTAACTTATAAATGAATATTTTTGACTTACGAGGTATTACGTCTTAGCCGACGATATATAATACGATAATTATTAACTAGGTATTGTAGTATATTAATTATACTGTTTTTGTTATTATAACTATGCAGTATGCCCAATCTATAGTATCTGCATTCTGCAGTAGAGTAGACTGACAGACTGTAATACGACTAAAATGTGATATAAACCATATATTTGCCAACCTTTTTAATATTTAATATTAATATTATTTAAATATATTTTTACTACAATAATAAGTTAAAAATTTTTGAATTAATGAAAAATAAATAAAAATTAAATTTTAAATATATATATTGAGTAAATTATGATACGCCAACATTCAATAAAATATAATTAAAATATATTTAATATGCATTACAATTAAAAGTTCCTGTAATCCAAAATGTTGATTGAAAAAAAAATATTTTAATTTAAATGTTTATTAATCAGTATTAAATATTTCGATTACAATTAAAAAATATATATATTTATTCAATGATGTACACATATTTGATTTTAAATATTTAAACTGCAATCTATTTCGAATATTTATACAATCGTATTGATTGATAATTGTTGTGTGGGTAGGTTGCATTTTGTATATTATAGCCGTGTGCCGTCCGCACATGTCTGCTCGGCATTTAAGAATAATTATTAACCAAGTGGTTGACGTTATGAAGACGTGCAACGTAAACTTTTTGACAATATCGTTATTGTTGTTACTCCTGTTATGAATTATATGCTTACTTACTTTCAGACTTTCTACACGGTCGGGAAGAGTTTCATATTAAAATTGAATATGCTGTAACACAACGATATAGCTTGATGTAGGCACTGCATCATCATCATCAAAAATCAAGTCTATACATATAACACTGTCAAATTATAAAATAATTTTTCCATAGTTATCATTTTAGATGCATTGAAATTTGTTCACTTTTATTATTGAGTTTTATTTTTTACTCAACTAACGACCGTGTGTTAAAATAACAAATGTGAAACATCATAATGTTATTATATTATATCGCTCATGCGTTTCTTTATCATACGTTGGTACGAGTATGTGACAATATTAGAGTCAAAATAATGTTTTATGATATTATAATAGTAAACAAGATGTACATTACATTTTCATTTTGGCAGAAGAAACAAATGTGACACTACAAAACAATTCAAATGAAAGTTTCTACATTGAGCACTTGTTTCGCTTAACACATAAATTAAGAAACGATGTGTTTAGTACTGTAGTATAATTTGTAATTTTAACTACATATTGACAATTATTGTAATATTATAAACTGATATTCTTCACGTTACTCAGTGACTATATTTATAAATGGGTTTTTAAGAATTCATTGAAGTAGAAATTGTGCTCAACTCTACAAACTTTTATTTGCCAAAAAAACATCCATGTAAATAAGCAATTATTATCCCGACTCCATCAATAGTTAAAAATAAACACATAATAATATACAACAGTGTATGATGTATATATGTATAACAATCGCACATGATATATTTTAACCTATATTATTATTTCCAATGCATTTTAAAATAGTTAATTTCTCATATAATTCCGGCCTATAAATTTAAACTATTAATACGATAAATTTGATGATAAAAGGTACTCTAGTGCCTATATTTTGTTTTGTTTGTCAAGTATTATGTAGTAAAGCTCCAACAAAATTTATCATTTAAATGGAACTTAGGTATTTACTATTTTGAAGAGGTTTGAGTTTGTTGATTTTCTACGTAGTTACTCTAAGTGAAAGAAAAAATGATCAAGTTTGATTTTAAGTTTTGGTTGATCAGTCATCCCTGTCAAGCATAAAATTAGTAGGTACACCATCTGCAAATAGGCCAAATTAGTGTCCTAAAAACGGTTCCTGTGCTTATTTCAGCTTAATATATGGTATAAATATATATGTGTGTACTGGGCAGCTATATCGTATTTTAGATTCTGAGCGGAGCAATGAATGTATTGATTTTACCATGATGTGTGTTTTTTTTTTTTTTTTGTGTCTGTCATCACGTTTTGGGACAGTAAAAATGCTTCGATTTTTGACTTCAGTACCTCGTTCGATCAGAAAGTGAATCTAGTTGGTACTTTGGGCCTTAGGAAGTCAAAAGTAAAAAATTCTTAATACTTTTCTAAATAATCGAGAAAAACAAACTAAAAACTAAGGGAAAAACGGGAAATTTTTCGACAAAATCGATTTTGGTTTTTGATGTAACTTTAAATCGAATGATATATGAAATTTTCACCGAATGTTTATATAAGTATATTCTATCCACCATACAATTTTCAAAAAATTTCGACTTAAGTTGAACTATTCATAGGCATTTGAAATTTTCGATCATTATTAGTTTTTTTTTAAATTAATATCGATACAAATTTATTTGTGAGGCAGAAAAGCTTGAAAATTTAATACAAGGCTCTCAACATATTGTTACAATAGCAGTTGAAAAATAAAAATAAATTCATAGTCACAATTTTTTTTTATAAGCATTCAAAGTTTGAATTTTGACAAAATACGTATAAATCACGAAAATTCACAAATTATTTTAAGCTAGAAATTCATATAAAATTTTCTTTTTAAATCTAAGATTTCAAAAATTAATACAAGATTCCTTACAAGTTTTCAATCTTTATCACAAATAAAAATTCCACCGGAAATTCAAATTAAATTTTTATGAGCATTTGAAATTTAAATTTTTACAACATTGGATTTTTACTTTTAGCGATTTCCTTATTTTGGTGTAACTCTAAAACAAATTACCGCAGATACTTGAAATTTTGACTGAATGTTTATATAGACATTTTATATATTTGATAACATTTTCAAAATATTTAGATTTGTTTTGAGCTGTTTACTGACATTTTAATTTTTCAATTTTTTTAGTTTTTTTTTTCTATAAATATCGATAAAAATATTTTTGTTCGGTAGAAAAGCTTGAAAATTTAATACAAGGCTTCTAGCACATTGTAACAATAGCAGTTAAAAAATATTAAAAATTCGTAGGCACGATTTTTTTTTATAAGCATTTAAAGTTGAAATTTTGACTAAATACGTAAAAATTACGGCAATGTTCAAATTATCTTAGATAGAAATTCATAAAAGTTTTTATTTTTAATTCTAAGATTTGAAAATTTAATACAAGGCTCCTAACATATTTTTACAAGAGCAGTTGCAAAATAAAAGGAATACAGTCACAATTTTTATTTATAAGCATTTAAAGTTCAAATTTTGACAACATATTATGTAAAAATCACGAAAATTCTTAAATTATTTTATGCTAGAAATTCATAAAAAAATTTTCTTTTATATCTAAGAATTTTAAATTTTATATAAGGCTCCTAATATATTTTTACAATAGCAGGTGAAATATAAAAGAAATATATTGGCACAATTTTTTTTTACAAGCATTCAAAGTTTGAATTTTAACAACATATGTAAAAATCACGAAAATCACGAAAATTCGCAAATTATTTTAAACTAGAAATTATTAAAAAATTTTCTTTTTAAATCTAAGATTTGAAATTTTTTAATAATCTATAATATATCCTAGACAGATAAACCGTCTTCGTTCAGAATCGTTTTTCGTATACAATGATATAATATTATTGGATTCAAATTTAATTCCATCCATTACAGTAACCCACTTGTAACCTACTGTACAGCAGAGCGACATCCACTACTTACCCGCCTTTTTAATATTAATATTATTACGTATTATATTATCAATACGCAATATGTTATGGTGTAATATCATTCGTTTTATTGAAATGTTGATAAAATAATATGTTCTTTTTACGTCTTTAATTGAAACCTGAAACCTTTTTAATGTTATTCATTCCTTGTAATTTGCAGATAATAAATTAACAATTGAATCTTATAAATCTTGATGAATACATTTTACGTCATTCAATATTTTAATAACATAATGTACTCTTGAAAATTTTCAAGTGATCATATTTACGGAGTTTCAGAATGTAAGACTGTAATCAACAGTGTATGAAATTATTAGTACATACTTTTATAGTATTCATTATATAACATACATCTTGTCTTATTTTATTTCAAACAATGATATGCTAATTTAGTAAGTAATTAATTCTGTTTATAAAGTCAAATCAACAACACTGGTATAAATATGGTATAGTTCACTTAGAAAGCTGGAGCACTTAATAAATATATACTATACATAATATACATATTGTAATATTCAAACTCGAGTACATATTTTCAAATTACAACGCTTCGTTTTCTTTATGTTATAATAATAATAATACATTACGAACAACCGATCGCATATTACAATGTTTAAAATTATACACAGTTTGACGTTTGAATAAAATGTGCATTGAAAATAAATTTAGACGATTAAGTCAAATTATTAATAATTTAAAAACCTTATTTTTAGTCATAAATACTAAATAGTCAGACATCATAATATCTATTTTTGAATATTGATAGGTACCTATGTGTTGAATATTGTATGTTTTTATACAAAACTAATTTCATATAATACTTCCATTTTATGATTATTGGAGTAGGTTCACGAGGCATGATCTAAAATGAAAAGCAATCTTGAAAAAAACAATGATTTCATATTAAGAATTAAATTCATAATTGTTTCTGCTCCTCGTTTTAATAAAATTACATTAGACTTAACAAATATCGATACGTTATAATATTATAACCCCTATTGTTTGTAACAATTTATTTTTAAACGGCTAAGTCGTAGTTATAAAATTCGTAATTTAATTTTCAGGAGAAAAATATGAACCGGAAGAGTTTGTCACTGAACAATATAAAACGCGAATGAAACTCACAATTAAGTCTGTTACTGCCGAAGATTACGGCACGTACAAATGTTTGTCAAGAAATGCACTCGGAGACACAGATGGCACAATAAAAATATACCGTAAGTATATGTTTTTAAACGCAATTATTATTTAATGTTATTTTTTTACGAAGCATATTAAAATCAAATGAAACGTAAATGCAGTTATTTATACTCTTTTAATACCTACATTAATACATATGCTTACTTTTAGAACCAAAAATGTAATACTCGTATGATTAGATAAACTAAATAGTATATAGTAGTGAACTATACAGTTAACCATAGAAATAAAATTACTATCGCCTTAGAATGGGGGTGGGGGCACCTAAAGATGTTAACACATCAATAAAGAGTGTAAAAAAATCATCAAACATTCATTCATTGAGTATATTTTACGGTTTAATGACTAAGTAGATTAAAATAATTATATGATTCGTATAGAGTATTAGTGTTACGTACTCACGTAATTATATTGAAGGTGAGAAATGTAGACATTTTATTTTATCTTTAATAATTATAATTTATAATTTGTATAAAAATCTATAGTTTGAGTTTTTAGAGGAATTCGATAATAATAAATCTAGTTAGGAAATTAAAAAATTTAAAAAACCACGCATTTGGTGCAGGTTATATGTTTAAAATACCTATTCATCACAAAAAGTCAAAAAGCGTTTAAAACAGACATTCAAACACACATCAAGCCTTCCAGAGTTATAAAAAAAAACATATGTTTTGTTTAAAAAAAAAAAGAGTTAATTAGAATTTAATATAAAAAGTGTACACCCATAAATAATAAATAAAAATGGAATTTGAAACATTAGAATTCAAAATAGTTATACAGTTATGATAAAATATGTTAGTACACTTAACTTAATAAATAAATAGATGAGAAATGTTTAATTACTAATACAAACAGTTAAATAATATTTAATGTTTTATATTATTATTATCAGTAGGTATATTAGATATGATTTTACCGTTGAATTAGACATCGCGTGTGTACAATCGAATTCATTATGATTTATCAGTGGTTTTAATATTGTAATACCACGATTATTCAATACTTCCATAAGTTTTAATTGCATTAACATTGTTAATCACTCATTTGAAATTCGCATTTTATTTGGCTATTCATAACGACTATAATGATAATATTATACTAATGGGAATTCTAATGATGATACGATTTTTTAAAATAGAACACTAAATCAATATAAATCACAATCAGCTTTATTTATTAATTTTAAATTTAATGTAAAACAGATAATCAACTGTATTTTGTTTCTGTTCCCTGATTTAAACTTTTGTAAGAATTCAAGACCATAATTTTTAATTTCATATACGTGCAACTTAATAACGTATTTTACTCTGTCCCAGCTACACTATCTAATATTTTTATAAGTGTATTAAAAAGATTAAAAGTATAATTTTAAGAGCAATATATTTTTGAAATACTTAGGTTTAATATTTCAATGCACGAACGAGTGTCAAGTAGCGATACTAACTTTTTTTCAAAAGGAATTACTCTTTTTTAGATAAATATTGTTAATTAGAAGACTTTTTTGAAGTTGTTGGTGTATCTAAATCAAAATTTAAATGAGTAGTTTTAGTTATTTAATTGTGTGTACTGAGGATAATAGGTCAAGTTAATGGGGTTGAATGATATGGGGTTGTATCGATTTTACAAATGTCGGTGTTTGATATTATTTCATTGACATTATATAGTTTATAATTGCTGTTCAATTATAATAAACACTAGTTTTTAATTCAATACCTTGTACATAATGATATAGTAATTTATATTTTATATTATTATACAACCACCTTTAATGACTATAATTTATCCTTATCATGTGCATTTTAATAACTCAGAAACTACTCGTTCAAATTTTGATTTAGATCCATCATCGGATCATCGTTTTCTAAGAAATAATTTTAAATTCAATTGTTATAAATTATAATAATCTTTTTGTAAAAAAAAAAACTACATAAGCTGGTCTTTAAAATAGTTTGAAAAAAAAACATAAACTAAAATCTTTGGCATTAATGGTACCTACGCAAATTAAATTCTTAGCGAATGTACGAGTACCTACCTACCTACTAACTTGGTGTTGATTGATTTTATTTAAAGCTCACGGGATTCTAGTCGACTCATTTCGATTAACTCTTTTGCAGTAGTAATGTGGAACTTCGATATGTAAGCCAATGGCAATAAACAAGCCTACATGGTTAAACACTATAATATGTATATGTATATAGTATATACATAACCCAGTAAAAGTGCGCGAGTGATGCACACGCATCAGTAAATTGAATTTATTTCATAAAATAGTTTTTATTATCGTCTCTATTTGCAACGAAAACGGCATTAGGTACTATAAAATTGTACCGGCATCAGTGCCAGTTATGTTTGGTAACACTCTATTATTTTTATTTTTATTTATTTCATAATTTTAAATGAGCTGATATTTTTAACAATGTTTTTAACTAAAAATATATTTTATTTTTATTTTTGGTAAAATATAGAAGTGGCTAATAACGGAGGACACAGCACTACGCGGCCTAAGCACAGATGTAAGTAACAACTTTTTATTTACTATACAACAAATACTATTATACTAATACCATACTACAATCCAAGTACAGCAGTTACTCGATATTGATGTGAAATACGTGTATTCATGCTTTTATTTAAAGCGTATTATATATACAGCAATAACGAATACGTTTAAAACATATTTTATTTTTAACACACGTCTTTACAAAAAATACGGTTTATATATTATGTTTTTAAAAATCAAAACAATAAGACATAAAATGTCCATTAAGGTCTTATTCGTGAGCATTGAAAAAATATATAAATCATGTGTATGTGATATCAGATACATCCATCACTCATCAGGATAATTCATTAAGCACGTTCTCTCCACTTTTATCATTTAATAATCTATTTATTAAAATTATGTTTTTTTTTTAATTTGATTACCCAAAGGAAAAATTGACGGTGGGCATGCTTGGTAAATACTTCTAAATACATATTAATATAATAATATATAAAGTATATATATATAATATATAAATATGTTATACATAACCATGTCTAAAAAAGATTAATAAATATAAAGTGGATTATGAATTTATGTAAAACATATTGTATATCTACAAAATTTGTATTGAAACAATGCAAATTTTATTTGTTAAATCAATATAAATGGATTTAATAATAATTGGATGTGTTAAATAGATTGAATAAATAAATGGTGTTTTACAAAAATAGAATATTAATATTTTTCAAATATCACGAATATGTGGTGTATCAGCGTACAATTAAAAATAATATAATAAACTTTATTGATAATCATAATATTTAATATATTATTTATAACATAGATAGTGTTTGTTAAAAATAAAAAGTAAACAAAAGATAAACCCTTTCGACCAAGACTAAGACAAAGGAGGGAGAATTCAAGTGACTTGAATTGTTTCGTTTCATGCTTTATTTTCACAATTACATTCGTATAAAGCTCTCTAGAACGTATGAACATAGTGTATATTATGTAGTTACTTTTGTTTTTATATAATTATTATTGTTGAAACATGGTACGAAAAATATCTCATAACGATGCTTTGGTCGCACAAAACGACTACACGAGACTAGGGAACAATGGTAAGTAGGTAAAAAGTATAGTACGTCCGTATGTGTTGTTTACTATTTTGATAATAAACGCTCCAATTTTTTTTATATATAAATATTGCATCCTAGAAAACTGGAAAATTCATGTTTTTAGCATAAAAACAGCTAGGCATATAATACTTTTACTTATTTCAATATATATTTATTTTTTATCGTACTTCCATAGTTTTTAATTTTAACCTATTAATTATATGATATAATATGATTAAATAAAATATTTGTACCTACTTATGATTATAATTTGTCATATTTACCATAATTGTTTAACCAAATTGCCTTCATTCCCGTGGTTAATTTAATCGAATTTATTTTTTATAACAACGTATGCAGTACTCTACACGCAGACACGCAGTACCTATTTACATTTTCAAGTTACAAATAAAAATATATACAATGATTTATCACATTATACTATATAAACACGCGAATCGATCGGCAACGTAACTCGTTTTGATATTATATATTACAACTAGGAGAATATAAATTTGTTAAGCATTGGAAATAATTATGAAATAGGTATACAAATAATGAAATTAAAACAACTCTCACCTTATCTCAGGTAGTTAGGAAAATAAATACAAACATAAATAGTAATAATAAAAACAGTTATTAGAACTTAGAAGTGCCATTTATCAAATAAATTCCACTTTGAAAAACAATACCATCATATAAAAGCAAAAAAAAAAATTCAAAAAAATACAACATCTATATAATAATAATAAGAGAATTTTAAAAAAATTTGACAATTTGTTATTTGTTTCCAAAAAGCGCTTATTTGCCGTTCGTCTATCATACAAATATACAATACAGTGAATGGTGAAACAATAACAAATAAATTTCAAACGAGCTGCACAAGAGACCTAGTTTATTTTGAAAAAATATGAATTTCCTAAGTGACTTTTGACACACATATTTGCCGCTGTAACGTAAAATGTGACCAAGTGAAAATTTTTAAAATTTGATTTTGGAATTTAAAATTTAAAATTTGCATTACTCCGAGATTTTTGATTTTTTCACTTCATAAATTTTTGCATGTCGGTATGGCAACTTATATTGTGATTTAAACATGTGCAAATTATCAAATTGACTTATTGAAATAATTAAATAATATTACGGATTACTAAAAATACTTATTATTATTATTTATATTTATAGTATAAATTATGATATTGTGTAGTAATATTATATTTATACAAAACGATGAACCATCTCAAATTTCGCCTATCCGTGAGAGATCGTACAATCGTCAAATACTCGTTATCGCGATCCATCTCAAACACAAACTAAAAAACATAAATGATTTTGAATCGCGTTTTTTCGTTAATTTCTCTTTGATTTTACAATATTACCGATCCGGTCCACCCAACCCATAACTGCAACTCGGAAACATCAAAACCCCTCAGGACTTCTTCTCTGATTTTCACCCTCAACCCTTATCCACAATAATTGTCCCCGTAGTCGTCATCATCTCGTCTTGACGTTGTATATAAATATACATCATGTTGGATGTTATCGAATCACCGCAACGTGGTTGTAAATTATTTATACAAGACCTACGAATATATATATATATATATATATATATATATATATAATATGTAGGTACCTACATCACCTACGATATACCTATATACAGGAGATATAGAGGAAGGCAACAGCTAAGGAACAGATATTGATGGTCTACGGTCTCTATTGTTTTGGCCGCACACGTTCGAAATAAAGCGATTTAGTCTAGAATATGACTGGTATACGGTTTTGGAGGGGCGGGTGGTAAGCGGTGGTGGGTAGGGGGCAGTAGCAGTTGAATAAAACATTTCGACGGACTCGATCGTTTCCAACGCGTTCTAATGGGGTTTCTTAGGCACGTGGCCGTGGCAATATAATATAGATCCACGCGTGTTGCATTTCTGTGTGTGTGTGTATTTTAAAGAGAGACCTCCTCGTTGAAATTATTGAGGGACTCACCAATTACTCGTCTTGTTTGTTGTTTAGGAGTGAAATAACTCGTTTTTAATTTTCACTCAGATTCTAGCGGATTGCTGTATTGCCTGTATTTAACGGCTTCACGAAACAAGACATTTAAAAAGTGTTTATGTACTACAACTTTATTCATTATTATTATTATTAAATTTAATACATTCTGTGTTTTGGCTTTCACCCTTGGACAACCTGGTTTCTCAAATTGTCAGTCAAGTTTTCATGTTCAATTTTTTTCTCAGAAATAATGCTCAAAAACGACAAATATCTTTAGAATTTAGAATTATCTTGCTTCACCTAGTCATAGTAGATACACCAATCATCTAACAGTTTACAAGTACACGGTACCTGTATAAACGTGCTAAGAGTTAAATGTATTTTTCATAATAGACAATTTATAATAGCCTACGTATAATATATAAATGTTTAATAGACAAAGACCTAGATACCAAACGTAAACATTTTTTTTTTAAATAATTCTTTTTCACTCATTTTTTTTTTTTTTTTTTTTGTAATGTTCAATTTGGTGCCAATTTATTTTACTGTTTTTTTGCGCATAAAAGCTAAAATTAAAAACTGTAATTAACTAAATTAAACACTGTCTACTAGATTACTTCTATTTATTAATTATTTAATTATCATTGAAAAATGCACTATAATTTTGTACTTTATTTTTATGGGCCTTGTACCTACTCGTATGTCCTATTATGAGCTTTTTTTTATTGAACGTATAAACATCGGCTACTAGGCCATTAGTTATATATTACATTTTTTTTTTTTTTTAATATATACCTACTATTAAAATTTAATAAAGGCTTAAATTAAGTTATATAATTTGATTTCCTTTAAGAATTTGATTAATTGCCTTCGAATTGGACACACATTTGTAACACAATATAATCACCTCATGGCTAGAAAAGACCCTCCCATATGTGTAACGTGTCAACAGTCTAACACCTACTCATCGATTACTACAAATACTCAAACTCAAGATCAAAACATAATTTACCTTAACAATTAAGGGAAACTCTACAACCAGATCTCCAATCAAACGTCAAAATATGAACGTTTTGTTTTTAATTAAATCAACATTTTTATTTTTAGACAAACTTAGTATAGGAAATAAAATATAAGTATTTATTTTTATTTTATAATATGAAATAACATTTAAGGAATTCAAATATGTATAATTTAGTCGGAATATATTATTATTAGTTAAGTTACTTAGCTTATGTAAGTGTTTACTAAATACTGTATATTGATTATATGTACATAAAACTATTGCTTCTTGAATATGATAATCTGCGGTGTAAGCGAAATTGGTCATGACTCATGAGGCTTCACAATAATCTTACTTCGTGTATACCATTCCATACATATCTAAAACGTATCCCAAATCTTAATATTTAAACAATCTTGTTGAGCAAATGGTTAATTAAATTCTAAATGTTTAACCACTATGGTATTATATTCAATAGTTTATCGAACTTAAAAATAGGACGAAAAATTAGCTTGATTAGTTGAATAAATAATTATATTATTTATATTTAAAAAAAAAAAAAGAATAAATGTAAAAAAAATTAACTATAATAATTGATTATTAATTATTTGTAGATACATTTTTACTAATACGGCGTTTTAATCTAAAACGGTTCATATTTTAAAAACTTAAAAAAAAATTTTTTTAGAAATATTATCATTTAAAAAGTGCATAACATATTATACAAAAATGGAAATAATAGTATCCATAAATACACAAATACAATTTAAAATCTACAACATTATACAATTATTATCTAATAAAGTTTTAAAAACTTGTCCATTATTCGTTTTAATGTTACGTGTAAATATATTATTATGATATATTATTGTTATTGTATTATCGTATTATTGTAAAAATTTACACGGATGCATCCAAAACCAAATCGACGTCGGAGCTGCAGTTGTTTGGAACAACATAGAATTCATGTACAAACTCTCTAACTCCTGCTCAGTCTTCACAGCTGAATCATACTCACCGAATGCCGTACATACCACAACATCCGATCAAGTGTCAACTTGCCTGAATCGTTTGCCGATGTACTCCACAAACATCCCAAAGCCATTGTCGACACCATACGATTCATCACTGCAGTAAACCTCCATTTCAAAATTTAAAATTAATTTCTCCTATATGTAACTTGATTCAATATGTAATGTAATCTAAACTTATGTAAACCTAATGGCCTATGCTGCCGAGGGCGCGTTAAATAATAATAATAAAAAAAAACTAAATAAACGTTTGTATCGTCATAGGACATTTCTTAGGTAGACAGTATTAATCTCAAAAATTTGAAAATATAGTTTTTAGGCAAGTATATTCAAAAATCCAAAATTCAGATTTTGAATAACTGAATTAGGTATTGACTATTGAAGATTAACAAATATGAGTGTAAATTATTGTTAAATAATTCTGTATATAAATGTACTCTATCTTAAAATAAATAAAAAATGTACTTCTAAATTTAAAAACCGGTATTGAAAACAATTTGTTATTGGTTATTTATTTTAAATAATTTTATTTTCAGTATGATACTAAAAGTTTATTTATACAACTTGGATAAATTATTACTCCACAAATTATACTATTTTTTTTTTCAAATGTAGCTCACCATTAATGTTTATGTAAAATAAAAATATATGAGAATTTTACAATTTAACTTTGATAGTAAATATTAGATAAATAAATATTAATTTACAAAAACTCATTTCCATTAAACAATTTATTTACCTGAATAAAAAAAAATAAAAATAGGAGAAAAATAATTTTGTTTTATTTAAGTTCTTATCGAGTAGGTATAAGTAAGTACTTGAGCATTGATATTGATTTTAGAATAATTTTATCTCAATTTTAACGAATTGCGCCTTTAAAATATTATGCTTTGAAAATCACAAAAGAATACAAAAGAATATTTCACATTATTAACCATTACAAATAAAATATATAATATAACAGATAAAATATTATTGAGACATAAAATATCACGTGCACATATTTATGACATTTTTATCTTTATTTCAAAAAAACTTTAAAAACTAACGAAAAGTTAAAAAACCACGAAAATATTATTTATATAAATATATAGATAGTATATAATATAATATAAATATATAGACTTCTATTATATGTAATTGAAGTGTGTTCAAAGCCTACTAACAATTAACAAAAATGTAGTATCAAATTATTACTTCAATCGTAAACTAATAAGTTTCGCTGAAAATGAAAGTTAACTGATAGAAGCAAATAAGCAGCAATTTTAGATTTGGTAGAATATTAATATGTGACGCGCACGGTTATCTACAGTCCACAAGGTGTAGATAACATAACAGTGGTAACGAGCCTATACATAATAATTTATGCTGATAAAATATATTTGAATTTATGTTTCCAACATTTTTCTAATAATTGTATTTATTATTAATTATTCATTAAAGTTTATTATAGGAAAATACATTGGAAATTCATGTTTATGGTTTATATTTTTATTTACGAATAATAATGCTCAAGTACTTATGTTTTTCACTATCTATACTTAAATTGTTTTATTACATTGGTTATGATCACATTAAGTATATACTTCATAGTTTTTAAAAATGATCAAAGTTAGTTATCATTTAAAATAGTGAACTGTTTTTGATTCCATTGCACAAATAAAGAAAATTTTAAAACGTATAGAAGATATCCGTTAAGTTTGCCGTAGACACAAATTAAATTAGGTACATCATTAAAATACACAGTAATCCGCACAGTATAATATAATAAATTAGTTATTAGCCAATATACCTTAATAAAAACTTCCAGAGTTCAAAAATAACGTTACAGTTCTCTTAAAATTATTTACAAAACCTTAATATCACATTTATAGTACATAGGTTTGTAAAATATACATTATACATCTATATTAAATATTCTTTCTGTGTGATATAACTAAGACGGTACAATATTATATAATAAGAGAAAATATATTATTCAAATACTGCATTTAAAAATGTATTATTAACTCAGTGACATTATTTTGTATTTTTTATACAATAAATGTAAAATAAAAAAATATAAGTATAATATAAACATTTTAATATTATTATTTCTTTTATATCCTCATGGTTTTGTGTTGTATTTAGAATATGTATATATTCATATAAAAATATTATTTACAATATAAAATGTGTATAGGACACACTTATTGTTTAACATTATATTCATGATGATTTACTATCAATGTCTTGTCATTTTAGCAGCATAATTGGTTTTGTACACAACGCAAGGAAAACAGAGCATGGCATATTATTTAGGTGCACCTATTAGGTATAATAATTGTTTGATAATATTTCACTAAAAAATGCGTAATTGAATAGATATACCATTGAGTTTATAACCTCGTTTAATTAAAAATTTAATGACATTTATATAATAAGTATGTCGACGTTACAAATATCAGGTACCTAAATAATATACAAGTTAACGTTGATTCCCCCCACCCTTTGGAGCTGAGTTTATTGTAAGAGTTCTTAAGTTGCATCCCTAAAACTTTTCACAATTAATAATATAAGTATTTTATTACGTCAAAGAATTCTTGTTTGAGAAATGTTTTTTTGTGTAATATGCATACATAAATATAAAAAAATATATTGTATAGACCTATAGGTACATACAAAAATAATGCGAACTAAATTGTCTGATAACCGTTAAAAGTTGTACCTACTTCTCTCTTTCATCTTAACATTTTGTACAACTTTTTACACAACTATATTGGTATTTGGTACTATTGAAGTCGCGTGGCCTTGTTATTTAATACAATCAAAAATAAATAAACAACGCCAGTGAATTTCAGCTACAAAATTTTTCAACAAACTATTTTAAAATATTCTTCTATGATTTTAAAAATTATCATTGTGTAATAATAAACTATGTTATATTTAATATATTACAACTATGAACTATTGTCTATTATATGGCCGCATCACTGAGATTTACCACTTTCCAGTGTTAACTATAAAATAAATAACAACAGAAAAACATTACGGATCACCTTTAGTCTATGTAATATGCCTACATTAAATGACAGCTAAACAAACATTTTTTTTTTGATTGATTGCTATAAGAGTGTAGACAATAACTATGCTATTATGCTTACGCTAAGTAAATAATATAAAATGATTTTGTTACAGTGCAACGAATACAGGTGAATACAGCATTTTTTCTAATATGTATCAGTTTATGAGATTTAGGACATATTATTCACGGTGACTCAAGTTAAATAGTGCAATATGCCAATATGATAAAATACTTAGCATTCCCAATCTCAACACGTAGTACTTTAGTAAAGAAATAACAAAACTAAAATGGTATTACTAGGTAGGTACAATTATTGTAAGTATTATACTATTTTAAAACATCATAAATAAATAACTTAAAACTGTTAGAAAAAGTCAAACAATTATAATATATTTAATTTATTATAAATAAAAATATAATGTAATGATAATAAATTAAGTAACTAATAAATTGTTATTCTATAATAAAATATGTATGTATATGTTTATTTAATTTTGCAATGTATTGAACAGTTTTTAAAGCGTTCAATATTATTATATAATTTATGTAGTCAGAGTTCACCAATCAAAGTTGATCGTAACTTATATTTTTGATAATTCATTGAAGACAATTATCCGTCAAACGTTTTGCGTAATAACTATCATTCCACAGTGCAATAGATTCACGTCACAGTATTTATTTATTGCATTAAAATATTATGTTTTTATCTATTTTTACCCTCACACGTGTGTACTACGTACCTGTCTATTACACATATAAGTAAACACACAAATACACCTCCGCGTATTTATATAAATATACCTACCAAGTTATACAAAAATTATAATTATATTTTATAGTTTAATATATAGTTGGGTAGTTATATATTGTACATAAATAGAATTACATACACACGAAGGTTCGTCACCTGTATGGTTGCATCGTTATACACACATTTATAATGTACACATAATATATGAATAAAAAAAAATATATATACATACGTATATATATATATATATATATAAATAAATAAAAATACATAATGTTATGTATAGACTGCTTGTATATAAATAACCTAATCTATCGTTATATACGCAGTATGTATACAAGTCACACTTTCCGACCCATTCCGGTTCGGTCGCGACGTCCGTATATTTTCGATGTGCCTGTAATATGGGCAGCCTATATTTACCCAGATTAAAGTGGTAAATGGGTAGTGGTTAGTATGTTTTCGCCCGTGTCGCGTGCAAATCAAATTGTGCATAGATCGGGACTCCATACATGTATAATAATAATACGATGTACCTATACACACAATATTCTACAGTGGAGTCCGTCGCTGATGGTCGGCAGCGGGGTAGTCGTGCAGGAGGTGAATGGTAGAGGGGCGTGAATGGTGTCGGTCGGACGGAAAACGATAAATAATAAGAACGCAAATACGGCCGGCGACATAGGTTCGTCTGACCTAAAATGATACGGTACGCGCGTATAATATGTACCGAATTGAACGGAGCCAAACTATTATTATTGTCGAACGTGGCCGGAAGTGTGCAGGGGCTGTCGTTATAGCAAAGGGGTGCAGGACGGTTAAAAAGACACACACATACACAAGTGACACAGGAAATCATAATTTATTGCTTTTCTTTCCATAAGTTTTTTTATTATTATCATTTTTTTTTTCATGTCCCTCGTTTGCTACCACCAATCCTCTACACACACACACACACACACCACTCACACACATTTTGGAATAATAAAATAAATGGAAAATATCATATTAATACACACACACACGACATTATATTATACTAAATATGTGTGTACAATCGTCAATGGCACGTGATGTTTGTACGCGCGTGTACCAGTGCCGTTGTGGTGGTCGTCGAGCCCCTCCTCATAATATAATGCGTATATAGCGGTGCGATTTGTCGTCGTGTTGATTGATTGACGACGCTGTTTGTTTGTTATTTGTACATTTCGCATTGCGTCGATTGCTATTATTGTAACTGCTATTATTATTATCGGTGAAAAAGTAGGAATTTTTTTTTTAAATTCATTGTCGATCAGTTTTTTTCACTATTATTATTATTATATTAAAATATGTATACGCGTACCTATATAATGTAACGTGACGTGTGTTTGTGTGTGAAAGTGTTGATCCAATAATTGTAAAAATTACCCTCCATAGCGGTGTTGATGTCGGAGCGGTGAACAAAAAGTCAAAAACGACGTTGCGGTGGTATAAATAACTGTTATGCGATTTTATATGAAAACTATATACATATTTATTATGTATACATGAATATTATTCCCATGATTAAAAGATACAAATTTAATCACAATATTAATTTAGTCCAAATAAATATAAACCAATTTTTTTAATACAAAAATAAATTAAGCACGATATCGGTTCGTGGAGTAAGTCTAGTCTATTGTAATGTGGGTATCGATGTAAAATGTAACTACGTTTTACGTAGTTATTGGTATGTAACGTTGGGATGCACACCAAAATGTAAAGATTGCAGATCGATGCACCATATATGTTATAAATTTATAATATGTCATATTATACAGGTTTACTGGATAATCCATTTAACGAAATTCGATCATTATTTTAAAAAAATATTAATGTTTTTGAAAACGAAATTTTATAACATGGATTTTAAATCTTCATTTCGAAACACAATATTTTTTTGGAGTTGGTAGTTCGTTACATAAACATAAGACGAGTTATGCGTTATAACTCATAAAATCATAAATATCATACTGTAATTTAATGGAGTGGTGTGGAGTTAACAGGTTACCTCACAAATTTTTGATTCTCTACTTTAAACTTTAAACAGATACTTATAATGTTATGACTAATAAACTACTCGTACGAAATTTGATTTTGATGGATCGA
Organism: Diuraphis noxia; assembly: GCF_037042655.1. Taxonomy (NCBI): domain Eukaryota; kingdom Metazoa; phylum Arthropoda; class Insecta; order Hemiptera; family Aphididae; genus Diuraphis; species Diuraphis noxia. The sequence goes on along the minus strand of NW_028301713.1, from coordinate 38,202,532 downwards.
ATACTTCAGATGATATTCTGTTTTAGAATATGAATTTAAAAATGTATATTGTCATTCAATAGAATTAAAATTTTTTTAAATTCTAACGATAACAAGCAGTTAAAGATTATGTAAAACAATTAATATTTTCAAAAACATTAGTGTTTTTTGAAATAACGAGTATCTTATACGTTAAATGGATCACCCTGAACGTATTCTATATAGATAGTGCATCATTGGTTGTCATATTTGTGATTCATTATGACCCGTGTACATATTATGTACATATATATATATAAATGCAACTAGATCTAAAATGTTATGAGACTATAAACACTCACGCACCACACATAACGAATTTAAGTATACTCAACACACACTTTCGACATGAGATTCGTTTTTTGTTGTTGTTCTGGAGTTTTCACTGACATAGAATTCATTTTTTCTGGCGCAAATACACAATTTAGTTACATCTTTATCGTAGATATATTTTTCAATACCTCATCGTAATTTCAATTTAAAAATAAAATATTTTTTATCCGTGGAATTATTTTTAACGCTATATTATGAATTATGATGATAATATATATGAATGAGTATTGCATTCATATAATGTATAAAAAGTTACAAAATTATAAAACGTAGTAATATAATAAATATTATATAATTTTAGTACAACATTTATTATTATTACGAGCTTATTATAAAATGTTAAAATATAATCTATGTCCCCTATATCTTATGTTTTTTATAAATTAATTAAACTTTACAGTTTTTGAAGAACTTTATTCGGGTTTTTATTACAATGTGGTGTTTTTATTTATATAATAATTATGCATCTATATTATTCTAAACACTTATAATATATAGGTATTAGGTACCTACCATAAACATATAATTGAATGATTCGATTGGATTGAAAATGTTATGTCATATATTAAAGTTTAGAAACGGAATATTATATAAAAATAATATTAAGAGCCGAAAATAATGTAATAACTAATAATAAGAAACAATTTATTCATCTTAAACGATATAATTACAGGAGTACGGCACAGCATAATATAACTTTTTGCTTAAAATATATATTCATCTTGATGCTCAATATTGTTCAAACAGGCTTTTTGATACGAAAATTAATTTTAATTAACACTATAACTACTGTTAACTACGGTATTTTTTGTTATTATATAATATTAATATTAATTGCTATTATAAAGTATTCAATATTATATATTTCAACTCAATGAAAAGTTAAATGATATGAACATTTCTTAGTTCACTAATAACTTTAATGTATACCTGTTTTCAAAAATTAATTGCCTAGCAAATCAAATTCAATTAAAATAAAAATAAAAATATCAGTGAAATTAAAAAAATAATATAGTTTTTCCTACATATTTTAATTTTAATTTTAGTAGTTGATTGAAATGTTAGATTTTAAAGCAGGGATGGCAAATAGGTGGCACGCGTGAGATTTTCGATGGCACTCTTCATTTGTCCATATATATTTATATTAATAATATATATTTCACAACGACGTATTGTTATCTTATCTTTTTTTTATTTAATAGTATTTAGTACAGAACTATGACGGCTCAGATATCTTATCTTTATTATTATAAAATATAATTTATATGTTGTAATATATTGGGACACTAGATTACTAGAAGTGTGTGGACAAGTTAACATTACTCGTATATAGGTAATCAGTTCTCGTTCGTGTATTGAGAGAATACACCGTATGCGAATTTTACGTTATTATATTAATTTTATTTAAAATGTCACATGCAAAAAAACAAAAATTACAGGATGTTCGAAATTTTTTACCATCATGAACAAAAGATTGCTCGTGATATGCATAAAAGACAATTAAAAAAAATTTTAAATGATGTTAACTGTGAATATGATACTCTTTTATTGTGTAATAATGTACGCTGGCTAAGCCGGGTTATATCATTAGAACGATTTGTAAATTGTTTGGACGAAATTCGCCTATTTTTACATGATAATAAGACTGAATTTAAAGAACTTTATAATACAGAGTGGCTAGCAAAATTGATGTTTTTCACAGATCTAACATTACATTTGAAGACTTTGAATAAAAAGTTACAAGGACGCGGGAAAAAAATTGAAGTCATGTTTGGATTAATAAAAGGTTTTGAAATTAAAATAGATAATATGTTTATTAACGATGTCAAATCTGGAAAATTTCTATACTTCCCAAAAGTGAAAAAAATGTTAGGTGAAGTGGACATTTTTGAACAAACCAATTGGGATTTTACCAATGAATTTTCAAATATTGTTGGTTTGATTAAAATACAGTTTTCACAAAGGTTTCATGATTTTAAAAAAATTGAAAAATTAATAAAAATTATTAATTATCCCGATTTATTCGATGTGCAAGATTTTAATGATTACTATCTTAATGGGATAGGATTAGAAAATTTAGAAATGCAGTTAATCGATTTGCAAACTAATCCAATTTGGACAAATAAATTTGTGAATATGCGAGAGCGTATCGAAGAATTGGAACGTCATCGAATACATAACGAAGAAACAGATTGCGGTGTTGACAACATAATATTAGAAGTATGGAATAATATTCCAGAAAATTTTTCTTCCGTCAAAAAATTAGCAATTTCATTGTTAACAATTTTTTCTTCAACATATGCTTGCGAAAGTCTCTTTTCGGTATTAAATCATACGCATTCAAAGGCTAGGAACAGATTAACGGAGGAAGATTCGGCAGCATGTATTGCCTTGCAATCAACATCATATCAACCAGATATAAAAAACCTTTCAACCAATATGAAGCAAAAGATTTCTAACAAACAATAATAATTTAATATTTTTTCCACATTATTTCCAGTTTTACATAATTTTCTACATTATAATCATACATTTTTCATTTATATTTTGTATTTGTATTTTGCTGTGTTAATAAAAATAATAATGGCACGGCTGAAAATTTTTTTTTGAATTATGTCATAAATTGGCACGTAGAAAAAATCCTATTTGCCATCCCTGTTTTAAAATAAACCTACTTAAAATATTAAATTTAATTATTTAAATATATAAGGAGAATAAAAAAAAAAGGTGCGTTAAGGTCAATCTAAGTATGTTTGACATATATGATCAAAAATCAAAACGTAAAATGTTAATTATTTTTTCCTACAAAACATATAACTTAACACAGTCGTTTTCGTTGGATTAATTTATTAATATATTTATTAAAAGTCTACCTCACAATTTTAAGCACTAATATTTTTCTTGTTGGTATTTACGACTATGCATGCAAATAAATAATTTATAAATATTAAATATACATTAAAAGTAATTGTAAAACCTATTTATGACAGTTAGTATAATTGTAAAAATAATTTAATTTAGCTTGAATAACCAGTATATTGTTTAATTAATATTTATTTTACTTTCATTTTCTCTAAGTTGTATAGATTTGTTTTGGTGAGTTTTGATTAACTTCAATATTATTACATTATTACATTATTGTAAATACATTAATTTATATAACATCATATTAATTCAAAAGAAACCTAATAAAATATTTGAAATTTTTTTAATTTCCTGTTATGAACTTTGTCACAAATAAAATTGTATGAAGTTGAAATAACAACAGTTATATTATATTATATAATCTGTACGACATTGTAGTAAACGAATATTTCTTAATTCCTTAAGACAGCTTACCTAGTAGGTATATAATATTATTTTTAAATGTTGGGATTTATTTAGACTTGTATACAGAACAATATTTAAGTTCAGTTATGTCTACTTATTACTTAGGTAAATATAAATAGTTACAATATTATACATTTTAAAAATAAGCCGTCCTAGTAAGTACATTATTTTATCAATTAAATGAGTTAAATACAAATCAATTGAACAATTTAAAAAAAATGACTACTTATCTTAGTGTATAATTTAGAACATAAGTGTAATACTGTAATCATTGTACTATAATACTATGATGAAACAATTTTATACCATTTTCAGTTTCGTGAGAATCAAACATTATGCAATAGGTTATCTAAGTATAGTAAATATATCGATTTTTTTTTAAGTTTAATTTTAAAAGTGCATCTATTTATTAATTAACATTATTTTTAATAACAGTTACAACTGAATTCCGTTAAGACAATAATACTTCTTAATTCTTACTACAGTACCTATATCTATTGTAATTTTACAATTTATAAACTTTGTTTTTATATCTACCACCTAAGTTTCTTGTTTTTTATCTAATATTTATTATAATATTATTATCTTTAGTATTCTAACTATACAATTTAAGACTATTTAAAAATAAATTTTAAACCCTATTATTATATTTGAGTAATAAAAATAAAAAATAAACCATAATTTTCCTTTACCAGGAATTACACAATATCATTAACGTTTAAATAATGAAGATCGATAAAACAGAACAATGTAGTGTTTAAATCATATAATATACATATAGTATATTATACTAGCTAGAATTGTTAATCCTAATCATCTGCACTTATAATAATGTGGTGTTATGCTACTATTATAACAGTATCTATTATTATTTTAAATTTTTTCGAAATATTTAAAACCATATATAATTTGACAAACGAACCAATAGAGTGACGTTTAATGGGGGGGGGGGAATAAATACGTGAAATATAATGTCACAAATCTTAAATAAAAAAATCACAAACGTGTGTTTTCTAAATTATATTCCTAGTCAGGGCCTGATTTAGACATTTTGTGGCCTTAGGCAAAATAAAAAATGTGGCCCCTTGTCAACAGTAGCGTATATATCCCCTCCTCCACAAATGAGCTGTGTATAGCAAAATAATAATTTATTACAATTTAGTATTTACTTATATATTTTCACAAACATAATTATAATACACATTTTTTTTATCTCTACAGGCTATAGATTTCTTGTAACTATTATTTATTAATTAATATACCTATATAATATTATATATTTATTATTGATATTGAAAACAAAATTTAACATTTCTTTTATATTATTTATTAACCAAAAAAAACAGGAAACAATACATTTTTATAGGTACTTAAAATAGAAATAATTAATTTTGCTATTTTATAATACAACTTTTCTTCCTTTTTTGTGTTAGTTGCTTTGTCTAGGCATGTCTTCCTCGACGACATTTAAAACAAATTAATTAAATACAATATACAAAAAAAAATCTCAGCTACCAAAAACGTATTATAAACTGTGTTCAAACAAACGTTAACAATAAAAAATAAATCACTTTAAAAAAAAAAACAGAAGAATTCCTGTAAATGAAAATTATATACTGAGTACTGGCGAGTCAGTAGATAGTCACGAATGACGGTTCTCATAATCGTGTGTTGAATAATGCTTACTTATTATTAATATACTTGTAAGTTGTGATATTTGTTAAGACTGGTGAGTGGTGGGCGATGGTTATGGTCCGTATGGTGTTTCCAGTATGTATATAAATAGACTTTTATTTATTTTCATTTACATTTTTGCTGATAAGTGATAAGGGTTAATTTGTTTTTTGTTTTTGAATTATATGTTTCTTATATATTTTATTTTATATGATAAAAGTAATACTCTAAAAAAAAAAAATAAGATTCATATATAAATCCGAGGCCCTCTAATAACGGAGGCCATAGGCAGTTGCCTATCCTGCCTAATGGTAAATATGGCCCTGTTCTTAGTACAGCTGCTATTGAATGAAAATCGAAGTTATTGTGCTGTTTTAATATAATATAATATTTATATCAAACGTTTTATTGATATCGATACACTATACTTGCAAAAAAATGTGTTGGTATGTGCAGGAATGCAGCGCATTATGTTTTTGAATTTACACGTTCGATTTATGTGATGATATTGTTTTGCTTATTAAATTTTATACTTATATTACTATTATTTATTTTTCTTTTGCAGACAAGAACCGTAACCGGACCAGAATACGAGTGCAATCGAATGATATTAGAGACTCTGCGTTCTTATCGAAGGACGAAAGTACGTCATAACCGTTTGTGTCGAACCTATAAAATTACATTTCATCTCCCATGATTTTCGTATTCATCCTATGCGTTCAGTAGGGTACAGAGTGTGCAAAAAAAAGTATAATGCACCAATACTACAATGCGATAATGTTAAGCAAAACGTTTACCGTCTAGGGGAGGTTTCGTTCTGATTGGATTATTGTGCGAGTGCGCTAGACTGTACACAACCAATTTAAAATGCTTAGGTACATCGAGAAGTTAACACAGATTTATATTTTTTTTCGTTATAAGTAAAAATAAAAAAGGAAATAATAAAAACATTATAACGTTTTTTCACTTATTTTATTTCTTCAACTTTAAATAATAATAATAATAATAATAAAAACAAACAAACAAACACGACTCATAACTCCTGCTGTAGTCTTGTGTGTCAAACACACTGAGTCGTCAAGAGAAAACTAGAATATAATTTGCAATATAAAGAGCGAAGACTTTAAAAAAAAAGGTTTAGATATAATAACGGTAATAACCTAAACCGAAAGATTCTTATTTTCTCATTCTTTTTTTTTTTACCTCATGTTTATAATTTTTGATTCGCCTGGAGCACACATTTTTCGTACACATAAAAATGAGGCAGTTTATATTTTTCACTAAAACTTTTAGTAGATACCTACCTCAGTAAAGTTTTCTTTTACAACATGCTATTACCGTTTACCGTATTTGAAGAAAGCAAGTTTTATTTTATATTTTTATATAACTTATTACGTTATTTGAATATATATATATATGTGTGTGTGTGTGTGTTTGTGTAATATTTATATATACTGTAGGTTTATTCGCTAGGTATGCACTGTTGTATAATATGATTATAATAATTGTTTGACACAAACAATATTCAATTCATCTGCATCAGTTTCATGTTTTCTGTAATAACTGTTGGGCCTTAAGCGTAATGCGTACGTTTACTATTTTAGATTTGTTAACATAAATTGACGCGTTTAATTGCACTACATGCAATACGCATTAAATACATAGATGATAGATCATATAAGATAAGCATTTTAAAATAAAAATTTAATATTGTTGTATTTTGATGAAATATATTTAAATATACTGAGAAATATCAAGTATTTATAAGTAGGTCGACTCAACTACAGAGACGTATTTAGAGTTTTGACGCCCCAGGTAACATTTTATAGACACCCCTACATACCCCCTCCCTCTCAAAAAAAATGTGAATACTTATTTAAAAAATTTTATTGACAATCTGACCATACATGATACACAAATAACATAATTTTATAACATATTAACATTATAATTTACGCCTCAAGTATATTTTTAATTTCATCATCATGTATCATTTTAAAAATTTCTAAAGCAGTTTTAGGTATATTTTCTTTATTTGACTTTGTTAGTAAATAGCTTCTAAAATGAACACATTCATTTGGAAATGTAACAGGTAAATCGTTAGGATAACACTTCCTCAAATAATCTCCTTGTTTTCGAACTTCTGTGATACTTAACATTTAAAGCCGAAAAAAAAGAAAAATTTTTATTAATCTCTTCATAAGCACTCATCATTTTATTCAATTCAAAAATAAGAAAATCCATGATTGATATATATATTTAACTTCTAAATTAGTCTCTTGGAATTAATTTTGCTTCAGCGTCTCGAGTTTCTCCAAAAGCCAATTTTCTTTTTTTCTTTCTACTCGATATGTCTTTATACTATTTAATCCCACAATAGATAGATGAAGATAATAATTAATAATCATTATCTATGGATTTTACGCGGTCAACTTATGATAATATTATCATGAAAAATCAAAATCTCAGTGTAGCCGCTATCCAAAATCTTAAATTATTATTATTTTTTTTTATTAATTGACGAATGAAAATGGATGATGGGTTATGGTTATTGGTTACGAAAAATGTTGCCACCCCTTAATTCCAAAAAAATTTGGCGCCCGGGGCGATGGTACCCCATCGCACCCCCTAAATACGTCCCTGCTCAACTAGGCACCAATGAAAAATGTTAAATATACTTACCACGATTTATAATTGAATTTTACATTATTACAATCACCTAATAAACAAGAAAATTATAATTTATTATTTTTCACCCCCAAAACAGAATATTTATAGTGATTCAAAGGCTACAAACATTTTTTAATTTTAATTTACACATTTTAAGGATTATTAAGCTTCAAATTTATAAAACTTGCAATTTTTTACATATTATTATATCAAATCCTATTCAATTCATAATTCGTTTTAAGATACATACTGTGGATAAATTTTAATTTATCAAATATTACATTCTTATAAGTAATATGTAATAAATTTTTGATTTTGAATTTTGATTGACTTTCACATTAATTATACAGGGTTTATAATTTTAAAAGTTAAGTACCTAGCTGTTCAAACAGGTATGGTGAAATGTAGATAATATTTTGTCCATAAGCCATAAACTCTACTTGACTCCTGGTGTGTCCACATGTCACATGAAGTTTGAACCTAACCGTGACTATACTCTTTCCTTTGTGATAATAATTAACTAACCATAAAATTCAAGTTACCGATATGACATTTAGAACAATCAGAACACTAAACAATGAATTAGGTATCTTGGGTCTGAAGAAATATTTATATGCACTTCATTCCGTTATCTATTTTAATCTTGAAACGGGTCATTTATACTATCATTACTTAATTTATATGACTGAGAATAATCTGATAAATGCATTTTATAGTTTCATGTGTTTATCTTTATACATTCGTTATAATATATACTGAATTCTGTAGATGAAGTTTATTTTAATTTTCAAAGTTTAAACCACTTATTTAAAATGTATTTACGCCACGAAAGAATATAAAATAAACACTATACATCTCATGCAAATGTCTTATCTGTATAATGTACATTCGTTCAATTTTTTTAATTCCAATTTGCGGAAGAATCGCCCATTGATGTTAGAAGGTAACATAGGCGCCTGCAACTGTCATTTATTAGTTTTCATTTACTGTTTATGTATGTACCCAGGTGAGCTTTTTGTTAAATGTTATACCTAAGTAACGAATACTTTTTGGTATAGTAATTTTTAGTGACAGTGTTAAAGTATATGAAGGACATTTCTCGAGTTGTCTAGAGTGAAACTGCTTTGTAGGTATTGACTTGATATCGTTTAATACCCCATTCATGGTATCAAAGATATATAAGTTTATAAATTTGTGTTTGCACATATTTCACACCTATTTAGTGATCAAAGTGAATTATCGTGTGGGAAGCATATTATAGGTAGGTACTGTTGTGTGGGCTCTATAATAATAATCAGAGTCACTTACAAAAATTCTGGAATAGTGTCAGTGTATCTATAAAGTCAGAATTGAAATCTTTTGAACTGGAACGCTGTAACCCAAATTTCGACATTAGTTTTATATTTATATTTTTATTAAATTTAATAATTAATAAAGTTCAAAAAATATGTTCATATTTACCACAGTAAAAATAAAAATAATAAATAAAAGAGATACATTAGTATTTATAATTTATAATCACCAATTATATATACTATATACACATAATATATGTTTCCCACCGAATCATATCTTTTATCACACTTTTTCTCTTTTTACGACTGGTTGATGAGACATCAGTAAAATGTTGACCTTTATTAACCCATGACAGTACGTATACTTTTGTGGCTATTACTGTGTTAGAGGCGATCCTAAACCGTTTATAAATAATAGTGCAGCAACAGTTTGTACATTTAGTAAAGTTTTTGGTGAAAAAAATTATTTATTCATTCATCGCACTAAAATGAAAACGGAATGCTAAAATTTACTTTTTTTTTAACCGGAACTATGTTCGGTTACTTTCCAGTCCATTCCGAGCGCACTATTTAGCTGGAACACGGAATGGTGTTGGGAGATAAGTGCTGAATGCTGATCAACAATGTATATGGGCCATGGGATAAATAGCGTGGGAAAAACTATTGCTTGTTGAGAAGCAGCAGAATTAAAATTGTTATTATCATAATTTGACGCTCAAATGTTTTGTAAACGGATACGAAATAATGATGGTACCTATAAGCACTAGATTTTTACGCTTGAACAAAAAGCTATGATTTTTTCTTATAAAAGCATTTCCACTTCATAATGAAATGAGTGTGATCACATGTAACGATGTAACATGTAAAAGACTTATTTCTCTGGTAAAATAAATCAAAATTGTATTCCCTCATCCAGTACACCTAGATAATATTATTATACTGTTTAAACTATACGCGAAGAATTATTAATGGATGAACTCCCCCGTCATATGATACATGTTACAAATTATTGATCGATATCATAATAACTTTTTGTAAAAATTGTGTGTATATATTGTTTTTCATTTTTCTGATAAAAATAAGTTATAATAACTAAAGTTATTTTTAAAAGCTATCCATGATATAATTATTTTTCATTTGCGCAACCAACCACCGGGGCCACTGACAACCATAACGACCTGATTATTTAATTATATAGGTATAGTTAGTTAAAATAAATTTATTTAATTGGGTTCTCATAGATCATAGTGCTTTCTATAAGTTGAGAATCACTTCTCGTTGGTACATCACACTTTACTGTATCGTATAAAACAATCGAGAACCATCGACTCCTCCTAGTCCTCCTTACAGATAGTTTATGAGAAGGTATTGAAGTATAGTGTTTAAAATTATAACAATAATTCCAAAATTCAAATTTTAAACATCTTTGATTATTAACCTCTCCACATATACGTTACAACATTTCTAGTGGCACTAGTGTAATTTTTATAGTAATATTATAATGTTCCAGTTGTCCACAAATTCATGCGATACGTTTAATTTTGCAGATAACGAATTGCAGACACCCTATGACGACGATGACGAATTTGAAGAATACGATTCCGGATCGCAAACTCATGAACTATCGTTGTACACCGCAATTGTATGCGTAATCACATTGGTGTACGGGCATGAGTAACTCGAAAATACTACAAAGAATACGTTGTCCAATAAAATTAATAATAATTTACTTAAACGCATAGATAATATTATTATATAATATTATATGTTGTTAAGTCTGAAATGTTTTTTGTCCTTCCGTGGTTTTATTTTATTTTTTTAGTCCGGTTTCTTGGAATTATGTATTGATTACTATACACTTGAATTTAACTATGTACATTGGTATTATATGAATAGGTTATAATATATAAATATTTAATAATATACAGGTTGATTCTTTTAACAGTAAATAATATGTAATTATTATCATAAAAAGCATTAACGTTTAAAAAAAAAAGGCACCTCCAATGAGGACTTATCCACTGGGAGTATGAGAAATAGATCCTCATGAACTTTTTAGATCGTGGTAAAGTAAAAAATATATTGGTTTTATACAATAACGAGTGTTTTTAGAATATTGTTAAATAATTTCATAAACACCCTTCCCCTTCCCGAATACAAAATTGAGTGAATGCCACTCCAGACCTGCTTATAATTCATCATACCTATATGTTGTTTTGTTTTTACATACATATGCACTTCATTGATTGTATAAAGAATACGATACACTGGCATTTATTGTCACCGTTTTATAAGTGTGTAACATAGCAAATTTATGTCTATGAAATCATGTTAGTTAGTTTTAGTATCTTAGTTTTTAGCTTTTTAGTTTCATTAGCTTAATAATTAGAGTGAATCAATCAATATAATGAAAATTTATGGAAAGAACATTATCTGTATTTGTATGAGTGTTTTTTCTACGATAGTTACGTATGGAATTTTTAATAAGTTTTGCATATATAATCAGGGGCGTATACAAGGGGGGGCGATAGGGGCGATCACCCCCCCTGGACATTGTTGAATGTGTTTCATGTATAGGTGCTTATATATTTTATTATAATATTATATTAAACAATTAAAAATACAGTGCATATTTTTCTTAATGGAAATGGAATACATGGATAATGGTTATCAAAAACCTGTTATCAATTAAGAATGAAAATAAGACTGATTAAAATCAAAAGATTAGAGATATCGTGGCTATAATCACAGATATATACAATAATTATTATTGTTGTTGTATCTGTGGCAGTGTGTCTATAATAATTATTAATTGTGATCGTCTACAACTTACAAGATTATAGTATTTATTTTTTTTTTAATGGTCCGCACTCTGCAACCTTATTAGACATTAGTATAATACTATGTTATGGGTTATGAAAGTGGGTAGAAATCAATTATTGAAGTTAAAGCAAACGAAACGATCGAAAAATTTTGATCCGCCAATTTATTTATAATCTGTACACTGTCGTTTATGTACAAATTTTTTTTATAAGAACCTATGATTTGAGTTCAAATTTCGCCCCCCCCCCCCCTGGAAGAAGAACTGAATACGCCCCTGTATATAATATACCTAGAGTAAATTTAAAATACTCATAAGTCATAACTCATAACTAACTTAAAAATTGAATTATTGTAAATACCTATCATATATACAAACACTAATAATGATCTTATTGTCGAGCTTCATAGTAAAATTATTCATTCTAGTTTTTAAATTAAAAAAGCTAAACGTGATCTATACTGAACATAAATTTGGTATACCTATCACGTATTTGTAAGACAGAAACAAGAAATGTCTGTGTAGTATCCTTTTAATACATTTTTTACCAAGGAAATAAAAATAAATTAAATTAAACCATACAAAAAGATATTATATTATTTTTTAAATATCAATAAATATACATAATTCTTTACAAATCATTTTTACTTAGTAAAAAATTTTTTTAATCTATTATATTTCAATTTTTAATAAAGTTAAGTACCTAGTACCTATTTTTATTTTATTAATTAAAATTCCATGTATTATTTTATCAAGTTCTAATAATAAGCAATGGAATATTAAATTCATATTTTAAGCTTTATAGTGCAAAATGAAGAGTGGGTTTTAAAAAACTTAAAAAAAAAAACAAAAAATAATATTTTAAAACCGTTAATACTTTTTGTGATGATGTATGTTTAATGTTAAAAGAATCATGTATACAAAAAATATAAGTAATTAATTGATAACTAGTAAAATAAGTGTTGTAGCAAGATTAAAATACATTATATTATTTTACATCATATTCCATAATGTTATTACGCAGACGCAAGGCTGGATTAAGGGGGGGGGGGTCTATCCGGGGTGGTAGCCCTGGGGCTCTCTCGAGTACCCAAGTGAAAGGGTTCCAAACAGTTTTAAGCCGATACATATTTGTGAGTGATTTAAAAAAAATAGTTTTTCTATATTTTAAAAACCATTTTTTTTATCTACAAAAATAACTAATTAGTAAATACTTATAAAAGCACTATATGGTAGAAAAGACGGATTTTACCACGCACTAAGACATATATATATATATATATATATATCTTAATTCGTGCATTTTACTGTTATTTAATATTTTCATTGGTATAAATAATATCATCAATAGTTAATAATGTTATAATTAATGTTATTTATATCTCTGTAATAGTGTAATAACATAGACATAATATAATTAGAAAATAATTACATGTCTGTGGGTAATATTGCCAGTATTGGTGGAATACGGAAAATCGCTCGTGCTCTAGTATTGTACGAGTATATCTTATCTCTTCTAGAAATAAATTGTACATAGGTACCTATTAATTTTATAATGTTATTGACAATTTGTGAAATAGTTTAAAAAAATTATCGTTATACGAGCGTAGCGAGCGACTTTGTAAAGCATGTTTTGTCAAAAGGGTCCATATAAAATGTCAGCCCCGGGGCCCAATAGGTGCTTAATCCGGCCTTGCGCAGATATAGTGTATTGATGTATAGTGTATACATATCAAATGTAATATTATATACATATAATATATATATATATATATATTCTTATATGCACTTGCATATGTATTTGTATACAAAGAGACTCCGTTAGCATTGTTTTAATTTCAATTATATTGTAAAAAAATAATATTGTTGTCCATTATCGTAGATTCGTTTTAGTGAATTATTTTTCATACTAGCCTTGTCTATTATTGCCTGATAAAAATGTGTTGTGTCTTGTGTGTACCTATATCTATGTATAAACGTATATAATTTAATTAGATAACCAAAAAAAATACGCGTTTGTAAAATCACGCTAGCTAAAACAAAAGACTGAATGAATGAGTGAGCATCAAGTATATTTTGTATCGTAAACTTGGCTCTTCATTAATAAAATAATAATGAACGTTTAACGAAACTGTCTGTATTATTTTATGACTTAAGATATACGTATGTAACGAACATAAACTTGTACATATCATTTGATGCTATCCATACGGAATTATTTTCAAGTCCACACTATATTCATTTCATTGTAATATAATTCGATTATGAGCAGTATTAGGTACTTAGGTACATACTAATTAATAACTATTATTATTATTATAATAATAATATCACCTGCGAAATACTTACTTACAGTTACAATACTCTAAAATGCCCCATGTACATTGCAAATCATATACCTGAGTTATTATAAGGATAAGAGAAATAATTTTAAATATTATTTAGTCGTTATATTTTGATATTATTGCATATCTTATAATCTTAAATGAATACTTTTATTTTATTGTAATGTAAGCGACCATCAGTTAGGTTAGGTTATAGTTCAAGAACCACATAGTATATTACATAATTTAAAAAAAATTTAAACAAATTGTTTAATATAGTGACATTTTATTTATATTTAAAATTAAGACAAGATATTATATCATATTATAATATTATAGTATTTTTTTATATACTACATGTTTAATGAATATACAATATATATAAATATATGTGTATATCATATGTTCATTACTGATATAAAACCTTTTAACATCGTAAAAATGTAATAAGCATTAAATATTATTAAAGAATAATTCTATAAGTTTTCACAAAGCTCACTGGCTTGTGCTTTACTGACACGTTTTTTAATGTATAATTTTATTAATAACTCTAACTATTGCTAACTATAATAATTTCCAATGGGTTTTATGAAAATGGTAAGATGGTAATTATTTTCCGTCTAGTCACGTTTGAGATTTTAACCAGTTATTATTTGATTCAAGTCTATAAATAAAAGTGAATTTAGTACATTAAGAAACTTACGGGCATAAAGAAAATATTTATATAGCCGTTCTACAAAAGCAGATCAAATGTTTTCTTTAGCTGTCTTTTACGTATTATCGTTCATGTTATAGACATATGGTTCAACATTTCTCGTTTTTCTTTGTCGACTCTCCTATCATGCGTATTTCACAGTAAAATTTTTTAAAATAAAAAACTCAAATGGTTTTTGTTTTGATTTTTCGTACCTATAGTATTGTATTACAATAAATTACAGTATTGCAGGTAGTATACCATATATATATATATATATATATATTACCTACCATCATCAAAATTAATTAGCAATAGCTAAAGGCGTCCATTAGCTAAAGGTTGATTATGTGTACTTGTACTATAATGAATAATATATTCCTAATAAAATATTATACTACACGTTTACAATTACTTTAAAATATTTTTAATCATACTGCGATGTTCCTATATTTACGTTTCAAAATAATTTGTATTCGTACCTATATTATTAAAATTTAATTATGATTAGTAACTACACTCAACATTGTATAACATACTAAATTAAATATATATATTGTATATTATATATCAATAAAAAAATATCAAATAATATTATTAATATTTACTTATATTATAATATAATAAAATATTAATTATTAATATGTCAATGCCTAAACTAAATCGGCCGTCTTCAGATGTATATTATCTCATTAATCTTGTACTTAAGTCTATATAATAATATGATGACCTGCGCTGTTTGTAACTATGACACTATGTAACATAATGTATTAACATAATATCTTGTATTTTATTGTTTTTTAGTTGTACTAAATTCGTCAATATTATTATATTATGATAGGTACCTCATAACCTATACGTTTTATTGTTCTAATATATTGTATAAGACTTTGTATAATATACTTTCAAATGAAAATAATCTCACAGTTGATGATATAATGAATTGTATATTACTAAACATGCACATTTGTCCATTGATATAGAAGAAGTAATATTATAAATTATACAATTACTACTTTTATGATTATTATTTAGTAATGATATTATCAAAGAATAAATGTAATAATATTACTATGCACTGAACGAATAACAATGGGGGTCCATCATTTGGTTGATGTAAAACTGTTTTAGTTTTTTCATTGCATGGCTAAAAACTACATTACAGCTGTGTAGGTATTGTATTGTATTTAAATTTGAAAAAAGTTGAAAATGTTTAATCAGATAAGAAATGTATTTAAATATAAATTACATATGTTTCTCTGAACTGTTTTAAATTAAATTAAATAAATTTATAACATTATGTATACGTAGTAATAATATATTTTATAGTAAATATAATTGTCTACTTTATGATGTTCTTATGAAGTTGAAAACCCAAAAATTCTATTTGTAATATAATCATATAACATTTCATATAAAAATAAAAACGTTTCCGTATTATTGTGATTAATTTTAGTTTTACAAAGATGAGTGTTTTTAAAATTTTTTTTGTCTGTGTTTACACAACGAGCAGTTAAAATAATGCATAATCACTTGGTGTATTCCATTACTTGGATAATTAAACATCTTCCCAAGAAAGCCATTTTACTATTAACTTTCATTTTTAATTCAATCCTCCATATTCCTTACATTCCTTACATGTGGAAACACTATAATTATCTTGATTCTTAAACCTGATAAACCACCCGACTCTCCTTCTTCTTATCACCCCACCAATATATTACCCTCCTCCACAAAAATGTTTGAAAAAATCTTACACTAAAAAGAATCGTCTCAATTATTACAAATAAAAAAATAATTCCAAACACCTAGTTTGGCTTTAGAAGAAACTACTCAGCCCCAGAGGCGGATCTGAGGGGGGCGACGTGGCGACGTGGCGATTACCCCTCCCTAGGGAATTTTTTTACTTAAATTATAGCGCCGTATGATAAAATGAACATGAAATTCATAAGTAATAGCTATACCATTAAACTTATAAATAAATGATACAAAAAAGGTATTTTTTTTAATATGATAATAGGAAATATGTATTCAGTTACGTCTTTGTTATTACTTATCAATCTATGGTACCAATTCACCCCTTCCTTAAATGATCTTCAGATCCGCTACTGCTCAGCCCTTCACCAACTGCACAGAACTATCGATAACATAGCCGCTTCTCTAGAAAAAAAAACACTTTTATCCAGCCCTATTCCTTGATGTAGCCCAGGCGTTTAATCGCATTTGGGTATAAAGGACTTCTTTACAAGATTAGCTGGCTTCCTGCTCCAATAAACCTGACTCTAAACTCATTCTTATCATTCCGAACTTTCCGAGTGAGATATAAGGACGAATTTTCGCTACTCATTCAATTAAAGCAGGTGTCCCTCAAGGTAGTATTCTTGTCCACACACTGTACAACATTCATAATGCTGACATATCCCATTCAAACCTCACCAATTTAGTCACTTTTGCAGACGATACTTGCATAAGTTCTTCTGACCCGGATATTACCTTTAACAACCTTCAAAGTCATTTAAATGAACTACAAATTTGATTCAATCAATTGATAATAAAAATAAATGAAAATAAATCATCGCAAATCACATTCACCTTGTGCCCTAAAGTCTGCCCTCCACTCTCAATGAATAATAAAATAGTTCCTATGGTAAAATCAGTTAAATACTTAGGAATTTATCTGGACAAACGCTTAACTTGAGCTACCCACATCAAAACCAAAAAAAAAATATCACTTAAGTTAAAATTCCATACATTAAGACACCTTTTTCGCTCCAATATCTCACCCAATAACAAAATTCTTTTACAACAAATAAACAACTAATTCATCCTTCGATGACTTATGGTATATAAATCTGGGGATCGACCAAAGTCATAAATCTTAATTTGCTTCAATCTTTTCAGTCCATAAACATATGGCTATTAGCTAAAGCACCGTGGTATGTTATAGCAACGAAACTCTTCACAACGACCTAAAAATTCCTACACTCTCTGTACATGCATCCACGCAATATACAAAACTCCACTTTAACACGTTAACCCACCCAAACCCTCTAATATCTAATTTATCCTTTCTTACTATCCCGGATAATCCTCCTGGTCGCTTAAAATGTACTTGACCACCTAAACCCTTGACAAGAGACAAAAAAATAATAATTAATTAAACAAAAAAAAAATTCATTCTGAAGTAGTGTTATTGGAATTCCCCTTAAATCATACCGTCAAGCCTTTTAATCGTTTTGTACTTATCACTTATTATTGTATTTTTTTTTTTTTTTTTTTGAATACAGATTGTAAATATTCGCTTTTCTAATGGAAAAAATTTCAATTTCAGTATCTTTTATGGTGAGAAAGTTATCTATTTGGTGCATTTAAAAGATACAAATGGAAAACTTATTTTAGTTTTCAAAGCACCGGGAAAAAATAAAAATTAAGCAAATGAAAAAAAAATTGTCATGAAAAATCAATTTTTACAAAATAGATTTTCTATAAATACCGTAAATTAAAATATACTAATAAAACAATTATATATTATTTGTTTATAGTTGTAATTTATGATCATTTTTTACAAATTCTTTCAATATTACATTAGAAATATCAATTTAAATTATTGATAAGTTAGTGAAATGATCTTGCTCCATAGAAGTGCGCAGCCAATTTTTTTTATCCTGCGCTTGGCCGAAAATGACCTCTCACATACACACAAAAATGTTTATGTATATAAATTACTTTTTAATTTAAAAAAATTTTAAATTATTTATCATCTAAATAATATTATACATCATGTGCCTAATACAATTCGTTATACCCTTTTATTGTTTAGAATGTTGATGCGCATTTGATTTACGATAATTTGGTACAGGTAAGCAGACGATGCGCAAATGATATACGGCCATTATTATGTAACCTCAGTTGCGTAACAAAAATTAGCACTTAATTATTACCAATCAATTTTCCCCTATAGAGTTCTCCACGTAGGTTGATCCTACACAAGTCATTAAAATATTAATATTAACGAACGTAATATTTGTAAATTGAGAAATATAATTTAAACATTATAATCGAATTAGACGGATTCATGGACCGAAAAATAGAAAGCCGTATTAAATCAATAAATAATAATGTGATAATAATCTGTTATTTCATATAGTAAGTAGTGATAGTATTACTATTTATAGTATTGTAGTAACTCAGTTTAAATAAAAAAAACTTAATTTTAAAATTTACACATTTATCAGTCCATTTATAAGCTAAAAGTGTGCAAATTTTTGTTTTTATCAAACACTTTCTGTAGATTCAGAGCACACATTTAGGAAAAAAAATTAATAATTAGCACGTATTGAATGGGAACTTTGAACCACCTCTAACTGTATTGCAATTTATATAATATAATACAAACTAAAATATTGTCCATTAGTCGAAATTCGAACATAAAAATCATGTTAATTGTAAAATTAACATCATGCTCTAAAATATTGAATTTCTCATAGCACACAATGTCACGGGACTCAAAACTTTTTTATTCCAGAGCCACTACAATATAAAATGATTTTGGTAAGCTAATAGTGCATACACATATATAATTTGTAATTTGATTGAAATATGTATATTTATAAATATTAAAAATAATAATTCTTATAATTTACTTAAATATACTTTTATGATTAATGAGATGCATTATTAAACAGGTAATAATTGACATGTGTGCACAACAACAATTTGTTCGGTATCGACGTTTGTGCTTCATTGCCATTTAACCGTATTAAACTATAAAGATATGATATATACAAAAAACATATAGTATACAAGCATTATTAATTATTATAGTAGCACAACTACTACGATGACATCCAACACGTTTTTCTATAATAGGTTACCTATTTTAATGATCTTTGGTCACTACCTATTCAGTTTTTAATATCAGGCCGTGAGACTGTGAGAGTCAAATATAATATGTATGATTTAAAACTTATATCTTCATTTCTATTCTAATCTAAGATATTTAATATATTATTTTGTGATTAACAAATTATCCAGATATTAATATAATTTAGGTGGTGTGTTAAGGATATATTATTTATTTATACTTAGGAAATATAGGTATAACAATATTATAACATATACCTAGTATACTGTAATAACTAAATGGTAATTTTAAAATAAAATATTATTATTTTGACTAAGTGTATTTATTTTTTACACAACGTAAAAATATCATATTTACATTCTGGATCAAAAAAGTTTGGTATTGCATTTACCTTACATTATCAGTGAAAAAAATCATCTACCATTTATTAATGATTACACCAATTTAATATTTTTATGTAAACACACTCATTATTCAAAATTATTATTGTATTGTCTAAAACTTAAATTGTTATTCCCTAATTACGGGGAATTATCGATTCCGCCGAAACTACCTGCTTAGGAAAAAGGTTTATATTGATTCCGCCGGCTATTAATTCCGCCGGCTACTGATTATAAAATCTACATATTGATTCCGCCGGCTATTAATTCCGCCGGATACTGTTTATAAAATCTACATATTGATTCCGCCGGCTACTGATAGGTTAGGTTAAAATCAAATCTTTTTTTCGTTCACTTGATATAATAGTAAAGTTCATTGTAATTAAAAATGTAAAAAAATGTAATTAAGATCCTAATACAAATGTGCGAGTGTGTGATACTGTATACTCGTGGAGCAATTTCGATAACTAGATCAATACTGTCGAATGTCGATACTGATTAGCAACTATGCGAGAAGTAACAAGGGAAGTCCATATTTTAACAAGCGGAACCGAGCCAACATAAATATACTATTATAGTCTTATACTTAATCTTAAAGATAAGATTTCAGTTAGAGTCATAGGTAGGTAATCAATATAATAGATACGTTATTATAGCAATACGTACGGTTTGAAATAAAATGTTTTCAACACGCATAATATTATAAGAAACCCGATGGTTGTAAAAACATTAATTTTGCACGATATCAAAAATAGATTTATAGATTTATAAAATTTATAAATTCACTTATTAACTGTTTCCAAATATTACCAAAAGTAGTTATACACTTTAATTTTGAACTATATAGGTACAATTGTAATATTTTTATACAATTTATACTATATACAATTAACAATATGATATATTCAAATGTACATATTAATTAAATACTAATATTTTAATTTATAGTTGTATAATAATATATTAATATAATTATACTAAATAGACTATAAATTTTAAAATACATATACAAAGGGGGGATGAACAGTGTCCGGCGGAATCGATGTGTAAATATTGTAAACGGTAGCCGGCGGAATTAATAGCCGGTGGAATCGATATGCAGATATTATAAACGGTAGCCGGCGGAGTCAATAGCCGGCGGAATCGATATGCAGATATTATAAACGGTAGCCGGCGGAGTCAATAGCCGGCGGAATCGATGTAAAATCGGCGGAATCGATATACGCCCCCTAATTACATAAAATGAAAGGTCTTATTAGTGAACGCCTATTTCAAATCATTACCCAGGTTATTGTTAACAATTAATGATCACATTAATTATATTTATAACTATTCATTGAACTTCAAACGAATTCATTACTATATCGGACTTTCATGTCAAGATTATTTCACTATATTTTATGAATACTAATTTTAGTACCGACAATGCATTAGTTTTTGATAACATCAACAATTTGAGCGAAATCGAATGTGTGTATAGTAATCTCGACGTCGTAATGTACAATCAAAATGCAATATATATATATATTTACAATGAATATCAGCAGTGTACAAAAACAATTTGATGAACTATGTATTATTCTTGATAATATTGAAACAAAATTTGAAGTAATTATTTTAACTGAAGCTTGGCTAGGTTTGGAAGGTATATCAATTAATAATTTCCAAATTAATGGTTATACGGTTCATGCATCCGAGCGTAATAAAAATAAAAACGAAGGAGTCGTAATTTATTTAAAAAATACATTACATGTTATCTCGGTATCAGAACTCAAAATTAAAAATATAACAGCCCTTGAAATTGTTTTCAACAAATCAAAAATTGATTTTCTGATTTACTCACTATACAGATCACCCAACAGTAACGTTGATTCTGCTCTAAATGAACTAAATGATACCATACTATACAGATCTACCTTAATAAACGCTAAATATAAAATTATATTGGTGACATTAATATTGATTTACCTTAAACCCTCAAAAATTAAAGTAGACTACTCGCATAGATGGCACAGTTTGGGTTTTTACCGTTAATCAAAAACATTACCAGACCTACCTCGAAAACCTATATAGACCACATATTTTTAAAAACAAAATCCTATAACAATCTGTTACCAATAATTGTACTTACAAACATAACAGATCACTACCCAACGATTCTTAGAATAGGTAACTAATCAGATAACCGTAATAACAGTCCAAACCCCTTGAAAGTTTTAAAAACTGATGATTTTAAATTAAATAATCAGATTCAAAACCATAACTGGTCGGAAATATTTGATTTTAATGATGTCAATTTAGCATTACACTACTTGGTTGAAACTATAAAAAAAACTCAACAACATAAATAACTAGGTATTTCATCTAAAACTAAAAAATTGAAGCCACAACTGCAATTATTAATTCTATCAGACAAAGAGATCGCTTACATATACAAGTTAGACAATTTCCTCTAAACCTGAAATTAAAAAGCTAGTACATAAGATTTAGAAACAAAATAGCCAATGTAATGAAAGACGCTAAAATAGCGTACTATAAAACTGAAATTCTGAATTCAGGAAATAGTATAAAACTTAAATGGAAATTAATCAAAGATATAATTTCAAAAAATAAAACAAAATCATTTTGAAAACTTTATAAAACTGATTAATAATACGACAGATATAAATAAATAAAATATAGTACATCAGCTAATCAATTTATTAATTATTATTTTGCTAACGTGGCATCAGTTTTAGTTGCACAACTACAAAAGCGTAAAATTGAAAACACCTCCCTTATTACTCCATCTGAATTAAATAATACAGAAATTCAAAATAAGCCTTCCCTAAATAAATTTGAAACTATAACAACAGAAGAAATATTAAAAGCAATCTCCAAATTGAAAAATGGGTCATCTCCTGGAATTGATAAAATTACAACTGATTTACTAAAAAAACATGATACCATATTTTATATACTCTTATGTCACATTTTTAACCTATGTATTTCTCAAAACCTAATATCAGACAACTTTAAAGTATACACTTTTTATGTAACTCTAACATTATATATTGACAGCAATTACGAATTTCTATGTAATAACTATGAATTTCTAGTTGCAACTATATAACTGCAAGCAACACAACTATTTTGTTAAAACATATTCAATTATTTTTTTCCGTGTAGCCATAATCACACCAATACACAAAAAAGGTCCAACTACATCATACACTAACTTCCGGCCAATCTCAGTAATTTCAAATATAGCAAAAATATTCGAAAAAATAATAAAAAAGAGATTACTAGACTTTCTAGAACCAAATAATCTATTCTTTAAGTACCAATTTGGATTCAGACCCGGTAAGGGCACTGACCAAGCTATAGCCAATGTAACTAAAATTATAAACATTATACTGCTTTAGAAGAAGGGGAAAAATGCGCTACTATTTATCTCGATTTAACCAAAGCATTTGATACTGAGAATCATAACATACTTTTAAATAAAATGAATAGTATAGGAATATCTGGTTCCGCTCTCTCTCTTTTTACATCCTATCTTAATAATAGGAAACAAATTGTAAAAATTAATGATTCCATCAGTAATGAGTTGTCAATAAAATTTGGAGTCCCGCAGGGTAGTGGGTACAACGTTATCTCCTATTTTATTGAATATCAAACTAAATGATATAAAAACACTTAATTTAAAAGTCAATTAATATGCTAAGCTGATGATACTACACTAATTTGCATAGCTAATACGTGGAACGAAATTTTTAATAATATTGAGACAGGCCACAGACCTTAAAACCATTGATAGCTGGTTAGGATTAATAACTTATTTTGAAATTTTGAAAAATCAGCTATTAATGCTATTATATTACATTCTCTCTCCGAACCCATTTTACCGATTTTAAATTCAATTAAAATCCACGATAATACATGTCTAATTTCAGACCTATGTCATTGCAAATCAATTAATATAGTTAAAATTTCAAATATCTAGGTATTGAAATGTGTTCCGATATGAAGTGGAAAAATCAAGTTACATCTGTTTGCAATAAGGTGAAAAAATTAATTTATATAATAAAACAACTTTGTGATATTCTACCACCTAAAGATATTAGAATATTTTACTTTGCTCTTGTTGAATCGCAAATTATATATAGGTTGAGGTGGAGCCTATAATTATGTTCTCTACCTATTTAAAACCTGTCAAAACGAAATATTATCAAAGTTGCAATTAAAAAAGACCGTAGATATCCAACCGAAAAAATGTTTAAAGAGTTTAATGTATTGAATATTAAAAACCTGTACTTTAAAATAAGCATTATATATATATATATATAAAACACAATATACTGTTCCTTTGAACCATGGTGTCAATACTAGGTACACATTAACTAAATATTCTCAATTTTGGCCAAAAAAAACCAGCTGTCAAAAGGTATTTAATTTCATAGGGATTCAGATTTTCAACTCAATGCCAACCTATTTAGCAAACATGCCATTGCCATTGTTAAAGAAACATATCACACATTCACACACTGGTTAATGTATGAATGTGACGTCACTATAAATATGATTAAAAATATGCCACTCTTTCACACACATATTGTCATTCAGAATCTTATTGTTATCTATTGTTCCCATGCTATATTTATACTATCAATAATATTATTGTCATCAAATTATTTTATTTTGTACCAATCTACCTATAACTTATTCTATCTGTTTTTGTTGTTGTTTCTACTTCTATTGTATACAATTAGGATATTAATTTCAAATACAAATATTGTAAATATCTGTTATTTATAATGTCTTATATAAATATGTAATGTATAGTAGATAACTCTGGGCCTCCACACGAGTATGTCTCAGTGACGCCCAGTAATCTCATAGATTTAAATTAAAATAAAAATAAAAATAAATAAATCTTAAAAAAATCCAAAATCTCCCCAACGTTCTTCTTACAATTTTTAACAACTGCAAAAGCCTGATATCGAATGATAATTTTCGATCACAATTGTATGATGTAAAAAAAAAACTAGCTTACTAGCCATTATTGTTGTATCTACCCTATATAATAAAGTATAGTTAGTAAATTTTAAATCATAAAAAAAACCATATATTTTAATGTAAATGGGTTTAAAGTACTTGAGAATTCAGATTACGATTAAATATAAACAACATTCAAATTAATAGGACTGGACCGGTATGTTTTTAAACAATTATATATTTATTTTTTATGATATTATAGAAGATAAAATAGAGATTTAGATAAATATAATATTAATTTTGGACCTTTCTAGGTAAAATAATTTAATAATAAAATATCAAAATGAAAAAAAAACCGTATAAAACGATGTTAACGGATTCATAGCCTAGAACTAATTTTAAATAAGGACGTCGAAGCAGGTGTGTTTTTCAGTACAAAACATGTCTTATATGAAAAACTTTCACGCCCAGTAAAACAGTCAATTTTTTCATTTTTTATTTTATTTAAAAGAACGGAACATTTTGCAGGTCGGGTCAAAGCCCGATTTTCGAATTGTAATTATAGAAACTGAAATATGCATTTGAATAATGCACACTATTTTTTTGTTCTTTTTCAGACATATTTTTTTATTTAAAGTAAAATGAAAATTCGGGCTTCTAAACCTCAAAAAAATTCTCATCTTTCACATAAAAAAATTATCAAAATTCGACATAACCACCTGCAATGAGTTATGAAAGTTTTCCTGTGAAATCATTTTCGTTGATGTAATACAACGTACCTATCAACTATCCTCAAATATATATCACGCAGTACTGCAGTAGGTTAGTGTAAAAATATTATAAATTTATAACAAATTAAGGTGGAGTACCTATCTAAAGTATAAAATACTATTTTCAAATTTTATATAGAATTATAGAAGATTAGAAAATCCTTTCAATAACACCCTTAAGTTTAGTTAAGTAAATAATTTTCAACGATATCACAGTTTGTACTAATTATTGATTCGGATGAGTTTGATAATAGTATAAATCTGGCTTAGGTTAGTAGATTAAGTTTAGCTCCATGAGTTTAATACTTAGATTGATTTCTTATGATTATTTTAAGATATACAAACAATTTACAATTTTAAAATACTCATAACTCGCTTTAAAATAAAAATATAATATAAAGCCTATGAAAAGCCCTCGATAATAATGTTGCCTACAATTTTTATAAGAGGTCAATTCACTCTACATTTTAAACTCACGGAGCTACACGTGTTCTGCTGAGCGTAAAAATTGCTATATGTTACGGACTTGTAAGACAGAGACAACAGATGCGGATATAACGTCCTCTTAATCCACGAAATACTGAATTACGCCATGAATTAGGTACCTACCTACTTTATAACACCTTAATGATAACTAGTTTAAATTACAAATCTTCTATTTTAAAACCAAAATTTAGTGTTCAATTAATATAACAATATTTAATTCTTATTAATAAATTATAAAATAAAGCGTATAATAATATATTATAAATTATAATAATAATGATAATAATAGTCAAGACAAATTAAATATAATTATATATATATATATAGGTAAAACTGTAATTAGTTATCTGTTATGGTGTCCATTTCTATCATTGTTTATCATATTTTCAATATTATATTTTTAAATTTCAATAACTACCTAGCAGTTACTTTTAAGATTTAATCAACGTAGATATTCCTATAAAACAATATTCATATTTCCATGGAGTTGTCATAAATGTCATGTATTAATCAGTCGTATTTTGCTGCCCAACTTCATTATATTATCATTATATCGGCTATAATGTTGTTTCATAATATTATGATTATTAATATCTACAGCCGAGAGTTGTACAACAATACGTAGGTAGGTAATACGTAATGAATAAAATCGTATACGGCAGTGGTGTGTAGCGACGAAATTCAGTAATAGTCACAGGTGGTTTTTTAAGTTCAAATAAAACTACGTTAGATAGCGTTGCCGTTATCGTACTGGTTCGTTGACTGCATAATATACGAGTACAACAAGTAACACACGATAAGTACATGAATAGTAGCCAAATAATCAATGCTAAAAAAAAAGTAATACGGCAGTTGTGAAACATCGGAATTATTTTGTGTAGATAATATCCATAAAAATCAATAGGACTTAAGTTTACTAAAGCAAATAAACATATACGTATTAAAAAGCAAAATATACATATTATTTTGTTAAGAATAATGATTATTTATTTTTAAGACTTATTAGATGTTTGAAGCGTCTGGATACGAGTGTGGGCACGCCAACAGCCGGTCTTATCCGCCGTATTAGCTGATGTCTCACATCAATAATATTTTTTATGAGTAATGTTTTATATTTTCCTGTTTAATTCTATAACGATTCGAAAATTTTAGAGGAAAATTTTATCTACAAACGTAAGAAGTCCGATATTTTCGATATTTGTATTCATTAGTGAAATAATTAATCAATAAAAAGTAAACATTTTTATTAATTTATCATGCAATATTGGACGATTGGAATACGATATCAAAAATCGGCCTTCTTACGTTTGTAAAGTTTTCTTCTAAAACTTTTATAATAAGTATTTTTACTGTAAACCGCTTCAATAAGCCGTATTTCTGGATGTACGAAACCATGTTTTTCGATAAAAATACATAAATGGAAAAATCTAAAAGGAATAATTAAAACATTAATGATGAATATTGTTTTGTTTATGTACATATCGATTATAGAACTCGTTATATAATTTAATGACTATCGACTACAAATTTTTAATTTGAAACCTCTTATTGTAAAGTTGTTAAAACAGCTGAAGTGCATACGAATTTACATACGACCACATTCAAAATCTGAAATATTATAGAATATTGAGCTTTCAGGTGTACCACTTATTTGAACGTAACGTAATACCTAATAATATATTGCTTGGTTATATAAGCAGATTGCCTATTATAATATTATAACAGTTAATACAATATTTGTGTTAAACTATTTGACAATTATAATAAAAAAATAATAATAATAATAATTACGATATCAGAATAATTAAATAAAAAATAAAATCAATTCAAATGTTATAAGTTATAACATTATAATAATATATTGTACAATACCAATTAGGTACCTATACTTAATTATTACGAATGAAATGTCATATTATAATCGTTTAAATTACTAAATAATTATGTATATAAATATTAAAATATGAAAAACATTAAATAATAAAATACACATAAACCATAATTATTTAAATTTCTAAGACTTGAATATTTTAATAAATGCGCATATAAACGTGTATACAATAAAATACATATTCTTAAAAAATAAAGTATAACTACTTAATATGAATAAATTTATAAGCGACTTAAATTTACATGTATGAAATGTAATTTTAAATAATTAAGTAGTTTATTGTTTTGTTGATGCAATATGGGCACAAGATAGTACCTAAACTAAATTTATATTTTCTACAGCAACTTTTTTTTTCTTTTTATACAGAATTTTATACAGGTGTAGTATACACTTTATAAAAACTATTCAAATCATTAAATATTTTTTCGTATATACAAATTCATACGTTTGATTTAATAATATTGAATTTAATAAAAAATTCATCTTGAGTATTTAACTTTGATATAACTTTTTAAGAATTTTTAATTTTTAATTTCGTCTAAATGAATGGGTTTCGGATAGTATTGATTAAGTGTAATATTACAATATGTAACTTTTAAAATATTTAACTCTAAAGGCAGTGTTGAAAATGGCGATTCTACCGTTTGTTCTGTTAATAATACACCTTTAGTCGTAGGTACGAGTATGAGCTTGACACCCAGCTTTTAGAAATAATGTATCAGAACTTTTTTATGTTATTTTATGAATAAAAGATCGATTATTGTAAATAATTGTAACTATAGTAGGCTTTTCACATACAAAGTACCAAGTATTTTTGAAAAACGATGGATATCATAATTCTTTTTTAAATTCCGTGATACAAGTATCACATTGGATATAGGTTTAGTTATAGAATTTTTTATTATTTCTGTTATACAAGTGGGATCAGTCTCACTATTGTGTACCATTTAAACAAATATTCCGTCAGACAATAGTTAAAGTGAAATCGAGTCGGTCATAATAGCCCATTGTACATGATTATAATTAATAATTTTTCAATAATTGGTTTATAAATTATAGGTAGTACTATTATACAGAAATTCGTGAATCATACAAATACATGTAAACAACTTACAACGATAAATCGTCCCGAAAAAATATAGCTACAATGTTACAAGCAACATAAGATTCAGTATTTTTTTTTAAATTTAGCGTATTACTTATAATTTAAATATATAAATGGTGCACACAAATAATTCGTATTACATGTTTTTAGCCAATAGAAAATGTATTGCTCTTATAACGTTTTAATTGACACAAACAAAAATGTTAACAACTATTACACAGTTATTGATATTTGACCAAGTAAAATATTTTGTCACCACATCATCCGTTAATAAGTACGTTGGATTTCCAGCGATGTGTAGGAATTGTCCGTGTTCATTTAATGGAACGTATATTAGGAGAACGTAATATAATTTGAAAATGTCGGTGATACTTAATGGAACTTTTATTGAATTTATTATTTTATCATTCATTGGGTGAATGTCTATGTGTAATATTTTGTAGATTTCTTGTATATTATTTTAATTAAATGTGGCAGCCGACAGGGATTTGTAAATTTTCAGGTAGAATATTTTCTATTCGTTTTATTTCTGTCAAAACTGATCTGGTGTAATATTATAAAAACATCTAACATATTTGTTTGTACGTTTGATATCATTCTTTGTAACCTTGTTAGTTGTTACAAATATATCTAATTCAAATATATTATTTCCAATTAAGGATATTAATCTTAAAATAATAATTTGTTTTGGTCGTCTACTAATTCAATATTTATGTTGTTAAATACTTGTTTCAATTTTTTTTAATTTTTTTATCAAATAATAATTTATTGTTATTAAAAGTTGTTATGGTTTCATTGAAATTTGTAATTGTTGTACAGTGGAACCTCTAAAATATCGAACACTCACGGTCGCTTAAACGTCGACCGCTATTAAGAGTCGAAATACAGTGAGTACACATTTTACCGTTCCCAAAATTCCGTTCGTTATTTGGAGGTGTCCGTTATTGAGAGGTGTCCATTAAAGGAGGTTTCACTGCACTTAAAATATAGACTTGATCTTGAACTATGTGTATCATATCCTTTTGATCATTCTCTAATTATTTGTTAATAGAACTATCATACCTTCGTACATCGTTAGCATCGGCAATACCGAACATCCACTGTAGTGCCGAACCTCCAGACTCAAATGATCGCTTAACTTTTTTGTTATGCCTAGCCATTTGTCTAATAATCTGTATATCTATATTTATTTGTACGCGATTTTCTAACTGATTTACAGTTATTTGGTTAGAATTATTAATTGCATGTAGGTCAATTATTTTTAATATACTCTGTATATCGCAAAAGATATTTATTAAATATTTTAAATCCATAAATATGTTTATGGTCATACTACTTTTACATAGTTTACCTTCCCCTAATATCTCGTATTGTAATCCCGGGCTATTGGTAGTAAAAGTGAGGTTGAAAAATTCATTATCTTGATTTTCACTGGAAACAAAATGATTGATCAGCAGCAACTGCAATATCATGGTTCGACAAATCACGGTCCAGACACCCATTTTCATTACAATGCTATAATGAAAATTTAATTCAATGTTATGAGTAAAAAATATAAATTTTAGGATAATGTGATGAATTGTGAGTTAATTAAGGAATATGAGATAATGAATTTATATTTTAAAATTACTAATGCAGATCACGAGAATGTAGTTAAATATTATTTTCTGTTGTCATATATCTTTAATTAATTTCTTAAATATTATCACTTAATATTATGTTTTATGGGGGCGAGTACAAAAGTTTTTCTTTTAGTTAAAATTCGAATAGAGCAATACACGAAGAATATTAGAATACATTTTTACTTAATACTTACCTTTCGAAGAAATTGCAATTCTGAACTATCTTGCACGATTTGATTTGATAGGTATTGAACATCAACAGGGAAGGTATATTGAAGTAAAGTTTTAGTAATTAGAAAATATATTAGGTACAGCTAGTTTATTTTTGTATTTTTAAAAGAAACACGAATAATATATAAAAAGCGAGAAAGTGGATGTCGCTCTCTGCTGTACAGTAAGTTACGAGAGGGTTACTGTAATGTATGGAATTAAATTTGAATCCAATGATATTATATCATTGTATACGAAAAACGATTCTGAGCGGAGACGGTTTATCTGTCTAGGATATAATATTATAGATTATTATAACTTATTATAACTTATAAGTTATTAATAATACGGTAGTCAGTAAGTTGAATTAATACCTACTATTTGCATATTGTCCTGAAATTATCAGCGACAATGAAAAAAAAAATATTATATGTATACTTTTGTATATTTAGAATTTTGGAACCCGTTCGCACAGTGCCGTAAGTCACATTTTAAAATATTTAACTGAGAATTAGATATGTATATGGTATGTATTATATATATATATATATATATTGTTATGTTAGCATAGTGACTATAATATGCATATAATATATTACTACACTTATGCCATAGCGCATAAGGAACTCTATCGATTTATAATTTTATAAACACCTAGTAGTGTATTATTACTTATATTATATTATTAGACTTTTGCATACATATATTTTTAATTATTATTTTATAAATGAACAAAAAAAAGAATACCAATAATATAAATTCCAAATTAATCATATCAGATCCATTTGGTACTTATAACCTGTTATACATAAACAAGCTGTAATACCACAGAATAGATTGAATACTAAAGTTCACCACGATGTCAATAAGATTTAGTACCTAATTAATGTAATGATAATTGATAATATTTGATAGTATCTATGGCAGGCGCGTAGCTAGAAATTTCTAAGGGGGGGGGGGGTTATTCAAAATAAATTGAAAAAATTATAAACACAAAATTGATAACTTTAAGTAGGTATACGATAGTTCATCATGATAATCAAATAATCAATAATTAAGAAGTTGTAAACGTTTTCTTACACGCTGCATAAAAAGATAATATATTAAATCGTGCATGAAACGAGTAATCGATAAAACGTAACAGAACGGTCTAAAATAGTAAATAATGCCGGATCCCGGCTTTAGTGCTTTACATTATTGTTATCGTAATATTAACTAATATACTTCATTTTGATAAATAAGTGTAAATCACGATTTAAGATAATTCGTGCTTTTGATGCATCTTTATATGAATTTATACGTATTATATTAAGTATACCACGGCTGAGGGGGAGTGTTATTACACCTGTAACACCCCCCCCCCCCCCCCCCCCCCAGACTACGCGACTGATCTATGGTATGCAAAAAAGGCTAGACATATACATAATGTACAAGATGAATCAAAAATTCTGGAATATTATTCAACACTTTTCCAAGACATATTGGTAAGTTTTAGAAAAATCATAAATCTTATATTTATGTTATAATATACTATTATTTATTTAGATTCAGTAAATGGATATATTATGACGTCATTGATGGTGAATATGCAAGTATAAAACAAAAGCAAATAATTTACCATTAATTATTTCTGCTAAGTGAGGTTATATTTTGCTAATTTTAGTCGAAATAAATATCTTAAATTGGTTTTACCTTACTGTGAAGCTACTTCAAATAAACCTGACCGAATTACAATCATTTGTAACAGAAAAATTAACTATTGGAAAATTATTGATTTTAAATAATTATATTATTTATTAAATTTGATGAAATTAACAGTAGATTGATACATATTATGTTTAATTATAAATTCACAAAATATATCAAGCAACGAAGACTTTATACAAGATTTAGTATAATAAAACATAAACAATATGAATAAACAAACATTTTATATTGTTAAACAAAATTATGCCATCAAAAGATTCAAATGTTTTTAAACTTCAAATTGTTTAAATATTTTGAATATCTGTAAAAAAAAAAAAAAATGTAATTAATATAAAAAGTATAAACATAACAACAGTAGTTTTTTTTATAGTAGTAGTTACCTAAAGTATCATTCAATTTGTTTTGTAATTATAACTTGTATGGTGATATGTATAAATTTTACAGAGTAATACAGTTTATGAATATATACATTTAAATTAAATATGTTTATTAGTTGTATACTCATTGGAAAAGTATTAAGATAAATTGCTAACAGTATATTAAAATATTGCAAATTTTTAATGGTATTTAAACATGGTAACAAAATATAATGTTACACTTTTAGTAATGTAACAGATTGTGTTAAAATATTTAAATCGTTGGTATGTAAAGGATTGAA
This sequence comes from Diuraphis noxia, assembly GCF_037042655.1. Classification (NCBI taxonomy): domain Eukaryota; kingdom Metazoa; phylum Arthropoda; class Insecta; order Hemiptera; family Aphididae; genus Diuraphis; species Diuraphis noxia. Next base: position 38,168,703 of record NW_028301713.1, on the reverse strand, counting down.
AAAAAATACAAATGGGTTAATGGTTAATTCATTATGATAAATACTCAAGTGCAAATAATAATGAAATCAGAATTTCTGCTTATATAAAACAAAATAAACAAGTACCTATTATAAGGTGGGCTCCCTCACACTTTTATCCAGGCTTGAGACTGGCAACTCATACATAATAATAATAATAATAACATTATGTGGGTAATTAGTTAACGGTTTACACGTTCCTTTTTAAATGCTATTTTAGTCAGAAAGTTAATATTTTATGTAATATTTAAAAACATATTATTTTTGGTTGGTTTATGGTTTTTGTATGTTCTAGTTTAAAAGCATTGTTATATTTTTTTTAGAACGATAACATAATATACATCTTTGCTGTTTTTTGGCCATCTTGTATGATTGAAACCCAATTAGAACGTGTTTGTTTCAGATATGCTATATAATGACCAGAGCTTGTGTTTTGTCCATTATGGAATATAGCAGCATGAGGTTTGTAGCACGCTCCAGCAATTTCTAAAGTAGTAGATGGCACACCACAAAGTTTTAAATTGGTTATCTTGTTGGAAACAAATTGTCCGTTTAAGGAAATTGTAGAAAATAATTTTAATTGAATAATTATATATTCGTGGGCTAATATTATCTGATGTTTTCTTTCATAACCACCAATGTTATTACAATTATTGCATCTGTAGTCTGATATACTGGACCATACATTTTGATCAGTTGACAATAATGTTTGCAGAGTTTGTAATCTGTCTTGTGGAATATCCAAGTGTAGGATCAAACTCGTTGGTGCATCACTGGTTGTTGTTGTACTGTACAAATTACAACGACTGCTATACAATTCTTGAAATCCAAATAATGAATCAAATGTGTGTATGTTACGGTTCATAAGTGTTTCTAAAAATTGTACACAATCTTGTTGTTCTACTCGAGTATACATTATTGTATCGTTGTCCAAATATTCTATGATTCTAATGTTAGATGAAATACTGTTATTACTATATTCCTCTAGGCATTGTTGAATTATTGGTCCAAGTTCATAATTGTGAATTTTATGTACAAGTGATTCACAATGAAAAGGTACCTGTATGACAGAATTAGCATAACATGAGACATTATCATTATTTGTAAAGCCACAAATGCTACTTTATATTACGTCTTATGGCTTTTTTTTTTTTATAAATTTATTAAGGCTCCGATATCAAAGGTCTTTAGCCTGCATTAAATTAATATAAATAAGTGAACATTATAATTATTACAATTATTTAAATGTGTTTACAATTTATGACTTATGTTTATGCTATGGAAGAATACATTGATTGTGTCCGTATTGTCTTCATTGGGTGCTTGATGGAGTGAGGTGGGGTTTTTGAGGATCTTGCGGGCTTCCGTGTATACGGTGCAATTTATGATGATATGTTCTAGTGTTAGTGTCTCATTGCTAGTATCGCATACTGAGGCTGGTTCTTTTCTTATGAGATAAGCATGAGTTAAATGTGAGTGGCCTATTTTACCTCGAGTAATATTTACTTCATCTCTTCGTTTAGTGTTGGGAGGATATTTTAATTTTTTAATAGATAATTTTACGTTTCTCAGTTTGTTAGAGAGGGGTAGGTTAGACCAGAATTTTTTCCATTCTTCAATTAATTTATGATGTATATGTTGACATTTTCGGATGAGGTTGGTGTGTTTATCTTTGTGGAGGAAGGAGATATGGTGGTTTCATAGGCTATAGAGTCAGCTTTCTCATTTCCGGGTATCCCAATGTGAGAGGGGACCCACATGAAGCTTGTTTGTCTATTTATTTCAGATATTAGTTTCTGGATATGTTGGACGAGCTCGTTTTTTGAATAGGGGTTTGATATTGACAAGAGGGCGCTCAGAGAGTCACTGATGATAATGCTGCAATTTTCCGGGTTTAAAGATAAGACAATTTTTAATGCTTCATAAATAGCGTAAGTTTCGGCTGTATATATACTAGTGGAAGGCAGTAGTTGGGAAAGATGATTTTCCTGGTTTCGATGACGGAGAAACCCACACCATTTGTATTTTTAGAGGCATCGGTGTAAGTTTGGGTGTATTCTGGGAATTGTTGGTGTATTATTTCCAGAAACTGGTTTCGTATAATTAAATTGTCAGTGTTTTGTTTGCAGTATTCAGTCAGTTTGGTGTTAATGATTGGTGACCAGAGCCAGGGAGGGTGAGACGGTTGAATTTTATTTACCTAGTGTTTGTGCTTGGAAGAATAGGTTTTCACTAATAGTTTTAAAGTTTTCAAATAATGTTATTCTAGAGGGTGATAGATTAGGGGGTAATGGGTTGTGAAGAATATGGTTGGTCATGTGATCAGGCAGATTTTTAATTTTAGTTACATATTTTAAGATATGTTTTTGGCGTCTGAAGTGGAGGGGAGCTTCTCCTGCGTAGTAGAGTATACTGTCAACTGGGCTCGTCCTAAAGGCTCCTATGGCTAAACGTATGCCTTGATTGTGTATGGGTTCTAGGGTACTTAGCACTTTTTTTTTGCTGAATTGTAGATTATATCTCCTTAGTCTATTTTTGATAGAATGAGGGCTTTGTAGACTGTGATTAGGCTGTTTGTGTCCGCATCCCAGTTGTTATTCCCAAGTATTTTTAACGTCTTAGTTCTTGATTGGCATTCCGTTTTTAATTTTTAAGTGAGGTCTCCAAGTGAGTTTGTGGTCAAAGATGAGGCCCACAATTCGAATACTATTTGCAAAAGGAAATTGTGTATTCATTAAATTTAATATTGGTAGGGGGTCCTTCTTCTTTTTAATGAAAACAATACACTGTGTTTTGGTGGAAGAGAAACTGAGACCAGTTTCAGAAGACCACCTGGCAAGAGAATCGAGTGCTTGTTGGAGGAAAAGAGTAGTAGTTATAATTTGTGATCTACTGCAATATATGATGCAGTCATCGGCAAAGAGAATGAATTTGGCTGGTTTAGGTAGGTTATTGCATATGTTGTTTATTGCTACCAGGAAGAGAGTGACACTAAGTATAGACCCTTGTGGAAGTTCATTTTCAATGGTGTGTGTTGATGAGGTCTTGTCGTTGACTTTGACACTAAATGTTCGGTCTGCTAAGAAGTTTTTTATGAATTTGAGGAGGTTGCCGTTTATTTTCCGTAAATGGAGAATTGTCAATACTCTTTTTTTCCATACAGTGTCGTATGCATTTGTTATGTCCAAGGCTATTGTGATGAGATGATGATTACGTCTGAACGCTGAGCAAATATCAGTGTGTAATGAAGTTAATGCATCTAATGTTGAGTGGTTTCTTCTGAAGCCACATTGTTCTTTGGTAAGTAGTTTGGTTGATTCTAAGATCCAGATTAGTCGTTTATTTATTATTTTTTCTATTAGTTTACTTAGTGTGTTAATCAGTGATATAGGTCTATAATTTTCGATGTCGAATTTATTTTTGTTGGGTTTTGGAATGGGAACTAGTAACTACAAATGCATGGCGCCATTGGTTAGGGAAAAACCCCAGGGACCCTATGCTATTATATATTTCATTGATGGTTTTAATTCCTATTGGAGGGAGATTTTTTTATAAATGAGTACGGAATGTTACCAGGGCCGGGGCTTTTGCTTTTACAGCTTTGAAGTGCAGCAAGTAGTTCTGAGATGTCTATTGGTTTGTTGAAGTGTTCATTGTTTTGGTCCATTGATGATGTGGGGATATCTGGAGAGGAGTTTCTGAGGGTTATGAAGTCAGAATTGTAATTCTCGTCGTTATTGTTTTTATGGAAATAATTTACGAAAGCTTCAGAGGCATTTTGTGAAGATGTTATTTTTTCTTGGTTAGGTTATCAGGGTTGATGTTGAATTTATTGCCTCTGATGGAGTTTATTTTATATTTTTATTCCATATGATGTTTGGGGGAATTTTGTGCTTTATAGATGACGTACAATTTTTCCAAGATAATGTTTTACTTTTTTTTTGCGATAAAGCGCGCTGTAGATCTGTTTTTTTTTAAGCTGAATGTGATCAATGATGGATAGCGTCTTAACATTCTTTGTTCCACCATGGAACATATTTTTTGATGTTTTTATATGTTTTAAGTCCAATTGATAAGTTAGCTGCTTCTATAATAATGTCAGTGAATTTTCTAACTATTGTGTCCATTTCTAGTTGATTGCCGTATAAGTTTAAGTCTAATGGGTTTTGATTTAATTCGAATTCAATTTTTTCAGAGAAGAGTTCCCAGTTAGAATTTTTAGGGTTCCATTTTGTGAAGCATTTTTTCCCCTCGAGGTGGCTTTGGTACTGAATTTTAATGGGCCAGTGGTCGCTATCGCTGTAGGCTGGAAGTACTTGCCTGTCAAATAAAGTAGTGGAGTTGATGCAAGTGATTGTCAGATCTATTGCAGAAAAATTTCCATTTGAGACATTGTGTCTAGTAGGTTCATTGTTGTTTAGTAGAATGAGTGTTTCTTCTTCTAAAAAATCTTCGACCATATGGCCTCTGTGGTCTGTATAATTGCATCCCCATGCGGCCCCATTGAAGTCACCCAAAATGACGAATGGTTTAGGTAGCTGCTTAATAATATTCTTTAGGTGTTGCTTGGTTAAAATTTTGGTATCGGGGATGTATATATTGCATATACATAAAGGTTTTTTAAATTTGACTAAGGTTGCGATGGCTTCGAGATCAGAGATAATTGGTATATTTTCAGAATCGATGGTGTCTTTGATGAAAGTAGCTACCCCGCTTGCCCTGAGAGTATCGGCTCTGTTTTTAAAATAACCGGTGTCATTTTTGATACTTGCTGAGTGGTTGCTCTTAAGGTTGGTTTCCTTGAGACATAGTATTGAAGGTTGAAGATCGTATATAATGCGATTGATGCCGACAGAACGACGTATGTGAAGTTGGCCCTTCAACTATGTTAAAACATTTTGAAAATTATGCTCAGAGTTAGCAAGTAGTTTGCAAGAATTTGTAAGACTATTTTTAGAATTTGCAAGTTCAAATTATGGAAGTTATCGGAAATAATGATACTACAGGGCCAACTTCACGCAACCCTTCAAAGCCAACCCAGAAACTCCAAACTGGTTTTAAAACATTTCCAACAGTTAGCAAGAGTTTGCAAGTCCATTCTCAGAGTTTACAAGTAAGTTATTCAGTCAGGGCGAGCTTTCAAAGTTTTGTGCCCAGCCCTTCAAAGTCAACCCAGAAACTCCAAACCAGTTTTAAAACATTTCCTACAGTTAGCAAGAGTTTGCAAGTCCATTCTCAAAAAAAATCTATACTCGATAAAATAATTTATATTCAACACAGAAAATCTAAATTTTATAAAAAAAATCTATATATTATGATAAAAAATATATTTGTGAATAAAAACAATATAAACTGTTTTTTTTGATAAAAATTTGTATTTAATAAAAAAAATCTATATTTAACTAAACAATTTATATTCAATTTAGAAAATCTAAATTTATACTAAAAATCTATATTTATTAAAAACAAATCAATATCAAATCTGTATTTAAAAAAAATCTAAATTTGATAGATGTAAATATTTTACTTTTTATTAATTTTAATTTGTATAATTGTTTAAGTTAATTTCTACGTTGTTTTACGTTATGTTTATTAAGTTTAAAAATATTTTTATGTTTTTTTAACAAATTCCAAAAAATTATGTAAATTTTCCGACAAAGCTAAATCCATATAAAACTGTAAAAAAAAAATGTAAAAAGCGTAAAATACTGTTGAAAAAAATGTACTTAAACAATTTTAAACACAATCAAAAAGTACCATGCAAGTTCTTAATGAATATCACCTAATAATATGTAATGGGGAAATATATCTTACCATTAATGGTCAATAGAACAGTGTGGTACAATCATACCATTTTAAAATATACATATACAACTAAATGATAGATTATTTTATTACATGCATAAAAATTAGTTTGCAATTAAAAAAAAAAAACGTTTTTTTTTTTTTTTTAATTGATCGGTCACTCAATGGCTGCGTGATTCAGTCCCCTAATTTTTATTTTTGATTACTTAGTTTTCTGTTAATTTACAATTTCTTAAATTACACCAATAACAAATTCAATAATTATTATTAATAAAAAAAAAAATTAAATTTTGCATATTTTTAAAGTATTTAACATTTTGTTATAACTCCTGAAAAAATAATATGTTAGAAACCTTGTATTAAATTTTCAAGCTTTTCTACCAAACAAATAAATTTTTATCGATATTTATAGAAAAAAAACCAAAAAAGTTGAAATAGTAAAATGTCAGTAAACAACTTAAAACAAATCTTAATGTTTTGAAAATTATATCAAATATATAAAATGCCTATTTAAACATTCATTGAAAATTTCAAGTATCTGCGGTCATTTGTTTTAGAGTTACACCAAAATAAGAAAATCACTAAATGTGAAATCCAGTGAAAATCCAATGTTGTAAAAATTTAAATTTCAAATGCTTATAAAAATGTTAATATAATTTACGGTGGACATTTTTTTTTTTTGTGATAAAGATTGAAAAACTTGTAAGGAATCTTGTATTAAATTTTCTTATCTTAGATTTAAAAAGAAACTTTTTTATGAATTTCTAACATAAAATAATTTGTATCTATTAATATTAATCTTAAATTTTATTTTAAAAAAAAGACTTAGGTATCACGACCCAATTTTAAAACTTACGTTCATGACCCACTGGTTGAAGACCACTGATCTAGAGATTCAGTGTAATGGTTGTGTTAAATTTTAATTAAATAATCATTGTACCTATATGAAAAACGATTCTGATATACATAATGAAATTGTTAGTGTAACTTACTTGTGTTATGAAATATATTTAAATATCACTCACCTTGTTCTGTCCCCTTTCTAGACAAATATGACAAAACTAGAAATTCTCAGCCCTAGTAATTATGATCAGGGTTAGGTTTTTAAAGGAATTTGCCTATTACATATAAAATAATGGCTGAGTAAGCTTAAAATTGGTTTTAAGTCTCAACCAACTCAAGTTTTTGTCATTTTAACCTTCCCTTAATAATATTTTAATAAAAATCGTACAATGTATTATTATTTATTTATTATTAAACTAAAGACAATCCTTATGATAATTTCTTTATTATTTTCTTATTTCTAGGTTTTTTAAAGGTATAATTCAATATACGAAAACATACTTTTTTTTGGTCCATTTTCCAAACGCGGCAAGCAAATTAACAGGCACAAAACGGACAGTGTCAAGTGTGGTATAATATAATGTCTTTTGTTCATACATTCCGCCGATTAGGATCCCACTCGAGTGCCCTACCACATGCTCTATTGTGACCCCTATGATTAGAAATAATGTGATTTGTTTTTCCGGTCTACCCGGGTGGTTTATTCGGATCTGCCAAAAAAAAATATTGTGGCTAGACCCTAATTGATAAAAATATTATGTGCTATTACTTATTATATAATATTGTAATATTCTTTTATCGATGTAAAACTCATTATTTTTCCGATACCTACTTTCTTGAAGTAATCGTCTCGAAGATATTGGTGTGGTAGCGGGGTTATCTTTACAGATATATTAATGAATGGTAAAATTTTTTTTGTTGGTGTAAATTAGTTTGGTTAGCAACGTGACTTGTTTACAGTGGCGGCTTTTACATGAATATGACCTATGACTAGGTATTGTATTTTTAGCAGCACTGCCACCTAAGACACCGACCATGTGCAGTTATGTGCAGTTCTAGTTATTCTTTTACAATTTAAATGTATAATTATGATGAAATGAATATTGTTCCGTACACATTGAATAAAAGCGATAATCACATTATCGTTCGTCATAACAATGACTACGTTAATATCGACGAGTCTATCGATAGCATCGGCACGAGCAGAATTAGTATACCTGTATGTAACCACCTTTTGCATCACGATCTCATACGAGGAGTTGGTAAATTGCGTCCCCCAAAAAAGGTCATAGTCATGTACTACTATGTAAATTGCGGCCCATGTACTTTTAAAACATACATAAATTGCGTCCCGGAAATATTTGGAATGTACGTAAATTGTGTCCTGGAATATTCTGATTTCCGGTTGACAGTACAATTTAAAGATAAGTATTAATCTTTGATTGGTCGATCTGGATAATAATAATATGTTCACTAATATAATATTACTAGCAGCCAGTCTGCATTTGATCGAAGATATTACGCACGAGGTTTTACGTTGCTCAACAGTTTACATTTTTTTTTCAATTTTATTCAAATTTATTATCCATTATCTATACAATTATATTGACAGTCCTAAGTCTGAAAAATGAGAAGGAAAATATTGATTTTGCAAAAAAAGCCTTAGACGTAATTATTACTTATGAATAAAAAATATTTAGGTAGGTATACATGCAAAACTATACCCAGGCCGCAATTTACGTATGTATAAAATATATCCCAGTCCGCAATTTACGTATGTACAAAATATACCTGGCCCGCAATTTACATAAAAAATTAAGAATGGGACGCTACTTACAGTGACCGCTCATACGCATAGGTAAAAACCATTAGTTTATATATTAATCCGGTTTGAAGTTTCTGGGTTGACTTTGAGGGCCTGGGCACAAAACTTTGAAAGCTCGCCCTGGCCGAATAACTTACTTGCAAACTTGTGCTAACTGTAGGAAATGTTTTAAAACCGGTTTGAAGTTTCTGGGTTGACTTTGAAGGGCTGCGTGAAGTTTGCTCTGCAGTATCATTATTTCCGATAACTTCCATAATTTGAACTTGCAAATTCTTGCAAACTACTTGCTAACTCTGAGCATAATTTTCAAAATGTTTTAACATAGTTGAAGGGCCAACTTCACGGTCACGACAGAACGTTTATAAAAACCGTTGATGTTCCATTGTATAAATAAGGTCATAGAGAATGGTATAGATTTTTTTTTTTTTAGTTTTCGGAAGGTAGAATGCTTTGAAAAAGGAGGTTTGATAGCTTAGTTATTTAAGTTTTTATGCTGCGGTCTGTTAATATGGGTCTAATTTGTTCGATTAAGTTCTGTATATTGGTTGCATTTGATCCGACTTGGTTGCATAAATCATGAATATTTATGTTTTTGTTTGAGAAATTTTCGAGTATGTATTTGAGAGAGTCTTTGTTGATAGATGAAACTTCATTTTGAAGAAAAATTTCAAATGCTAATTCAAGTTGTTCGTCTATTTTTTCTGTATTGCTACGTGTGAATGAGGAAGATCTAGATCGGATTTTAGTTTTTTTTTGTTATTTTTTTTTCTTCAGTAGTTTTATTTTGTCCTTGTGGGATATCATGTGTTTCCATATTAAAATAAGAGGATAAGGGTGATAGTGGGGATGAGGGAAATGTGGATTCGGGCGCTGGTCTTTTTTTAATGACTTGGTGATCTTGTGGTTCCGACATGTTTGTGGAATTTAAGTTTAGCTTGGAAGTGTCATTATCTTGATTAGGCGTTTCCTTGATATTAGGGGTTATCTCAGAAGTAGAGTGATATGTGTAGAGTATGATTGAATCATCATTTTGGGTGTCCATATTTTCAGGTAGAAATAAATTAGTACATGTCGTGTGACCTTCATTAGGTTTCTCGTTGATATTCAGGAGTTTTCCAGTAGTATGGTGAGTAATGTTATCTGTGGCTGTTAGTTTATTTGAAGTGCCTGTGATCTCGGGTAAAATTGAGCTGGTATATGACGTTTTACATGATGATGACACGTGGCCTGTTCTTTTGCATAGGAAGCAAGTAACAGTGTCGTCGGTAATAAATATACGGTAGGTGGTATTATCTTAGGTAATCGTGATCGATCCGGGGAGTTTAGAAAAATCTTCGGGGTTTATGTAGAGTTGTCTTCGGAAACTTGTGATGTGTGCGAATTGGTCTAATTGAAGCCTGCCTTGAGCGCGCAGAGATGTTATTTTTATGTCGAGGTTCACAAGTTCTTCAATGATAATATTATTAGGAATGACGGGATAGACATTTGATAGTATAATGCGTTTAGATGGGTTAATTAATTTCCGTATCGGTATTTCAATATTGTCGATATGTATGGCCGAATGTTTGTTTATTATGTCATAAGCTATTTGTTGACTTAAGAAATACGCAGAACCAGTTATTAGATATACGTGATGCAGATATTATGTTGATGTCATCGGTAATTTTATTGAGCGCAATTATATATTGGATTTGTTTAATTCCGTCTACTGAATTCATTATTATGGCCTGTTCCATTTTTGGCGTATAAGAGTTTGCAGTTGTTTCTGCAAAGCTTTTACTTTGGAAGTTGTTTATTGAAGAATTTGAGGTGGGTTGTGAGATGGCTGGAGATGTAGTGGTGGAATTAGATTTGTTTGTTTGTGTTAGTTGTTTATTAGAAGCTAGTAATTTATCATTTAAAGATAGTTTATTGGTGGGGTTTTGCGAATTTAAACGCGATGTGTTAGGCTGAGAATTATTCATTGCGAATGAACGTCGAATAATTCGTATTTATTTAAATGAAAGCATATTACCGATTTAGTGTAGAGTTGGGTCACTTCTATCGGAAGATAAAAATGCGGGTAGCGATAAGCCGATAATGCTATATACACACGTGTTGCTCGGTCGGGAGTCAAACTGCTCTTAGCTTTTCTATGTTCAGAATTATTTTTTGAATTTTTGATGTAGTTATACATTTTCGTTTGATTCTAATAATATATTTGAGCTGTTAATATTTTCTGGAACCATAATAGTACAACTATTGACATGAATGAATTCAATATCATCACAGTTATCATTATTGCAAACCTCGATTGATTTGGTTTTAGTTTCAAGTACTATCACAGTGCCACTATATCAACACGACAGAATTCAATATCATCAAAGTTATAATTATTCCTGACACTTGTTGATTTTACTGGAGTGCCTTCATTAATTATGTTAGCGTTTGCCTCAATCAAATTGTTTTTAACAACTTTTTCTATAATTTGATCATTAACTGCACAGAACTTTTTTCAATTTCATTGTAAGTTTCTTTGTCCAAAAGGAGAATAGACCTGTGATCACTAATGAGAGATTCATACACCAAAGATGCAATTTCAACGTTTGATATGACATTATCTATGCTTGTTCCGTAATCTGTAGTTATATCATCTACTAATATTTTGTAATTGAATTGCTTTAATATTAATTGATCTAGTTGTTTTGGTAGTTTATTAAAGTTTATATTGAAATCACCGATGAAAACAATTTTTGTTTGGGTTGAAACTACTTGCTCAATGAAAATTACAAAGCTTCTGTATTGGAAATTTAGGCGATGAATATATCCCAATGTAGGTTATATTTTCAATGAATACTTCAATTGCTTCTATTAAAAAAAATAGGTGTGTACATGTTTTTTCGTCTTGAATTAGTGTTGAGTTGCTAGTTAAATTTTGAATAGATTCTTTAATAAAACAAATTGAACCACTCTTGCCATTGGCGTGTATACCATCTATTCTACAGCATTCAATATGATTATTAATGTTGTATGTGTCTGATGATTTTGAACCGGTGTAACCGCGATTATTTACCTCAGGTAAAATTTCATTGGTTAATTTTACCCTAGTAAAATTAAACTCGGTGATATTTTACCCTGGTAAAATTTAACTCGGTGATATTTTACCCTGTTAAAATTTAAATCGTGATATTTTACCATAGTAAAATTTAACTTGGTGATATTTTACCTCTCCACAGGTAAAATTTCACTAGCGATATTTTCACTAGCGAATATTTACCCCAGGGTAAAAATCCACTAGATTTAATAAAATATTATTTATTTGAAAATAATATGTTTGGTTTAGGTATTTATTATGTGTTTGAATTCTTCGTCTTACATATCACCCTATTAATAGTGAACACCTCCAAATATTGACAAATCACAATATACTTTTTGTTATTACTACATTTTTAAAGTCAACTATTTTTTTATTCAAAAAATTAATGTTGAAAATTATTCGAATAGTTGTGAAAAATCGAACAATTTTATATCCAAATAATTATATAGATAAAACTTTGCCTAACTCTGATGTATACATTAGCTTTAGAATTATTGTGGATAATTTAGGGAAATGGATGAGAATATTCAAATATATAACTAACACTTCGATTGCTACAAAATTCATAAATAATAATTGAAAATGAAATATTATATGTAGTGAATTATTGTAGAAAGCTATAAAAAAGAGAGGTGGTAAGTACAGGCCCTGGAAACTGATAAAAATTAACACGGTAAAGATACCCAATACTCAAAAACGTGGCGGCCATCTTCCGTTGGCTAAACAGTGTAACCATATCCGAAAAACAAAATGTTAAATACAATGTTTTTCCAAAAATATATAGATCCAACTCTAGTTTTATTCAAATTACTTACTAATTGCTTAAAATTCTTAATTTTAAAATTAGAAACTGCATAAAATTAGTATAAATCAAATATATGATTAAATAGGTATTCATATTAACTACATATTGGAAAAAAATACACGTTTTATCAAATAAAATATATATTTTATTTATTAGAAGCTAAAATGTAGTTTTGAAATTTATAAATCACGATTGTTTGAAGGCAAGCTTGAATAGTAGAGGTACATGAAGATTATGGTTTAAAAATAAGAAAATAGATTGAGAAGGAAAAAGATAAAAAGAGTATGTTATTATATAATACTTCTAATGCACAATATTATTCAAAAAAGTACAGACGACAGATCACAACAGAACATGTTCTGCATGTTTCAACTGCAGTTAAAAAGCAGTACACACTAAAAAACGTGTAACAAATGCTTTTTAATAATTATAATATAATTATATTATTATTTATATAATTCTTTTTAATAATCTTAATGTAAATGTTTTGAATTAAATCATGAATTATGATACCAGTTTTTTAACTAATAACACTAAATTGATAAGTAGCCAACGGGGACATGGCCGCCACGTTTTTGTTTACATTTAAAGTGTCCCTTCTGATTTAATCTATTCTGTGGTAAGTCGAGCGGAACCTGATAGTTGTTCGAAAAATGATAAGGGCCTCAAGCCCTCGAGTACGATAATTCTTAAATTTTGCTATTACCAACATAATTTTATTTTTTTTAAATAGTAATTAATTTAACTTTTTGAACATGTGCTGCACTGAGTGATTCATTAGATTTATATTAACTCGATAAGTTAAAAGTTAATGTGGAAATAAAATATCAACTGAACTCAGTTTAAAATAAGTTAATCTTTTTTTTAAAATTATTTTGTAAATCACAGAAAGAGTGAATGTGTCTTTCTAGTTTCTAATTTATAAATTATAAAAAACAATTTTATTGAACTTTTATCATAATATACACTGTATATGATACTTTATTTTTATTTTATACTAATATACAGGGCGATTTTTTTATCATGAACCACTCATTATTTCAAAAAGTATCAATGTTTTTGAAAATATTTTTTTACGAAGTTTCATGTTGTTAAAAAAACAACGTTTTTATAAAAAAATTATATTTTTTAATATTTTTTATCCTTATAATTTTTTAAATTTTTTACTTTTTTGAATGGCAACCTAGAGTTTTAATTTCATATTCCAAAGCAGAATATTTTTCTAAGTATTTTGATACGTAAAAGTCGAATTTTGGACGAGTAGTTTATGAGTTATAAGTATTTAAAGTTTAGATTGGCGGAGTGGAGTGGTACGGGGTTACCCCGCAAAATGTTTGTCCACTACTCCGCTTGTCTAAACTTTAAATACTTATAACTCATGAACTACTCGTCCAAAATTCGATTTTTACGTATCAAAATACTTAGAAAAATATTCTGCTTTGGAATATGAAATTAAAACTGTAGGTTGCCATTCAAAAAAGTAAAAAACTTAAAAAATATTAAAAAATATAATTTTTTCATAAAAACGTTGTTTTTTTAACAATATGAAACTTTGTAAAAAAATATTTTAAAAAACATTGATACTTTTTGAAATAATGAGTGGTTCATGATAAAAAAATCACCCTGTAGTAATATTTACGTATAAACGAAAAATTTCAAAATGTTTTTAACTTGATGGTTTTTTTTTTAAATCAACTGTGAAAAGCTAAGTTATATCAACTGTATATTAAATTAGTTATGTTCATAAGCTGATTAGAAAATAAACTAACTAGTTAAGTTAAAAAGTTTTTAAAAAATAACTTTTTTAATTATTGGCGGTAGTACGGTACTTGATAAATCGTATTTTGAATAATTGAGATATTTCATTCGGTTACGTTGGCATACATGTAAGAGGTTAGCGATAAAAATGTCTTATCATTTTTCGAACAACTACCCTGTACCCATATCCGAGATCCAGTATTTTATTTTATTGTACTATTTCGTTACGTGTAACGTGCAATAACTTATTATAACAATATTGCAAATAACACCCCAAAAGAGTACTTCTTCAATACACGGTAAATGTATAAGGTAATATACCTATAATCAGAGCCGGATTAATAAAATGAGTGGTCCTGGGCTAACATATTTTTAGGGGACCTAATTTTAAAAATACATTTTTATACTCATATACTTATTAATATTTAGTAATTCAACAACAACAAAAAAAATTTTCCCTTAAAAAGTAAATTTATATTAAATTATTTATTTATTAAAAATATAATTTAATTAAAATGTTAATATATAAAAAGGTAATAATACAAAAATTACAAATAACTATACAATTAGAAGATTATGTAAAATTCATTTTTCTTGATTTGCTAGTTGCGAAGGTGTCCAAAACATCATCAAAGGAAAGGTTTTTGCATATGTTATTTTCAATTGACATTATGGTTAATGCATTTAACCTCTTTTCCACTTGAGTGGACCTAAGTCGATTTTTAATTAGAGCTAATTTTGAAAATGATCGTTCTGCCTCACAATTTGTTAAAGGTATTGTCAAATATAACCTCAATGCAATATATACATTAGGAAAAACATCAATAAGATTTCGCTCATAGAGAAGTTTCGCTATAGCACTACAATTATCAATATCTGAGGAAATCGTTTTGATGTATTGATAAAAATGATTTATTTCTGTTTTTAAGTTATCATCAAGGTCGACATTATAAAACTTAATACAATTATTTAATGATTCAATATCTGGTTCAATGTCAGTTTTAAAGTTCACCAAAAATTTAAATTGAGAGTAAAACAGACTATAAGCATTAAGTCTTCTATCAAGTTCATAAATCAATTTATCGATAATAATAAAGAATGTATCAACTTCAAGCTTTTTTCTCCCGCTTAAAATAGTTTGATTTTCACTTCTTTTTGTTTTCTTTTACCAAAGTCTTCATAATTGTCCATAATTTTTTCACTTAAATTTTGTGCCAAATTCTCATATTCATCAAATTTTTTTTTTTCGTGAAATATAAATTGTTGTAAAGAACGAATTAAATCACAACCAGACAGTAAATCTAACCCAGGTTTCTGTAATTTTTCACTAACTTTATTAAAACGTTCTAAAATAGTTTGCCACAAGACACTCATAAAAGCCGCCTCAAATTTAAGAAATTTTTTCATTAACGACTTTGCTTCTCTCCTTACATATATTTTTTCTTCAATATCATTATTTATATTTTCCAAACAATTAAGAATATTATCATAATTTATAAATAATGCTCTTACCGATTCATAATGACAACACCACCTAGTTTGAATTAAACTTTTAAGACGAAGTAGTTTTTGATTATCATTTGTACTTAAATTTGTTGTTAAAATAGTCCACCTTCGTGGAGAGGACGAAAAAAAACATATAGTTTTTGTAGGTATGAAAAAAAATATATTGCTTTTCGACATGATTCAGTAGCACTAACACCAATTAAATTCAGCGAGTGACCTGCACAAGGAACAAATTGAGCAAATGAATTTTTTTTGTTTAATATGAGCTTGTAATCGTTCATATTTTCCGGACATATTTGCGGCGTTATCAAATGACTGTCCACGACAATTTTCTAAGTTTAAATTATGTTCATTTAAAAAATTATTGACGACATCGAAAAGCGATTTTCCTTTATGACTATTAACTGGAATAAAATGTACAAATCGTTCTTTAACTTCGCCTAAATATACATATCTAAAAACAATTGATAACTGATCAATGTGTGAACAATCTGGTGTAGAATCTACGATTAATGAATAATAGTTGGAAATATTTATTTCTTCAATAATTGTTTTTAAGACTTTTCTGCCCATAAGTTGAATAAGTTCTTCGCAAATAGTTTTTGATAAATAAGAAGGATTTCCTGTTCCTTGATTACCATATTTTAAAATGTGTTATTTTAAAAATGGGTCAAATTGTGATATTAGTTCTAATATCCCTAAGTAATTACCATTATTAGAAACTCCAAAAGCTTCGTTATCACCTCTAAAACTTAAGCTTCGTTCACATAAAAATTTCACAACAGCCACAACTCATTTTAAAACATCAATCCAATAATTTGTTTCAGTTCTCATATGATTTAGTAAACTTTTATCAACACGAAATTTATTATTTTGACAAGTTAACCACGAACTTACAGCATTTCTATGTTCTATACTGTTCTCATGACTAAATATTAATTCATCTGCATGTTTCCAATCATGAAAACCTGATTTTGAAAATGATGATCTCAATTTACTATCAAATGGAAATAATTTACATGGAAAACAGAAAACTGCTCCAATTGATTCAGAATATATTAACCAATGCCTAGTTATTATATCCCCATTATGTATTTTTCGATCGAATAATTTATCGGACAAAAAACGATTTTGAGTGTTAAATAAACGTTTCGAAGCCGGATATTCTTTATTTCTGTTTTGAAAATACACAGATCCTAATGTTATGCATTCTTCTCTAAAATTAGTATCTATTGTTTCAGGCCAAAGACCAGGATCTTTTGATATTTTTATTTTATTGGAATGCAATATAGATAGATTATTTATGGAAGCACTACACTGTTATTAATTAATATTGATTCTGATGAGATTTCGTCTAAATTATTTAAATTAATTTCTACTTCAAGATCTTTAACTATAGTATTACTATTAAAAGAAGAATTAATTGTTTCATTACTTTTTGTATCGTTTTGTGGTTTGAAAAATTTAAAAATAGTTGGATGATTCTTTACTTCGTCATCTTTTTGTTGTTTTAATTTTCGTTTCTCTGCACCAGAAAGATACTTTCTTGAGGACATTTTATTTTATTAAATTATTTTAAAATAAACGTATGACACGGTGTACAGATTGACGCGACGTTACTTACGAGCATGAACGACAAACTTTTACTGAGTAGGTATATACAATTACGGTATATTGGTAAAATATGTATAATATAAAATTAAAAGATAATAAAATTAATCATAAAATATATGATATAATTATTAGATATAATCTTTAAATGATACGATTATGATTAACGATAAATGATTGTAATTCCAGGTTTATTTTTATGCGAAAAACCCTCATATCTGGAGCTATAAAATAATACATATGAAATAATGAAGTATATTGTGTATAATGTAATTCGAATATTACTATTGCAGGCAATTTTAAATTATTTATATGAATGTATCTAACAATATAAATTGTTATAATTTCTTTTTAAAATTGTACAAAAATTACAATTTTATAATTTTTTTGGGGGCCCTCTTTTTTTTAGGGGCCCTGGGCTATAGCCCTCTTAGCCCCCCCCCCCTTAATCCGGCTCTGCCTATAATTATATCATGATATACATCGATACTAATTACTAGACATACAAAGTACCTATCAAACTATCTAGATATCCAATATCCAACGAGCAATATAATAATGATACGAACGTTATTATAGCCCATTCGGCTCCCGATTTTCCTAAACGGCTCCCGTTTTCAAAAAGGTCAATTCCCAAACGGCTCCTGTCGAAAAAGGGGTTACGAACAGGTCAATACCCAAACGGCTCCCATCGAAAAAAGTTTTACTATCAGGTAAAATCTGGGTAATTATTCTGTTTTTTACAACACAAATTCCTTCCCACTTCATACAGACTTAGGACTGTCTCTAAAGAGGTGTGGTTAAAAATGTGTTGTTGTTTTTTAAGGTTAAATAATAAAAATTATATTCTGTGAATTAAATGTAAAAAAATTTTAAAAAATAGACAAAAATCGTAAAAAAATGTATGTATAAAATTATAAAAAAAAATTATAGAATCGGTAAATTTTTGATACACAATTTGTTTATATAATCTTTGGTAGTTATCTTATTTGATGAAAATTCTCGGATAATGTTTTAAATGAGCTCCTGTTTTTTGTCGGTTTTGGTGTATTTCGAGCATTAATTTGTGTTTCGGATTGTATTTCGGTTAGTATGTCAATAACCTTGAAAATATTAGGATGAGCAGAAACCTACGACGAAATAATACACACAAGCTTTGGCGATTATGATACTCGCTGAATACGAGTACGTATAATATTATACATATATAATTTCGGTATACAAAAACTGTATACAGTTATTAAATGTAAAAAAAAATATAAAAATATTATTAGTGTCTTAAAATGTGCACGATTCCGTACGCTGATAAAGACCGTACGGAATCGTGTTCTACCTCTTTTTTCGACGGAAGCCGTTTGGATATTGACCTGTTCGTAAAATCTTTTTTGACGGGAGCCGTTTGGGAAAAATAAACAATAGATGGGACCCGTTTGGGTATTGACAAGAGTAACAGCCGCCGATAACACCGTAATTCCTGTTTAAGATACGTACTTATTTTATTTTATTTATTATAATTATTAGTAACTAACAGGTAGAATGAGGAACAATTATTACGAATGATAAATCCAAACATAAATAGAGCTTTCTATTTCTAATAGATAATATATTACTAGAGTCTAGAAGGGATAGTAAGTTTTATATTAAAAATAATTCGTACGAAAAAGATTAGAAACAATTATATAATTTAGATTATAGATTAAAAAACAAGTAAGTACAGTTGGTTTAAAAAATAATTGCTTGACACTTATTATACGTATTACTTAGTAAAATATGATTTATAAAATCCTTAGGTAATAAACTTTGTGCGACACCGGAAAACCCCAAGGGTAGTACAAACCTATACAAATCGTGTACAAATGAATAACGGCATTGCGAAATTTTAAATTTGAGTGGTGGGCGGGCTGGGGTTACATCCCGCCAGCCCGCCCAAGGGTAGTTTTTGAAATTAAGGGATGAAGTTTATCGTACAAATCCATACAAATGACGTACAAATAAACGGCATAGCGAAATTTTAAATTTGAGTGGTGGGCGGGCTGGGGTGACATCTCGGCAACCCGCCACTTCAATTTTATTTATATCTCGATTTTAAGTGGCATACAAATGGAGGGAATGGTCATACAAATGCATACAAATGGTGACATACCAGAAAATACCAATATTCGATATGGGGTGGGCTGGTGTGACGTACGTCCCTGAAGTTGTATGCGTGTACGTCGTTGGAAACGTTTACTCGCGACGAACGACGCCCCACCATCGTGCGTCGACCAATTTATTTAATATACAACATTTAACTTTTATAAGAATGCCAAATCTGCAAAAAACCTCACTTAGGCCACTGTAGGGCAAAAAATTCCATGACGATTAAAAAAAGTTAGTATATTTGTTAAAACTTATTTTACTTATTACTCATTTTATTTTTATTAAATTTAAGACTACGTTGGCGATAAGCATGCCTAAAATTTAATTTCCTTCACTTAATTCCTTGATTCATTTTTTTTTTTACATTAAGAATGCTACACATGCGGTAAGCAACACATGGGCATATGTTTAATAAAATTAAAAAAAAAGATAATTAAAACGGTTTGTATATTTTAAGTAAGTTTAATTATTTTATTTTTATTGAATTTATGGATTGTTGAAATGGGTGAGACCGTTTTCGACCTAAAACGTACCATTCCCTTTTCGGCCGATTCACTTTTCGACCAAATTTAAAAAAGGTCGATTTCCTTTTCAACCAAAATCGTACCCTTCCCTTTTCGGCCGATTCACTTTTCGACCAAATTTAAAAAAGACTGATATACTTTTCGGCCAAAACAAAAATTTATATAGGTAATATATGTAAAAAAAAAAATAATTGCTGTTAGTTTTTTATAAGTTACATAAAATGTTTTAAAATAATATAGAGAACATTTTTAAAATATAACAATATTAATACATTAATATTATTTTTATGTAAATTTATCACAAATCTATTCATATTATGGTTTAAAATAATTTATACATGGTAATTCTTTTATGTGGGTACACTAATTATCTCGAAAAGTATTTACTTTTTTCAAAATATTTTTTTACATTGTTTCATGTTGTTAAAAAACCAACGTTTTTACTAAAAAATTATATTTTTAAATATTTTTTATGCTTATCATTTTTTAAGTTTTTTACTTTTTTCAATGACACCATAGAGTTTTAATTTTATATTCCATAGCAGAATATTTTTCCAAGTATTTTGATTCATAAAAATCGAATTTAGGACGAGTAGTTTATGAGTTATATGTATTTAAAGTTTAAACAAGCGGAGTAGTGGTCAAACATTTTGCGGGGTAACTCCACTCCACTACGCCAATCTAAACTTTAAATATTTATAACTCAAAAACTACTAGCCCTAAATTCGATTTTTATGAATCAAAATCTTAGAAAAATATTCTGATTTGGAATATGAAATTAAAACTCTAGGTTGTTATTCAAAAAAGTAAGAACTTAAAAAATGATAAGGATAAAAAATATTTTAAAATATAATTTTTTAATAAAAACGTTGGTTTTTCAACAACTTGAAACCATGTAAAAAAATATTTTGAAAAAAGTAAATACTTCTCGAGATAATTAGTGTACCTACCCAATTAAAAGAACCACCCTGTATATTACAAAAAAAAAAAAAAAAATGAAATAAGGTTAATATAATATATTCTGCCATCGTCTGATTTTTGTTAGCGCTGATTCATTGCGTTTTAAAATAATTGTTTGAAACTAACTTAACAAAATCATACCTAAAAATGTGATTACAATATTTTAGTGATATATTTATTTTTAATTAATTATAACTCTTCGATATTTTAATAAATAATTTACTATACCTGTCATTTGTCAAGTTGTCCGTTTTGATAATGTGTTATATATTTTTCATTTTTGGATATTCTCTCTCGGATTGATTGATCTTAAGTAACTTTTGGCAAGTAAACACTTCTAAGTTTGATATAAGTTTCAGTTTGCAACTCATCAGTTAAAACCACAAGCAAATTAAATATGGATGGAGATTCTTTATAAAAGCTTCGATTGAAATTTGCATGGAAGGACTCGCAGGTATTTGTCGTGCGTTATATACTAGAATTTGCTGATGCCCATATCTCTGGAGGATAGTCACAATCTGCTGTTAAATAGTTGTCAACGAGATGGTCAGCATATTTGATGACTTTATCGTCTATAGGACGAACAGCCATAAAGTTTTGAAGAAAACAATCTAAAACATTATTTGGTTCTAGAACAAGCAATCCAAAAGTGTGGCGCAACCATTTTCCTGTTTCCGCAGATCGATCTTGATGTTCAGTAGCCAGTCCTACTTGTTAGATTTGGCGATACAAAGCCTGAGTTAAGTGGAACCTACACCCAATAGTTTGAGTTTGTGGCCAAATTTCATAAACTGCGTTAATTATAGCTTTTTCAAAGTCTATTGTTACATACTGCGGCAATAATGTTACGCCTAAAGAAGTGCATTTCTGTTATATAAAGCGAAATGTATGACTGTATGTTTCGGTAGTCTTGTTAGGGAGTAAACAAAAAAATAATGGAATATAATTTCCGTTTTTAAAACCGTGGATAGTGAACATTTGAGTAAAAAAACGAGCTGAATATTTAAATGTCCCGTCCATGTATAATGTCTCGATTTCTTTTAGGAATAAAATGTTCGAGGTACATGCAAATATAAATTATTCTTTTTATCATTCACTAATAAAAAACGCTCACCTTGCTTAGTTTTTAAGTTCATTTTTTCCAACGATAAATGGACTTTTTCTAAACTCGTTGGACACGCTGGCAATACTTTGCGCCGAGCCTCGTATACATTCTTTCATATCCTTTTAATGTCTGCTGTAGTAAACTGTATGAATTCAATATTTTCACCAGCTTCTTTTAAAATGATTGTTTTTGGTCTAACTTAGGGTGCATCGGCTGCTTTCCGTTTACAGTGTTTACACGCTGAGCTAACAATTTGCCTAGATATTGTATACCGATCATATGGCGTATGGTTGTGTAATAAATTTTCATGATGATCTTGTACGACAATTTTATTTTCTGTAAACACTTTAGCATAACAATCTCTTTGAATACATCGCCAACGTGTAGAATTTTTTTAAAGTTTTTCATCACTGATCCGACACTAAATTTGTAACTATTTAAAACTAATAACGGGTTTTCGCGAATGCTTTCAATAAATTCAGCCATATTAAGTAAAATATAATAATATTATGAACGTAAAAAACTTATAAAAACAATGCAATATACGAGTATATGATACACACATAGGCACTATATAACTATTGCACAAGTTTCGATTTTACAAAAAATTAACGAGTAATGAGAGAATTTCATCAGTTATTGATATTTTATCTTGGCTATAAATGATAGTACTCTACAATACGTATAACGATCGATCTTTTGAACACACTCATTTCAGTTTGGTGCTTATCTGTGTGACTGTAATCTGTAGATTGGTATATAATACGGTCACCTTGATTTAATTTTAGGTTTTTCCATTTTATCCTACAATTGCATCTGGAGAATTATTATTTGTAAAAATACAATTCGCAACAAAATTATTTACAAAATGATTTATACATACACATTAAAAATTATCCCTATTATTTCATTTGTAGTGATCACGTCGCCTACAGGTATCAGTAGTCGAGGATGATCTTGAAAGGTGACTCTTTAGTTAATTTAATTTTAATTTAAAATAAAACATTGGGGGTTGTTTCCGATGTAAAAGTGAATATCCTTGGTGCATTATAGAGGTCAAAAGTAAACATTTTCCAACAGTTTTAAAAAAAAATCGAGAAAAACAAAAAACAAATGACAGAAAAACGGGAATTTTTACGCAAAACCAGTTTTGGAACAAATCGATTTTTTATATGGTTGTAATTCAAAAACTAATCACCGTAAATACTTGAAATTTTCACCCAATGTTTATGTTAGTAATATCTATATACAGTTTAATTTTCAAAAAATTTCGACTTTTTTGAGTTATTTATAGACCACTGAAATTTTCGATTTTTTTGAGAATTTTTTTTTGAAGTGTCAGTAAAAAAATGTTGGACGACCAAAAAAACTTGAAAATTTAATACAAGTTTCCTTATGAGTTGTTCTTATTGTAGCTAAAAAAAAAATAAAAATTGTTAGTCACAATTTTTTTTATAAGAGTTTATAGTTCAACTTTTTACGAAATCTATCGAAAACGCGAAAATTTGCAAGTAATTTTGAAGTTGAAAAATCATAAATTTTTTTGTGTTTATAACTAAGGATTAAAAATACAACACTAAGTTTTCCATAAGTTTCCTTCAAATATCTATAGTGAAAACTCGAAGAATCATTTAGGAAAATTTTAAGTGCGTTTGAATTCTAAATTTTTATGAAATAGCGTAACGATAACGATTTATCCTCAAACGATTTTAAATATTTGTTATTATTCAAAAAGTATAAGTCGTAGATAAATAAAAATTTTACCAGTTATTTAGATTGGCATTTACTTTACATGATTTAATTTTCAAAATATTTTGACTTTTTTTGAGATATTTATAGACAACTGAAATTTTCAATTTTACTGAAAATTTTTTTTTGAAGTGTCAATAAATTTTTTTTGGCCCAATCAAAATACTTGAAATTTCAATACAAAGTTTCTCATAAGTTATTCTTATAGTTATTAAACAATTATAAGAATACATAGGCACAATTTTTTTTTTTATTAGCATTTGAAGTTTAAATATTGACAAAAATTCGTCAAAACCAAGAATATTTTTTTTTGTGTCTGTCATCACGTTTTGGGGCAGTAAAAGTGCTTCGATTTTTGACTTCAGTACCTTATTCGATCAGAAAGTGAATCTAGTTGGTACTTTTGACCCCCCCAAATTCTCAGTATTTTTCTAAATAATCGGGATAAACAAACAAAAAATTAAGGGAAAAACGAGAAAATTTTACGCAGAATCAGTTTTCGACAAAATCGATTTTAATTTTTGATGTAACTTTAAAACAAATGACCGTTGATACATGAAATTTGCACTGAATGTTTATATAGGAATTTTCTATATTTGATATAATTTTCAAAATATTTAGATTTTTTTGAACTTTTTAGTGACATTTTAATTTTTCAACTATTTTAGTTTTTTTTTTCTATAAATATCGATAAAAATATATTTGTAGGGTAGAAAAGCTTGAAAATTGAATACAAGGCTCTTAACATATTGTTACAATATAAGTTGAAAAATAAAAGAAATTCATAGTCACAATTTTTTTTTATAAGCTTTCAAATTTTGAATTTTGACAAAATACGTAAAAATCACAAAAATTCGCAAATTGCTTTAAGCTAGAAATTCATAAAAAATTTTCTTTTTAAATCTAAGATTTGAAAATTTAATACAAAATTCCTTACAAATTTGTCAATCTTTATCACAAAAAAATTTCCGCCGGGAATTCAAATTTAATTTTTATTATCATTTGAATTTCAAATATTGACAAAAATTCGTCAAAACCATGAATATTTGCAAATTATTTTGTAGTTCAAATTCAATTGAAAAATAAAATATTTGTTTCAAAATAGAATATATGACAATATTTAAATATAATATATCCTAGACTGACAAATCATCTCCGTTCAGAATCGTTTTTCGTATACAATGATACCTATCATTGCATTCAAATCTAACCTACTCTAGTCAGAGGTCCACCCCACCACCTAATGTACAGCAGAGCGACATCCACTTACCCGCTTTTTATTGTTAATTTTATAATTTACAAACCATACAAAATTAACCTTTTGAGACAGTCCAAAGTCTGTTTGAAGTGAGAAGGAGACATCATTCTAGAAATACTATAGGTCAAGGATACCTAACCTTTAAGAACTGCTAGTCAACCACTTTCTCCTAATGAAATCAGAATATAGTAAATCCTATAAAATTGACTTTCATGGATATAGATGCACATTATAATTAATCAATTAATTAATAATGCGAAAAAAACAAATTTGTTTAACAGTTAAATTAAAAATTGTTTGAATATTTTATAGGTTTTTCATATAGAAAACATTTGTTTTAAATTTGATTGAATTTTTCTATTTTTTCTATAATTATGTTATAAGAGGGGGGGGGGGAGTTCATTTTAGATACTGTTCAACCGATTTTTTTACAGTTCTTACCAATGATGAAAGGATTCAAAGAGAATTACCTTTCATAGTCACAAAGTACAGGTGCTATTTTTTGTATCCCTTGTATATTATTTGGAGGAAATTCTGTTTTTGCTTCAACTGGGTTTTTGGATTGGAAAAGAATGGGTCATAGTATTACATCACACGAGCAATCGCCAATTCACAAATCAAATACATTGGCTCTAAAAAATCGAGGAACATTAAAAAATAGGATTGTCAGTGGATTATTGGACCAAATTAATGGTGAAGTTCATTATTGGAAAAATGTTTTTAAGAGAATTTTTGTAGTGGTTAAAACTTTGTCAATAAGAGGATTGGTATTTAGAGATGACTCAGACAAAATTAGAAGCCAACGCAATGGAAATATTTTTATGTCAATGGAATTAATAGCACATTTTAATCCATTTTTAGCTTCTCAAATTTCTAAATATGCTGATAAAGGAAAATGGTCAATACTTATCGTTTTATAAATATTATGAACCATTAATGAGTAAAAAGGTCTTAAAAAATATTGTAAGAAAAGTTCAAACAGTAAAGTATTTTTCTATAGTAGTTGATTCGACGCCTGATGTTTCAAATTCCCACCAATTATAATTTATATTAAAATATGTTTTAGATGGGCATAATATGGGACGTTTTTGTGTTTCTTAGAAAGCACTGAATATAAGTCTAAACGATTAGCTGATGTTCTGTTGACTACTCCTTAACATTGATTCAGCCAGCACGAGATGACAATCTTACAATAATGTCAGCAATATGTCTCGTGCCTTCTCAGGCCTACAAGCAAGAATCAAAAAGGTTAATCCATTGGTTGAGTATGTTCCTTATGCAGCTCATTCTTTAAATTTGGTTGGTAATTGTGCTACAAGTTGTTGCGAAGAAACTTATAATTTTTTTGAATGTTACAAGCTGTGTATTGTTTTTTTCTAAGTCAACTCAACGTTGGGAAATGTTAAATGTAACATGGGGTGTAAAATGTCCAAATACGAGCCTGAAAATAGGTTACTATAATGCATATTATGTTAAATTTAAATGCAATGACAGTTAACACTGATATGAAAAACTATTCTGAATGGAGATGATTTGTCAGTCTATAGGATATATTATATAACCTAAATTTAAATTATAATATATTTTTATACGCTCACAAAATGTTTTCCATATTGACTCTGGAATCACTATTTTTGGCACTTCATTGTATGATTATACTAAGAAGAAAAATTAGCAATCGATTGCTACCACCCCTAAATCATGGTTATTGAAAAAATAGAATAATGAAACTCATTTTGGTGGAACATTTCAAGAGAGGTTAAAGTCTATACTCAATTGTATCTATTGTACCGAACTCCCGAATCTGTCTCGGATCAATGCGGAAGTGGAATCGCCCATCAAAAGGTCTACCAATGTTATGGTATCATCACAATACGTATACTTATATTCTTATTATTACGCCAGCAGCGTTCAATCAATATCGTTCTGTACTTCTGTAGTCTGTGCCTCCTGACACCATGCTCTTCTTATATCCAGTCATCCAGATTGTACATAATCATTCGTATACCCGAATGTAAGTGCTATAGGTACGCTACAGCTAGTCAGTATTAGTAGTATAATCCATAGGGATTAGCACCATTGTTCATTAAAAAAATATTTACTCATTTAATTTCTATTTATTTAAATTATTTTGTAAAAACACAATCACACAAATAAACATATTAATAAATAGGCAAGAATCCCAACATTAAACCTATGCAGTGCTTAAACTGAACATAATTTTATTAATTTGTTTGATTCCATGAATTATTACATTGTACTGTGGCCTGGGGGTGGGTAGGAGAACGGCCACAAAAATGTACGTCGCCAGAAGTTGTACACATGCGTGCAACGCTATCTATTAACTATAAAGTTAATATACACTTAACATGGGTAGTTCATTGTGTTTTTGGAATTATCACATATTATTATCAATCATTATAAAATTGTATTATTTTATTATATTAAGTAATGACAAAGAAATAGTTGCGTCTTGTGTTTAATGTTCATGTTTATATAATATATATATTTCATAAGATTTTAGGATAAAATAATCAAGCAAACTATATTAAATTTATATACAAACTAACCGTTAAAAATCATTTACAATTTGTATAAATATTGAAATATATACGTAAACT
The DNA here is from genome assembly GCF_037042655.1 of Diuraphis noxia. NCBI lineage: Eukaryota > Metazoa > Arthropoda > Insecta > Hemiptera > Aphididae > Diuraphis > Diuraphis noxia. Next base: position 38,141,100 of record NW_028301713.1, on the reverse strand, counting down.
AAGTTTATAATAATTAACTTCTAATAGTTTTAAAAAATGTGTCATTAAAAACTACTTAGTTCAACTTGTAATTAACTGTTTGGTTTTTATTCTTAGTGAGTATATAAATTTTAAAAAAATTACTGTGAAATCTTCAAAAAAAACCTGACTTTATCAAACTTCTGTTCATATGCTTAGACATAATTTAAGTGCAGTTATATATTTATAGTTTTAAATAATTAGCTAGAATACTCCTAAATTTTTTAAATTGTCTTTAGCAACCTTAGAAACTCTCCTTTACTTATTGGAATAAAAACAAATATTTCATATTTTATGCATACTGTAATCGTACTAAAATATTATTTGTAAATAAACTTAACCGTTACAGAGATTAAAGATTATTATTATAAGGTAATAGTAGTATAACAATATAAATAGTATATGAACAACAATGAAAATTATTTTGCCTTTTGTAACAATTGTTAATTATTAATTAAAATTTTTAGGTAAATTTCTTCACAATAAATTGAAGTTAACTCCAGTAACAAGGATATTCAAACAACTTAAAATCTTGCAATACAGAACAATAAATAAATTATACTTATTTTGTATAACATTAAACTGATAATAATGGTAAATAAGTGTAGTGTAATTGGATGCCAAAGCTTGTACATGAAAAAAAAAGTAAAATTACACAGGTCATTATATAATAAGTATATCACTCTTAATGCTTAAGGCATATTTTTTTTTTTAATGAATTTTTGATAAATATTAATTTATTTTCATTTCTACTTAAGATTTCCACTTGAAAGGGAAAACATTTTGCCTTCATGGATAGCTATAACTGGAAGAGAATCAAGTTGGAAACCTAAGAACAGTAGCAGATTATGTTGCAATCATTTTATTGAATCTGACTATAAACTTGGTCATAAAAAAGGTATTTTAAAACCAACAGCAATACCATCCATTGAATACCGAGTTATAATTCCGGTAAGTTGTAGTGATATTGAAGTATTAACAAATAAATTATTAAATACCATAATGGTATTGTTATTTAGTATTAACTTAATTCTAGTGTTAATTGCTTGAAACTTAAAATGTATTTAGGTTCTTAAATGGAAAATAAAAGATTACTATCTTTATAAATGTTATACTGTACCTATACTTATCTAGTAGGTACTATACTTACAAGTAACAATTTCTACCTACTTAATATATTTTAAACTTAACAATTATTGGCTGTTAATAGCAAATTATAACTATTATTAATTACTTCATCAAACCCCCATAGGTGTTATTTTTCTGGTGGATAGAGAGGTGGAGGCATATCAGAATATATTAATATAACTGGCCTACATATTGGTAATAAAATATATTATCAACCATGATTTAAAATCATAAGAATTTTCCAACAATTATACAAATATAATAAAGATACATATTATAACCTGAAGTTTGAATGAGGTCTCATTCTCATTTTTTTTTTTCGATCATTCAGATCACAATTAAACAGGTACAAGATCGCTAGATCGAGACATTGAATATCGCTTTTACATTATTTTGTGATTACATTATTAGAATTTGATAAATAAATTGTTCTAAGTTTATTGTGATTTGTGAGCCTGAAAAGGAAGTTAACATTACCTGTTATCAAAATAATGTGTTTGCTTAACAAGTTAAACAAAGCTCAAGCACACTCCAATTATAACCATTTTATTAGATTTGCATAGACTTTTTTGAAGTTTTATTTTTTTTGAAAAAAGTATTTTAATACTGATAAAATAGAATTTTATCATTATGCTATCATAATTCTTATTATTTTTTAAGACTGCGGATACTAGACAAAATTCACAAATCAAAAATCCAGATTTTTAATATTTAGCTATTCTTCATAAATTTTTGCCAACTTTATTGTATGTTAACCACTGAGTATCCTCCCTAATCTCACGATTCGTGTTTTTTACTTCTATTTATTACTTATCAAACCTATTCATTGTACAAAGAATATGTATAATTTAAAAATTTACTTCATTCAAAAAAAAATTTTAAATTTTAAATTTTAAAATAATATTAACATATTTTCAATTGGTTGTTTTAGTTGCTTATAAATTATAAGCCACTAAATTAAGTTTAAGTTATAACTTAGGCATATACTTTAATTCCATATCGAATTTAAAAATACCCACATAATTGTATTGTGTGAAAGCTTAAATGATTTCAAATCAGTTTTAGTTAAATTCTATACAGAAACTATTGTGATAATTAATAAGTAAGAAAAACATGTTCAATTCAAAAATTAAAAACCCACAGAGCGAATGATTAAATGATAAGACGTTCATTTTATACATGACATTTATAAAATCAATAAATTATTGAAATACCTTGAACTATTAAATATATAGTATTGGCTAATAATTTAGATAGAGATTTATTACCTACTTTACTATCAATCTTACATATGGATCAGTAACTGAATCAGTAAAATACTAAAATACTAACTGTAATTATTGTTATTATTATGAAATGTAATAATTAAGTTTTATTTGTGTTATAATGTGATTAATACACTATATAATATTGCACATTTAATGTTATAAATTTTAAATTTATTTTTAGAGATACAGAAGAGCCAATTCAGAGTTGTTTCCCGCATTAAATCAATTTAACAGCTTAAATACATTGATAAGTGTTGAACACAATGTGGTAATATTTAATATAATTTTATTACCTAAACAAATAATTGCTTATGTAAATTTTTCATTACAGATATAAGAAAATTTTGAAAACAATCAGACAGCTAGCTTTACCAACCTCGACAAATAGATATTTATACATTTAATGATTATTATATAGGTAGTATTATATCAAGGAAATAGTTCCATGAAAATCAAAAGTAATAAATATAATATTTTTAACTAAGTACTAATAATTTTATTCATGAAATTTGGATGTTATTATATTATATTGAGATTATTTTAAAATAATTAATTTAAAAATAATATTATAATAATAATAATAATAATATATTAATTGGTAATGTGTACTTAAATTTAATATTTTTGTTTCTAGACGATTTTGTTAAAGCTAAAGAAATATTAAGTAAAGCAGAGTATAGGTCGGATTTTGAAAGTGACTCTAGTACTGCATTGAAAATGCGCAAAGTTTATGCTGCAAAATCATTTAGTCATAGTGATGAATTTGATGAAAATGTTGATCCAATAAGTAATAATATTCCTCCATTTCCAAATCCACCTAGTAATTATATACATGAATCATAAAATTAAAATTATCAATTAAAATTAAAATACCTGGTTCAATTTCAAAGGATAATTGATTAATATGGAGATCAATATCTTCAAATAAATTTGGGGAAAATGAAGACAACTGTGGAACATTGAGTTCCAAGTTTTGACATCCTAAAAAAATTAAAGGAGAAATTGGATCATAATTAAAAGTACCAAGACATTTTTAAATTTTTTGGGATGGTGTACCGACTATCACTGGCTCTATAATAGTTAAATATTGAAATTAAATAACTGTAACATCATTAATAACTACTCAAAATTGTATGTTACCCAAATTAAATAAACATTTTTGAGATGAAACAACAGAAGAACATAATTGCTTTTCATAAATAGGTTTCTGGATGGATTTATAATTTTTTTACCTATGAATAGTTTTGACATTTCTGTAGTATCATATTTATGACATTTTTTTTTTTTTAACTATTAAACAAACGCTTTTTCTCACTATTATGTTTCTTAGTAGATGTATATTTTTTCTTTTGCTAAGTAAAATTATTTTAGTTTATTAAAAATCAATTTATTATTTTTATTTTATGATTCATGTATATATATAATTACTAGGTGGATTTGGAAATGGAGGAATATATTATTACCAAGATTATTACTTATTGGATCAGAATTTTCATCAAATTCATCACTATCACTAAATGATTTTGTTGCATAAACTTTGCACATTTTCAATGCAGTACTAGAGTCACTTTCAAAATCCGACCTAACTCTGCTTTATTTAATATTTCTTTAGCTTTAACAAAATCGTCTACAAACAAAAATATTAAATTTAAGTACACATTACCAATTAATATATCAAATGCATGTCACACCTGTTTTATTTAAATATCTTTTTAATATTATAAACGTCCCAAGTAGTTGTAGGTGTATTTGGAATTTCCATTGATACAACAGCACGGTCATAGAATTTGAAGTTTTTGTAATTTGGAAAGAAACTTGATTTTTCATTAATTAACCAATTACTTGGAATAATTTGTAATCCATCCTCAAATTCAACAACCAAAAATCTACAAATTTACATATTAATAATTTGTATATCATATATAAGTTTTATTTTAATTTGTACCATTATATTATTATTAAGTATTAAAATGTAGGTATACCTTGATTATTGTTAAGGTAACCATAATTAAGTAGGTACCTATAATTAGTATTTAGAAAAATTTACATATCTAGTACCTATATCATCACTATCAGAATGTAAAAGAGGAAAAACTACATATTTATTTATATTCCAAGGAAGTCTATAGGGAAAACATTTTTTTTTTTGCTCCTGACAAATGGACCAAGTACTTATTGATGACAATTTACCTACTACATAAATACCAAGTAATGATGATGGACAAGGAGTTTTATAAAGATTATCTTGCTCCAAAAATTGTTTTCCTTTTAAGCCAAATAATTTAGAATTTGTATCAAACAAAAATTCCTTAATTAAAATAATTTCACCAGTTTTTAATATACAACAGTTATTATTTGAGTTATTTGATATTAATGTAAATCCATTGAAATTGAAATAATTATTTTTGTTATTACAAGATTAGCACTATTCATATTTTTTATATTCCCAAACAATCCAATATTTTGTCATTCTACATATCGCCGACTAATTTGTTGTAATGGTTTATCACTTTTACGAATCATTTTTTTCGATTGCTGCATAAAATTTTCGAATTTGAAAGCACTAAATTGGTCAAGTTTTCCATGATATTTAACATCATCTGCCAAGTGTAAGAGTCCATGAATATATTATGAATACCATATACGAGTAAAACTTCAAAAGAAATAACAAAGTGTCTTAATAACTCTTCAGAATAGTTTATAAGTTTTAAATGTAATTAATTGGATGATAAGATAAATATAGCTACATGTAATGATAAAAAATGATTATAAATATCTTTAGAAACAATATCTTTAAGAACAACAGGGCCACTGTAAAGGAGAAATTGTCTAAATTCTGTGGCTTTCCATTGTTTATAAACCATTAATGATCGAGGCTTTCTTTGAAATTCTAGAGGCAAAAATATACTTACATGTTTCAAAAGCCTATCAGAAATAAGACATAATTTTCTAACCTGAAGTCTAACACTCAAACGATTAGTTGTCCATAGTTTAAATAGTTTTTTTACTACACCTAAGTATACGAGATGCATTTAATCTAATGGAACTTGTGCTACTAGATCAAAATTTGGAATGTCAATTATAGGGCATTCACCTAAATGATATTCATCAGAATAATTTCGAAAGTCATTATCATTTCGAAGTTTAGCAACTATTGGAGAAAAACATACTCCTTTATTATGATATTCTCCTTCAATACAACATTTAGTGCAGCTATAATACCCACTATGCCCTTTGACATTTAAAATAAATGATTTTGCTGGTGTGTCAGCGGTTAACATTCTAATTTTAAGCATTATTATTTTATTTTTTGCTTATAAGTTATTTGTAGACTTGATCCCCAACTCTCCAAGTCATTAATAAATAGTAATTATAATATATTATGTATAATAAATTGTCAATAATCAAATATTATGTTAGTATAATATCATAAGTTTAAAATTGTATAATTATAATATAATAGGTAACATAAATTATCAATAATCAAATATGTTAGTATAATATAGTACGTTTAAAATTAATTGTCATGCTTGTTCATTAACAATATAATATAATATGTATATAAATTAATTTATATATATAACTAGTTAGTATTTATACTTAATTTTGTGGTATATTTTTGAATTGAATTTTTACATAAATTAAATTCCTTTATTGCCTTTTTTTACATTTTAAATGCTTTTTTTATTAATTATATTGCCTTCTAATCCTAACCCTAATTATAACTATTAAGCTTTATGTATACAAAGAATTTTTGAAGAAGCTATTAACCAATATTGTCGACTAATGATGACACTGTTGATTTTGCTAATTATTAATTATATAGTAATTGGTAGGTACTTGTGTCAAATCCAAATATCCAATTTTATTTTTAAATAATATACTGTTTCAAATTTATCAGTATACATTATCAGCTGCAGTTCAGTTGGTAAAGATAAGCGATAATATTGATAAGAGCATAAGGCCGCCATCTTGTAGCATTCGGCGTTTTCTGTCTCTAGACGCTAGTTATACACCCGACCATAGTTGGGATTTTAATGGAGACCAGACCATGGTCGGACTGATAGCAGACACACGACCATGGTCGGACTGATAGCAGACACACGACCATGGTCGGACTGATAGTAGACACCCGACCATGGTCGGACTAATTTAATAGTCTGTAGACACACGACTATCATAATATAATTATAATAATAATTAATTAATATAATTACAGAATATAATATAATTAACCAACGTAAGGGAATGAATTATTATTAAATAATTTAATAATATTAACGTAAATAAAGTATAAACTAAAAAGAGGTAAGTGCTTTTATTATTATTATTTCTTTAATTTACATGTATCACAAAACCAATATTTCCCATTTTGTTTTAATTTGGCACAGTGCACATGATGCCAGACTAAACAAGAGTCACATAAAATTGAATTTTGATCAGCTCCTATGTCACTATTACATAATGGGCATACTCAGCTAATATTCTTTTTTGTTTGTTTAATTACTAAATAATAAACACTTTTTTAAAAAAAACACTGTTTATATCAATCTCACTTTCTATAATCCCATTAAACACATCTGAATAGTGTTTAACATCTTCTTTTTGGATTGTATACTTATCTTTCCTCACCTTGTTGACAACTGCCTTATTTGTGAACCAGTGAACCATTCTATATTCATATTTTCTTTAAGGGGGCTGCGGCACTACAATTTCTAAGGAGTTGTGTATAGGCAATTATCTACATTACTGTCTAGTGGCGTGTATGTATGTGTAAAGTAAATGAACGTTAGTGTGCGTGAGCCGTGAATTTCCACGAAACTTTAAACAATAGTAATGATAACGACGCCCAATATTTTAATAACTGCATAAAACCGGATTATATGACGCAAGTCCCCACGGCCATAACTTACATCTTCACGTAAATATGTACTAAAATACGTAAACATTTTTTTCACTGTTATTTAATATTTATTATTTATTAATTATTATAGTATTATACATAGGTTATGAACCAAAAAATGATTTGACCATCGTGATAAATGAATAATAAAAACATTTTTTTTTAAAGGGTTATAATTTATGTACTTTTTAAATTCTCGTAAATATTATATTTATTCGTTCAATATTAGACTGTCTTTTAAAACTTCGGATAAAAAGTATTCTGTAAAAAACGTTGTTAGTCGAGACTTCATATTTTTATTCCAGAAATCATTGTCTTTTTCAATTTTTTCATACATCAAACCTGTATACAAATAACTTATTTATTATACATTTAAATTAAAATCCTATTAGTTCAAAACAAAATAATATTACCTTTAGGTGTCCAGATACAAAAATAGCAAAATATTTTGAGTGTTAATGCAGTTGACCCTGGACTTGATAAAAGTAACTATCATTTCTTTTTAGATGTAGTTGACCGTTTTCAATAGTGCAACTTTTTATTTTTTTCATTAAAATTCCTTCTTGAGTAAAACTCTTAGCAGACGCTGGACATTTAATTTCGACAAGACTATTATTGTCTATTAGTCCATCGGGAGACGCCGCTAAAAATTATAAATTTGCATCTACAAATAAACCTGCATTTTCAATTTTTTTTTCCAATTTTTTTCTCCAATTCTTCTTTAGCCATATCTTCGTGTGCAATTCCATATCGCGTAGCCGCATTACCACTTAAAGTCCCATACAACATTTCTTTTATTACCTTTTCGCGAGACGTGGTTTGGCGCATTTTACATAATTCACCAAACACTGAAGCAGTGAGTCTAAAAAATAAAAATGTAAGTATACATTTTAAAACATTTAAATCTCATATAAACTTATTATTTTGTTAAAAAAATATGAAATATCTACCTTTTTTTTTGCTCCAAATGCCATTCATCACATTGATGTTGTCTTTTAGTATTCATCTCTAAGTTTTTCAGTTAATTTTCAATTGTCCATGAACTTATTTTTTATTTGTTAGATTTCAACATCAGTAAGTTCAGAAAGTGGGTCATGAGACACATTTCCATAGTTTTCATCAGGTCCTCCTATTGTTGTACATTTTTTCTATTTTTTGGTCCACTAAAAAGACATCGCCGTCGTTTTCGAGTTTCAGCTCTTACTACTCGTATATGCCTTTTAATATACATTTTTGTAAATCTCCCTCGGCTTTTATTTGTTACATGTTTATTAAACAAAGAAAGACGGTTTGGTCCTGAATTATATGCAGTGACTGCTGCGCTACACCTTAGTTGATAAGACCCTTTCAATGAAAAATGTACGCGTTTCCCTCCGACATATTTGGTTAAAATTAAATTATAAAGTTCAAAAATTTTTCTATTTATATCTAAGTCTTAAAAATATATTAAAAAATTCCCCTTAAATTTTCCTAAATTTAACAAATAATATAAATAAGTTTACTGGAAAGTCAAGTTAATTTTTACGTGCGTTTGAAGTTACATATTATATATTCACTCGTAAATTAACAAATTCTCATACAACAATTATTTTCTTATATTGTCGTTATTCAAAAACTATTAACTTGAAATTTATATATTATGAGTTATTTATAGTTAATTTTTAGTTTTTTATTCTATAAATCATAAATGTCATTCATACATACGGTACACAAATAAAAATTACATACCTTTCTTTTGACCTTTACAAAAATACGATTGGCATTTAGTGTGGTCTCCGAAAACATGATTAGGTCCGTTTGTTATATCTGCTTTGAGTAAATCACCATTGTCAGATACAGAACTTATCTCCTTAATAATAAATTCTTTCATCTGTTCATCAACATTTTGGTCACCTTATGCGTTTACAGTAATAAAAAAATTATGATAATTTTATAATACTTACGATGTGGCTCGTAGATCTTCACTAATTTTGTTTTTTTTTTAAATACCACCATGAATACACTTAAGTTTTAAAAAATAATATTTTAAGCACTCAGGAGTAAATTCCAATTTCTTGGGGTATTTTACTCGAGCTACTTTTAATGTACGAGAATCACTTGTTGAAAAGTCATAATAAGTTGATTTTTTATACTGCTCTAACTTAACTAAAAAGTCGGCATATGTGTCAAATGTATCACCAATTTTCAACATTTTCATAAATATATAATAAATATAAAATATAAAGTACAACTTTAGATAATATAACAGGTCACTGCATATAATATAGTTAAAAGAACACTGTAATAAAGTAACATACAAGCTTTAGTTCAATACATCCTAATACCTGGTGTTATCTTGAATGTCGGAGTTGGGTGTATGTTCTATTGTACTCTACTATTATAGTCATTATTGTTTAAAAATTATCTTAATAGCATCAATATAAGGGTAGTATATATTGGGTTTTACTTCAAGGCCAGTTTAAATTTAAAAATTATGCAAATTCAAATACAAATCGCCGCGCATTTAATAAAAATATGGTCGTGTGTCTACTATCAGTCCGACCATGGTCGGGTGTCCATTAAAATCCCGACTATGGTCGGGTGTATATACACAGCTTAAATGGAAAATGATTAAAACAAGAATGGGATTTCAATATTTTTAATAATTCTGATAAAGATATATGAGAAATATTTTCTTCTACAGCCCAGGCAACAATTAAATCTTTGAAATCAGTGTTTAAATTTGTAATAGATAATGTTTTATTAAAATCATTATTAGTAAATTCAATAGAAAATGTAGTATCTATCATAGGATCTGTAGATTTGTTTAATTTATTTAAAACTGTATGAGTAAAAGAATTAAGGGAACTATCATTAATGTATGATGTAGCAATTTGATTTTCAGAAACATCTGATTGATTAGTTTGACTAGTAACATTTCTGGTGGGATTAATTAAATAATCAACTTCATTGTTTATTAATCTTTGCTGATGTCTATAAGAAATAGAATCAATTGATTTAACCATTTTTTTCGCACAAATTCTATAAAAAATAAAAATATTTTAATTAGGTACTGACCATTGACCAAACTAATAACTACCTATCTCAAGAAAAAGATTGATAATACGTATCACAACATTATAATAAAACCAATATTGTAATAATACATAAATAGGGTTTTCACACTATAATACCACAGAACAATAATAATACTATATAAATGCTAAGTAGGTACTTACTTTTTAAATAAACATTTCTCATTTGACGACATATTGTTAATAAATGAATAAGTCGCTGGTATTATAATGGTATTATGTACTGTAGACTTGCGGCAACCAAAAAAATGTACAATTTCAGATGACTTGTGTAGTTGTGTAATATTATTCGACGACGAAGAACTTCAAGAAGCGAGATGACACACTGCAATGCGGGCAGGTATTACTGTATTAGACATTAGAATGGCAGACGGCTGTGCTACAATTTACAAAACGTAATATCTTATCTTTTCTATGCGTATAAATTTAGTTCGTTGCGACGTGGAAACTGGAAAGTACAAACTCTTAATAAAAATAATATCTTATACTTCGGATAGGTAACACTGAAAATTGAAAATATAACATTCGTTGAAGATTCAAGGTTCAAATTCACAAAACATAACTGACAAAAAACATGACATGCTTACTTTACTGTTTAGTGTTTACGTTCAACTGTCTACTTATTATTATTTAGATAATTATGTATATCTCAATATCAGAACTCAGCCACCCGAACCGACACGACGAACATTGTGCAGCCGCGTCAATTATCTATAGTCAATACAATACAATAAAATAATTTAGGTACGATAGCAAATAATTGCGTATCACAAAAACCGCGTATACAGTTAAACCGTGTATAGTGTATACCAATCAGTGGCGTAATTTGGCCATGTTTGTGGGGGGGGGGGGATAAAATATTTTAATTGCCTATAAGCTATACCCCCTCCCATAAAAAAAATAAAAAGTATTTATTATAAGCACATTTCAGAATTCAGAGTAATATAATAAGTACACATGAGACATGGAATAAATTCCGATTAAGTGTACAAATCGATAAGTTATTTTTAGTTCAATATGACTACGGTAAAATATTAGGATAGGATAAGATAGGACAGATATGACAATAGTCTTTCGATCGTCGTCGATCCACGATAAAATAATACTTTACTGCTCTGTGGTTTATTTTTGTACCACTACACAATGCATAAACAAAATCAAAACTTACACAAAACATATTTATATTGCAATAGTGATACTTATAAACTTGCGTGGCTGCATTTAAAACGAACTAGGTGCGAAGTATTTATGTACAACTAGCATAAAGGATTTGTTTTTTTTGTATTATTTCTATAATGTATAAAATATAGGCTATTTATAATAATATTAATTCGCCGAGGTATTTGATTTCAATATATAAATTTATATATAAAAAAAAAAAATAATAATATTATTAGATAAAGAAGTACATAGGTATGTAGTTAATCAATCTTAAAAAAAAGGTCATGGGGGGATACGACACCCAAATCCCCCCCGTAATTATGCCACTGTACAGCAGAGTGATATCCACTTTTTATTAACCTCGATAAGTGACATGAGTGCATTATTATACAATATTTTTGGATTATTATTATTTTTTTCACGTAAAATATATCTTATATTCTAATAGATAAACTTATGCCTACTTCCTATAATTCTGATATAAAATAACTATTATAATTTTATGATAACATGAAGTTTTTTTTGTAAAAAAAGGTATTTGACAAAAATTTGTAGAGATTCCCCGATTTCTAAAAATTTTTCATCGGGTTCTACAAACGGTTAAGAACCGCTGCCTTGACGATTGAAGTTTTAAATATTTTTAATTTGTTTTTGTGTTGATGTCAATAAAAAATCTTTAAGACAATAGATTCTTTATAAATTTTTAGTATAGCTTTTTAAACAGTTATTTTTATAGACATTTGAAGTTAAAATTTGGACAAAACAAGATATTTAAACGAATAATAATAATTTTAGTCATTTTGTAGAAAACTGTCTAAAAAAGTCTTCTCTGAGGTTCGTTTTAGGTAATAGGTTGTCAATTATTCAAATTTAACTCATACATTACTACATTACGGTATAACAGTAACTTATTACTTGAATTCTTACTCAATGAAAATGTATACAGTCGATAGTTAACACTACAGTGGAGTGCACTCTTTTTTAGGTACTTACATTTTTCAGTATGAAGATTTTGTATATAGTTGGATAAATTATGTGGTGCTGAATACCTTGTTGTTAAAACACGTTTTTAAATATTTTTAATGTTTCTAAAGAAATAAATGTATGAAAAAATAAATAATGTATAATCGAGTTTGTTGGATCATTGTTAAAAGTGTCATGATTTTTATTTGAATACACATTTGTATTATAATATACAATTTGTATTTTAAACTTCACCAGTAAAAGTGTAGAAATCAATAAGTTATTTTTAGTTCAATAGGACTACGGAAAAATATTAGGATAGGATAAGATAGGACAGATATGACAATAGTCTTTCGATCGTCGTCGATCCACGATAAAATAATACTTTACTGCTCTGTGGTTTATTTTTGTACCACTACACAATGCATAAACAAACTCAAAACTTTCACAATACATATTCATATTGCAATAGTGATACTTATAAACTTGCGTGGCTGCATTTAAAACGAACTAGGTACGAAGTATTTATGTACAACTAGCATAAAGGATTTGTTTTTTTTTGTATTATTTCTATAAAGTATAAAATATAGGCTATTTATAATAATATTAATTCGCCGAGGTATTTGATTTCAATATATACATTAAATTTATATAAAAAAAAAAAAAAAAATAATATTATTAGATAAAGAAGTACATAGGTATGTAGTTAATCAATCTTAAAAAAAAGGTCATGGGGGGATACGACACCCAAATCCCCCCCCCCACACCACTGATACCAATGGAAGGTAAGTCATTTGAGACTGTACTAAGATCATCCTTAGAATGACCTCATTGAGCATTCTATTAGGATCCGATAACCTTAGACTAAAATACTATTTGCTCTGATAGCTAGGGGTACATTTGTAATGTAATTGAATACAATTTGTAATTCTAATTTCAGCATTTATACACCTCCAAAAACTTATAAAATAACTTTATTTTAAAACTTTATAGTCATATAAAATAGCTGTAGGACGACCGACAATAAATTGGGATTGATTTTATTTAATTGCTTTGTATATATAATATTTTACCTAATTACATTACCATAGCAAACTCATTTAATTTTTTAGATTCTAAGTGTAATGATAATAATTCATAATTTATAGTTATTATATTCATTAAGTAGGTATATAGGTACTTATTATTTACTACCTATGTCGAATAAAATCAGTAGGTATATATTATGTACCAATGTATTTGTATGGAATGTGGATACTCTCTTGCTTTACTATCTTTTACCTAGTAATAAAAATAAGTAAATAAACAATAAATAAAAATATCTCCAATTTTATATATATAATACATTACAATAAATACTTAATATAGGGTATGGACCAATCGCGCCTCTTATATTTTACAGTTAGTGTACCAATTACCTACGCTTACGCTCTTTATATTTTACTTAATATATTTCAAATAGAGCATATTTAACAAAATAATTAACAATCAATTCTTATACCGAGAAATATAAATCTGGTGAAATTAGCAGAAAAGAATTTTTGTAAAAAATATTGTGAAAATGTTTAAATATGAATTATAATATTATTATGTACTTACCTATTAATACTCCCAAAAAATCATTTATGTGTGTATATATATGTTTATTATATTTATAATTACGATTTAATTTTAAATAATTGTCGATCAAACATGTGACCGGTTAGTGTACCTATTAATTTATTTTTATTATATTTTTTTTTTGAATCAGCATAATATGTTATTATAATAATAATTATATTATTATACCTCGTGGTGAACAAATATATTATTCTGTAAACTAACCAAATTATATTATTTTAAATTGTAATGCCATGATCAAATTAATATTTAAAAAATTATTATTATTCTTAAGACGAGCAAAATACAAACATCATGATTACCTTAAACTCAAAATCTAATTACTTTATGATTTAACCACCTATTCTCTTATTATTATTAATATTATTTTATTTTAGTTTTCATTAATTAAACTGTATAATGGCTATAAGTTCCACCGACTTGGGCTTAGGGTCAACACGTGGCTTATATAGGTCATGAGTAGAGCGAGGATTTGTATGCATTTGCATATTTATTCTGGTTGATCGTATGATAGCTTAGTGAGCACAAAATTTGTTTCATGACAACGATTTAAAAAATGAAACTTTATTAGTGCATATTTTTGCATATTTCGTCATTTTTCTATTTTAAGGGCTTATTTTACAATTTTAATTGCATATTTTATCTTTTAGTGCATATTTCGATGTTTATTTTGTTTTATTGGACATTTTTTAAATTTATACTATTTTCAATTACAATATAAGAAAAAATAAATTATATTTTTATAGTTTCGATTATTTCGATTAATATCAAAATATCAAAATATAGGTAAGTACATTTATTTTAGGAGACATTTTTTATATAAATTGATCCCTTTTTTTTTATAGATTTTATAGATTTTTTTTATAGATTAACGCTACCTGAAAATCAGGGCTTGAAACCGTTTTCAAAACCGATTTCAGAAACCGGTATAAACCGTTTTAAAACCGAAACCGGAACCGAAATCAAAACTGAAACCGGAAAAAATTAGATACCGGTATTAAAGTCAAAACCGAAACCGGAAAAAATTGGATAACATCCACTCTGGATTACTCTAACATAAAACATAATCATTATTATATAATAATATTTATAAAACCTTTGTTATAACATATTCATTGAAATTACTACTCAGTATTGGTTTAATAATTAATATTCAAGTTTGTTCGATGAACAAAAAGTTATCTCTTCTGACATTGCTCAACTTAACGCAGAATAATGGTGTATTATTATTTTTAATTTAAACAATACATTTATTATTATCGAAGTATAATATAGTAAAATATGATTTATAATATAATAATATTATAATAATATAATATTTATAATTTTATTTATCTACCAAACATTTTCAATAAAACTAGTAAGATACTAAGATTTACTCATTTAAAAAAATGCTTTATTCAAATACCTGAGGTAGGTAACCTGCTGTAATATACCTATTTATGAATTAAAAATTACATAATTAATTATGATTTTTTTTATTATTTGTATGATTTTATATAGGTATTTGTTAGTTTAATTATTTTTCATTACCTAGTTAATGAAGCAACTTTGATGACTTATAAATCAGTAAAAACCTAACCACAATATTGTTATTTATTATTATGAATAAAAACTAAATATTAAATAAACAACCGAGTTATTAATTAAATGCATAAAATCATAAATCATAAATACAAAATATGTTATTGGAAATAGAACAAAATAAATATGCCAATCGATAAAATCCAATGCAAAGTATGGTGCCAAGAGAATATTAACCAAGAGTGATTTAAAAATATTTACGTTTAATTGAATCTTTTCCAAATCGTCTTCAGATGTATTTTTATAATAATTTATTTGTTTTATATGTAAAAAAAATATACATACCTATATTAAAAGTAGATCGTTTAAATGCATATTAGCAACTTTTAAAATTGAAAATGTTATTAATATTCAAAATAATTCATAGCACCAAAATTCAGTATTGATAAAAATTACGATATGTACCTATGCATTCTAGACCCCTGAAAAAATTGTTTTTTTCGTAACTTCTATATTTTTTCGTCAAAGTTATCTCATATCTTTAATCATCATTCATCAGTATAAGTAGGTATATCATAAATATGATATACAATATTAACAGCTTTTTAAAATGAACAATACATTTGATTAAGTTTACATAATAGGTACCTAGTAATTTATTTAAATGTTGAAAATATATTGACTATTTTAAATGCTACCTATGTTTGACGTAATAAAATACGAATACATTAAAGATTGCATTATTCTTAAAATAGAGGGTGTCCCACAGAGATCTGACATTCTGACAAATGAAATAACTTTAGTTCTAATCAATATTTAAAAAAAATTTATTTTAAATCTAATTAATAGACATTTGCACTACATTTTTAGAATGCATTTTTTATTTTTTATTTTTTAATACTGAAAATAAAAAACTTAAAAATTGATAAAATTTTTTTCGAAATATTCAATATAGCCAATTTGTAAATCTGATTTTTATAAAAATTTATATGGTAAAAACACTTATTTAAATCAAATGTCTGATTTTTTACAATTTTTTTAAATATCAATATTTTCGTTAAGTAAATTACGATCTAGTTTATGTTAGAAACCTTGTAATTTCAAATAATAATAAAGTTTTTTTTAAATATTTTATAAGAACATTTTTAAATAAGTGCGTGTTAAAATCTAATTATTTTTTTATTGTATTGATTTTAATAATATGTGATGTATAAACTATAAATTACTATAATTTACCAAACGAAAATATTGTAAAAAATCAGCCTTTTGACAAATAAGTGTTTTTACCATATAAATTTTTCTGAAAATCAAATTTACAAATTGGCTGTATTGAATATTTCGAAAAAAATTTTTATCAATTTTAAGTTTTTATTTTCAGTATTAAAAAATAAAAAATATATTCTAAAAATGTAGCGCAAGTGTCTATGGATTATATTTAAAAGAAATTTTTAAAAAATATTGATTAGAACAAAAGTTATTTCATTTGTCAGTAAGTCAGATCTCTGTGGGACACCCTGTATAACTTTTTTTTCAACTTTACACAACTTGCCAGACAAAATCAATCATGGAAATCTAAGCCAAATAATAATATATTATTTCTTTCGCTTCACTTCTTTTCCCTATAATACCTAATAGTAAAAAAGCGGGTAAGTCGTAGATGTCGCTCTGCTGTACAGTAGGTTACTGTAATGGATGGGATTAAATTTGAATGCAATGATAGGTATCATTGTATAGGAAAAACGATTCTGAACGGAGAGATTTGTCAGTCTAGGATATATTATATTTAAATATTTTCATATATTCTATTTTGAGACAAATAAATTATTTTTCAATTAAGACACATAAAACGATTCGTTTCTATGTATTTTAAATATTTTTATCAGATATTAAAGCATCTTAACATATTATGAGAACTATAGTATAAATTTAAGTTTTTTTACCAAGTGAAAAGGTATTTCTCGACAGTAACTTTAAAAAAATTCAAAAGATTTCTCAACACCATAAGTAGTAAAATAGCTAAAAAAATAAAATCGATTTTTTTCAAAAATTGGTGTTGCATGAACGGGTAAACGGTACCTTGTTTTTATTTTTCAAGACTTTCAAAAACTTCTGGAAATTTTCAATATTGATCTTTAAAAAGCTTCAACTAGATTCACTTTTCGATCAGAATAAATGCTGTTATCGAAAATCGGAGCATTTTTAATATCCACTCAAATACCGTAAAACGGGGTAACTTTGTACTATTTTACAGCATTTTTAAACTTTACGACCAAGTATAACTAGGTTGCACGAAAAAATACTAAAATGAAAAAAAATTTACATAATTGTGTGGGTTCATACATGCCCTCTGCGGAATAAAATTTCCAATTTTTTTTATTTTTTAGTCATAAAAATTTTTACCAAAAAAATGGGCCAATGTTATCCGGGAATTGGGTAACCTTGTCCCACCTCCAAATATCGCTATAGATTTGCCGTTTATCCTACTTTGGGCCAAAGTTGGTCTATATGCAAGGTTAATTAGCAAGTACCTGAAACGTAATTTAACCAGGTTTTATGGTAAAACAAGCTATAATAACGAATAAAAAAAACATTTTTTTGAAAAAAAATGTATTTTAAATGTTTATTACATTAATTCAAAAAAATAAATAAATCTGCACTACTTAGATACTAAAAAAAAATTATTTTCAGTTAATACATAAAAAGTTAATTAATTAAACAAAATCTTCGAGTTCTGGCACACGGAAAAACTTTCGTTTGTCTAATATGGGTGGTTTGATTTTCCTTATAACGTCAGTCCACTCGTAGTCGATGCAGTCCTTTTTGTTTGGCCACCTCCAACTTTTTAACATCTTTTCCATAAATTTTACCCCTAATGTTGATGACAGACAAAAAGTATTATTAATTATTATTATGTATATTGTATAATTATTATAATTGATAATATATTCAATTCTCTATTGTAGATCTATCTTCTCTACACCATACTTAATATTTAATTTTTTTTTCATATATATTATAATATGGGTATCTACATAAATATAATTAAGATTTTTTGTTTGGGAATTTAAGACTTGGGTGTACGTGTACCTACTTGGCCCAACTGGCCCAAGTAACTTGGGACTTGGGTTAGTAAGTAGTAGCAGTTCCAATATTTGAGCTTTTATTAGTAGTTTGACTAGTACCTTTTACCTATTGTACTAAATTGTACCTATATATATGTATCAATTAATAATTGAATATATAAATATCATACATTTTATTTAAATCAATATATTTGTACGATATGGCTGAATAGTGAATACCATATATTAATATTGGTCTTGAATAAGGCATGGTTAATCAATTTTTCCAAAAACATTGCATGTAGTTATCATAATTCATAATACTTTATAGTTTATATTATCATAGATATACATATACCTGGTTTGAGGATAAATCGTTATCATTATGCGATTTCATAAAAATTTAAAACTCAAACGCTCAAAACATTTTTCCTATAATGAAGTTTCAAATTTTCTCTATAGCTATTTGAAGCAAAACTTATGGAAAACTTAATGTTAAATTTTATAACCTTAGATATAAATACAAACAATATTATGAGTTTTGAACTACAAAATAATTTGCAAATATTCATGGTTTTGACGAATTTTTGTCAATATTTGAAATTCGAATGCTAATAAAAATGTAATTTGAATTTTCGGTGATGGACATTTTTTTTGTGATAAAGATTGACAAACTTGTAAGGAGCCTTGTATTAAATTTTCAAATCTTAGGTATTAAAGGAAAATTTTTTATGAAAATCTAGAATAAAATAATTTACGAATTTTCGTGATTTTGACGTATTATGTCAAAATTCAAAATTTGAATGCTTATAAAAAAAATTGTGACTATGAATTTCTTTTATTTTTCAAATGTTATTGTAAAACTATATTATGAGCCTTGTATTAAATTCTCAAATCTTAGAATTAAAAAGAAAAACTTTTATGAATTTCGATCTAAGATAATTTGAAAATTGCCGTAATTTTTACGTATTAAGTCAATATTTGAACTTCAAATACTAATAAAAAAAAATTGTGCCCATGTATTCTTATAATTTTTTAATCACTATAATAATAACTTATGAGGAACTCTGTATTAAATTTTCAAGTATTTTGATAGGGCCAAAAAATTTTTATCGACATTTCAAAAAAAAATTTTCAGTAAAATTGAAAATTTCAGTTGTCTATAAATATCTCAAAAAAAGTCAAAATATTTTGAAAATTAAATCATGTAAAGTAAATGCCAATCTAAATAACTGGTAAAATTTTTATTTATCTACGACTTATACTTTTTGAATAATAACAAATATTTAAAATCGTTTGAGGATAAATCGTTATCGTTACGCTATTTCATAAAAATTTAGAATTCAAACGCACTTAAAATTTTCCTAAATGATTCTTTGAGTTTTCACTATAGATATTTGAAGGAAACTTATGGAAAACTTAGTGTTGTATTTTTAATCCTTAGTTATAAACACAAAAAGTTTTATGATTTTTCAACTTCAAAATTACTTGCAAATTTTCGCGTTTTCGATAGATTTCGTAAAAAATTGAACTATAAACGCTTATAAAAAAAAATTGTGACTAACGGTTTTTAATTTTTTTAGCTACAATAAGAAAAACTCATAAGGAACCGTGTATTAAATTTTCAAGTTTTTTGGTCGTCCAACAGTTTTTTACCGACACTTCAAAAAAAAATTCTCAAAAAAATCGTAAAATTTCAATGGTCTATAAATAACTCAAAAAAAGTCAAAAATTTTTGAAAATTAAACTGTATATAGATATCACAAACATTAACATTTGGTGAAAATTGCAAGTATTTACGGTGATTAGTTTTTGTATTACAACCATACAAAAATATCGATTTGGTCGAAAACTGGTTTTGCGTAAAAATTCCCGTTTTTCTGTCATTTTTTTTTTGCTTTTCTCGATTTTTTTGAAAACTGTTTACTTTTGACCTCTATATGCACCAAGGATATTTAATTTTACATCGGAAGCCACCCCCAAAGTTTGAAATTGAAGCATTATTTCGACTAGTTATGCTGTACACAGAAACAAAAACAAACATAAAAAAAAAAACCCACATCATTGTAAAATCAATTCATTCATCACTTCGTTCAGAATCTAAAAATAATATAATTATAATTTATAAACATCTTCGAAGTTATATATATAATTAATAACTAATAGAATATTATATATATATTTTACTCGACATATACAAATGGAAAAGTAGAAGAGAGATGATGCATGTTATTAATAAACAAAATTCGTATTAGCAATCTATTTCGCACATAATATATAGACTACCTACCTACCTCCGTAGCCCGTAGGTTAATATTATAATATAATAATATTTCAAACAGACAACTTTCAATTTTTAGCAATTTCGATTAATTTTAATTTAACAAATAACTTTATTATCTCTACGATATTTTTGTTCTTCATCGATAGACTTCCTATTTTGATAGGTCAAACATCTTATACCTAGACTATAATACTGGTATATAACAACTTGGCGAACAATTGAAAAAAATCACTCACTTCTTATTTTGAGGCTTTTAAAAGTAAAAATACATTTCTCACTTCGCTCAGATTATACAACAATAAACTCTAGTATAAAATCTATGCCCGCTTTTAAACTACATATTATTTAAGTTAAACCATAAATATTAAAATAAATACTAAAACTCTGAAAGTCCGTTGAAGATGTATAATTAATCAGCTAATAAAAAGTTTAGTTTAAATTTACAATAATAAGGTATATCAGATATTTACATCAAATTGTTCATCACAAATAAAAAAAAAATACGAATATAATGACGTTTATATTACAGTTTTGCTCATTCCAAATTCTACCAGATGGGCCGTATATTGCTATAATCTATAGTTCTCGTGTAGGAGATATAGGAATATATTTTAGTGTTTTAACTAAAATACTTGAAGTACCTATACCTATACCATCTACCAACTATACCTATTTACATAAATCTCATATAATAAAACGCTATATTAATATAATGTTTATAACTTAAATTGGTACTAAATCTGTCGATACTCAGTAAAATATTTACATTGTATTTCACTTGGATCGACAGCCAGATACGTATACATATATATATATTTCCCGCTTATATGTTTGTCTGTTATAGAATTAATTGCCCTAAATATCTAAAATATACCTCACTGACTAAATTGTCACATAATTACCTATTGTAAAATTTAATTTAATCATATGAGTATGCCAAAAAATTAAATTTAAATATTTAAACATAATTTCTTAAGAACTAAAAAAAAATATATTTACCTATTATATTTATTAGTAATTAATAACTAAATATTGGTATACATTAAAACTCAAAAATACTTATTATTCACTATAATTAGAATATTATTGTACGATTGGACTCCGAACATGGGAGTAATAACGAGTCACTTAAAATGTAAGTCAATGCTTAATATTTTTCAACTTTTTATCTGATTAAGAAGTTTAGAAAGTTTTTTTTATGTTTTTATGAATGAAAACGATCTCTCTGATATACTGCGGAATACCCACGAAAATTCTTAATGCTATATTAACATTTAAAAGTATTTTCATACATAATGATTTTTTCTCAGATTGGAAATAAATTATCTATGTCAACATATAAATCACTACTCACTATTCAGTAATTAAGATTTTAAATGTAAATATCTAGTGCCACTGTAGAAAATTGTGGCAAATAGTTGCTGCATAAAAATACGCCACTGAAGTTGACAAGTATTAGATTAGTTTATTAGTAGATAAGTAACTATACTTGAAGTCTCGAATTCTCGATTTGTTTCAATGTTATTACTTATTAGCTTATTACTAAAAGACCGGATTCCCAATTGCATATTTTTATGGCGTGTTTTAAATTCTATAGAAACAAGCTAAAAATTTAAATCAAGATGAGATGTAGATTAATTTAAAGAAAGTTTTATATTGCACGAAATTATAATATGTTTTTTTTTTTCATAAAAATGTACTGAATAGTACCTACTTTTGTACAAATATTGTTGTATTCTTTTTATCATTGCTATATTATGTTGTTATAATATGAAGTATTGGACTTTTATTATGTTGTATAATTATTTATATTATAATGTATATTTCGGTGTAATAGGACGTACCTAATTAAGATAATGACTACAACGATAATCGATAGATTATCGATTACATATACACATTCAGACATAAGTACAGTACAGTATACTATTATACCGTCTATCCGCAGCAGCCAAACATTTTAATCAAATATTGTAAAGTACTAAAGTCAGTTATATACATAGTGTTAATTTATTATTATTTTATTAAAATTTTTTTTTCAATTTTCAATTTTAATATAATAGTTATTTATTACCAACTGATAAATAATAATATTATTTAAAAAATAGTATAAAAAAAATTTGAATTAGGTATACCTATATTAGGTATTACCTACTTATAAATTATAATAAGAATTTGTTTTTCATTTTAACATTTTAATAGCACGTTTTTAAGATGTTGGTTTCACAAAAATCAGGTCTTTAATTATTACAAATCTCTTTTGAATCGGTGTATGAGAAAAAAAACGTTAAAATGTAATTTGTAGACGGTAGGTCGGTAGATAAGTATTATATGTATAATAAATACAATAATATAATAGGTATATACATTATAGTATTATACAAGGTATATATATACAGTATATATTTAAATATTAGGTACATATGCATACATTATTTGATCTGTAAATAAACAAAATAAAATATAAATCAATCGTTATATCAGAATACGAATATATTCAGTTTATAAAACATTCTTATTATTATTATTAGCAAAAAACAAAAACTAATTGTAATGATACATAATAAGTGAATTTTTGATTCGATTTTTATTGTACTTTTATACGTCATTGAAATAAAAAATCCAGTAGGTACTTGAAGATTTTTTATAAAAAATATCTAAAAGCATAGGTACTTTGTCTTCTCGATCAGAAAATGTTTTACTTATTGTAGTTAGAGTTGTAAAAATTAACAACCTATAAACAAAAATGTTATTTGGGTGGAAACTAAACCATTGAAGACTATCACATATTTACTGGAACAAGTGAATCTACAGCCATGGTGTAATCGTGCATGTAGATTTTTTTTTGAAATTTTTTATTTTAATATATATTATTGTATACCTACTCATATCATAAAAAAAGAGAGTAAACAAATTTATTATTTATTTTTAAAATGTTGAGTATTGATGTAATCAGCAAATACTGAATGTACCATAGTACGTAAACATAATACCGACCGGGAGTATAAATTCATTGAAGTTAATTGATATATTTAAAAAAAAAATAATAATAATAACAACTTTGAAGTTTCGACGCTTAAGTATATATATTATTTAAGCCTGTCGAACCGCACAGACGTATTTATATCAAGTAAAGTGGCACCACAGGCATGTTATATTTATTATTATTACTTTTTTCTATATACATGCAGGTGACGACATTTCAATGAAAAATTCCCTATGTCTACAGCATATAATTACGCGTGCGGCCGTGTCGGTTGTGCGTCGATACGTATCCACCGTGTGAGATTATTATGACAAGTGTTGTACCTAAGTATCTGTATGCTATATTATCTATCTTATATTTTGGCATCGAACCGTGTTCACCGTGCGTGTGTATCGTAATGGGAGTGAGTACGGTACGCTCTAAGTTTGACCGAGGGCTGGGTTTAAAAATAATTTATAACGTTCTTGAAGTCACGTTGTCATTCTTCGTTTCTCGGCTGCGGTCGCTTTTTTGGCAGTTCAATAACAGTCGCTGCCGCCGTCGCAGTGCGAGTGCACACTCGTCGTTGTGTCGCAGCCGTCAACCGTGTACGTCGTACGGTGTCATTATTGTTTTTGTTTCATTTTTTTTTTTTTTGCTTTGCTATTAGTTATCTAATAATATTATGTTCTGATTTTGGATACAATGATAGTGCTCTGGTGTTCATAAAACTCCAACTATGTCGTGTTACTGTCCGAACTGGATGAACGAGAGCGCGTTGGAAGTGCCCATTAACCTCGATCATCAGTCGGATCTACTTAAGGTCCGTAATAAAAATAGTATAGACACATTATAATTATAACAGAGTAGTGATAAAATGTTGTAACATACTGTAGTTTAAACCTATTTTATACACAATCTTACTAGTTACTTGTATCTATAATATACTCGAGAAGAAGTCAAATTAATATAATTGTCTAAATAATTACGAAAAAAAAATTGGATAGTATCCTTATAAAATGATTAATAATGATATTATACTTGATTAAAGGCCTTATAATTCGAGTTTAATGATCAATAATATAAAAATAAATATTTTAATAACTAGATTATAATATTGTACATGTCACAATATGAGAGATATCAACTATTATCACACTAACACTTCATAATTAAGAATTAATAAAAATTTCAATTGTATAATAATATTTTCAAAAATGTTGGAAAATGTTTTTTCTTAATTTTTTTCGATTATGGTTAATTTTCATATTCAGGTCGCGAGTTTAAAAATACATCTAGACATTACGTGCACTTAATGACTACTAATAGTCGACAATATTGAGATCGAGATGGCTATTTCGGGAGAACGAGGAGCTACTAACCACCACGCGCTCGTTAAATTATGTTTACTTGTACACCTATGCCAAACAATAATTTTTTAATTCAATGTATACGTACCTATTCTATGTATGGACACTTCCCCCATCATCCACTGCAATATATTATATTCGTTAAGTGTTTTAGGATGTTTAGCCTTATAATGCATGGGGCGTTAATAACGCCGCGTTATAGTATTCATTTTAGTTGAAATATAATCGATCAAAATATGGTATTCCAGATTTATAAATAAGTATAACTCTAATAAATTTTAACGTGAACAATAATATTGTGATTGCATAAATGTTTTGACAACTATTGAAATAGTTTAATTGGTTAATTTTACTTATTTTAGTAGGTAATTTATGTTAGGTACTAACTAATTTATGCACTTATTTTAGATTCAAAAACAAATAGGTACCAATACGAATCTAAATATATTTTATTCAATCTAGTAATTTATTATCATGACTTTAAATTTACAACGTCTCAGGTCTCTATACTATTTCGATAACCAATATTGGTGACAATGAACAAAATACAAATTGTATGTTATATATAATTGTTTAAATTCATAAAACGCCCTCTGCTGCTGTGTCCGTATATCAGGTATATTTTCATTAATTCATTTTTATATTTCTTCTTTGGAATAATTTATAATCAATAGATGATATAATATGAATACTTGCAAAGTACACAAAACCTGTATCTCTTAGTCTTGGATTTGTAGTTTCTAATTTTCAGGTAACAATAAAATAAAGGTATATAATATATATATATATACATATACATATTAATATAGGCTTTGACAAAAACAATTAACACCGCTATTTAACTTTTACTTTCTTTTGCTTTTACTTTTAATATTTCAAGTACCTATAAAATTACAAAAATATTTAGATACTTTTAATAATAACTATTTAAATGCATTTATTCAAACACTTTTCAAGACTGCAACCATGACTCAATTTCATAATTTTCTGAAAAAAAATATCAAGTTGGTATACGGTATACCTTACTGCAATTTTTACACAAACAATTTTTTCCTGTACTAAACTTATACTTTTATGTATTTAATTTAATTTAATTTATTTATTCTATAGTAGGAGGTGCCCATGATGATTTTTATTTTATAAAATGTACTACCTTATAGTTTTTATACCTTTATGATAATATCGCTACATACAGGTATTTATTTTTTTAATCAAGTAAATAAATATATCTTGACTTTTGTTTTCTCTAAAAATGTTCATTAATCATTAAAGTTATAACTTAAATAGTTATATGTATACAAATTTATAATTATGGAAAAATACAAAATAACCATATGTATCACGATTATCTGTAAAGGTATCTATATTTCCTTTGCAGTGTCAGACAGTGGAACAGCAGCATTTATATACGACGACTAAGTCCCAGACGGGTATTGACTCATGAAGTCGCATCTAAAAGATGCAAGGAAAATGTACCTCTGTATATGATATAAAATGATTAATATGTAATATGTATATTAGTTACTATAATACATAAACAAAAGTTAACCAACAACTTACATGGAGATTTCATTTTTAAATTACCTAACCTGATTTTACATATCTAATGGTTAGTACACAAAGATAACCAAAATAATAATATAATTATAAAGTAGGTATAGTACCCACACTATTAATTTAAAAGAATAAAAAGATTTTGAAATTTTTCTTTGCGTTCGAAAAAAATATCGAAATATTTTTATATTTTTAAACATAGTTTAAATTTGTTCATATGCTTCAAAAAAAATTTAATTAAAATTATTCTGAATTTCTCAAACTAATTTATTGTAGTAACAAACAAATTATTATACACATCTTATTTATAATAAAATAGGTATAACTATATCATGGTATGTTGGTGTGTAAAAATGTAATAATTATTATCTATTTGTCAATATAAAATA
The DNA here is from genome assembly GCF_037042655.1 of Diuraphis noxia. Lineage (NCBI taxonomy): Eukaryota > Metazoa > Arthropoda > Insecta > Hemiptera > Aphididae > Diuraphis > Diuraphis noxia. Next base: position 38,113,817 of record NW_028301713.1, on the reverse strand, counting down.
TTTTAAATACAATTGTATATTATTATAGGTAGTAAATAGTAATAAAGAAAACAATCTAATAAATATAATGACGAATATTCATAAAAATAAACGTACCTACTTGAAGTTAAAATTAAAACTTATTTTGTAATCATTTGAAAATTATATTAGTATTTAAAGAAATTTTAAATCACTAATTATGTATTTTATTATGTTACAAGGTTATAACATTTGTTTGATATTTTTAAACAGACATTTATCAGTTTAAATAATTTTAAAATTAATTTTTTAGTACACAATAATAAATTGTTTTCATCAGTTTTTTCCCTAATTTTTAGCTGACAACCTTTAAGAGTGTTTTACGGTACCTAATTTTAATTATATAGATACACTGAAATAATGGACAATTCTAATACCTAACCGTTTAGGTTTTTCTAGAACTTGAAACTAAAACCATTTCAAAATTGAACAATTATTGGAGGAGAATAGAATTAATAAATATTATAATAATTTAAGATCGTATGGAATTTTATGTGATAAAAATGAGAATAAAAATATATTTTAAATAAACTAAATTTGACAGATGTTCTTAATTAAAAAGATTGCCAAGAAATTATAAACAAGTCTTAATAGAGCAATCAAATTAAAAATGGGCACTTACGGATTGTTCTCAAGGCCATATGCAACCTATATATTTGTTCACTTATTTATTTAAAAGTTTTTGTGACAAAATAATTAGATGTTTAATTATTATTAACTTGAATGATTATCTATAATAACAATAATTGTCAATCAATTGTGTAACCTTATCAAAATATTAATTTATTTTTAGGGACCAGAAATTGTACATGTTTCAAAATTTTACAAAGAAGGCATAGAAGGAAAATTTCTAAGTAATATAGCACCAGATGCTAGGACCTTGTACGAGACGTTTCGGAAAGGCGCAAAAGTTTCAAGTGATATTTTTTTTCTTCTAAAATTGGTAATGTATTATGAATTAAAAAAATATATTGATATTTCATGTACTTTTAGACAATGGAAAGTGCTTAGGCTGGCGTGAAAATATCAGTAAACCATTTCAATGGATTCATTACAACGAGACATTACTTCGCGCTCGCAATTTCGGTTCAGGTCTATTAGGTTTTGGATTTCCAAAAACTAACCAGATTTTCATCGGAATATTTAGTCAAAACTGTCCTGAATGGATTTTAACAGAACAAGCGGCTTATTGCTTTTCTATGGTAATTGTACCACTTTACGATACACTGGGTCCAGAAGCATGTTCATTCATTATAAACCAAGGTATTGTTAGTATTATTATGTATTTCGTGTAGAGTTATGTGAACATAGTGGTTCAATTACCATTTATACTACATTTCAAAAGAGAACATACCGGTTTCGCGCATGCCGACTGACGGCTGCCAGCCGTCCCGAAGCTAATTTCTCCCACTTAGGCCGATACGACCCATCGATCGCGCACGAAAGTTGCTGATCAAAGTGTGCCGACGAGTATATCGGTTGACAACAAGCAGTCGTTACTAGCGCGCTCGTCGTAACCGGTGGTAATTGGTGGGGGATGCGCGCCGCCGAACGTAAACTGGTCCGACACCCGGTATGTTCTCTTTTGAAATGTAGTATAGATAGATAGGGGGGGGGGTAACTTATGATTAATTGTATGACCAGTGTTGAGACCAGATAAGTAAAAATTATCTAGATATAGATAAAAGATTATTGCTCTAATATTATCTAGATTAAGATAAGATAGCATGTATTTAAATTATCTCAGATAAGATAAAATACAAACAAAATTTATCTAGATAAAAAAAAAGATGAACATTTAAATGTTTAAAATAGTTTAATTTAACCAACAATTAAATTAATATTTTATCGTGGAAAATTAATATATCTACTAATAATTGAAATCTTAAGATTAAGAATACAGATTTTTTAAACATAACATAAATAATGACCATCAATATTCCACAATTTTCTTTATATATGTTTACCCATTGGCCATTTGTCATTCTTACTTACATAATTTCAAAGATTAATATAAGTATAGTTTGTGTTTTAAAATGAATTAAAAGTTGAACAATGAGACTTATTAAATTAAGTACTCTATCTTATAGTACCATAAAAATTAATCAATTTTGAAGTTTAAATTGTTAATAAATAACTACTTCCATAAACCATTTTTAAAACATTTATATTGTATTTAATGACAATACAAAATAAAATGTATGCATAAGAAACATTTTAAATTTTAAGCATTATAATTCAAAACATAATTCTTCCAAACAAAAATCTCTTTTTATTAATAACATAAAAATTCCAAATTAAAATTTTACATAATGCATAATAATAATGAATATTTTTAAATAATTAATAAGTGTAATATTATATTTTATACATAATCAGTTATTACTTTTCAACTTTAAAATAAAAAAAAAATAATAATAATAATATATACATGTACATATACAAATGTTGGGATTTTTCGATTTACTTATATTATCTAGATAATTACTAAAAAGATAACGATTTTTTTATCTTAAATAATCCTTAGATACCTATCCACATTTTCATCTAGATAAGATAAAATATAAATAAATATTATCTAGATGAAATATCTAGATAAATTTATCTAGATAAGTCTCAACACTGTGTATGACGTGGTATGTGATAATTTAGCGGAAATATCAGTAGTGGTGGTCGACACGGACGAGAAATGCAATCAGTTATTAGATAGATCGCCTAAGTGTCTTCGGCGAATAATTGTCATCCGTGGTGTCCGACCATCAACTAGCCAGAAAGCCAAGAACCGTGGTGTAGAATTATTGACTTTTGACGAAGTGGAGAAAGCTGGAGCATCTAAACCGTATCCTGAACAGGTAATCATTTACATATGATGTGTCATTATAAGTCATAACTTATGAAAATTATGTCAAATAAAATTGTATATAAATAAAAATTTGTTTATCGTAAATAACTTTCTACAAGGGAATAATTTTTAAAATTTATTAAAATTTTTGTTTTAGCTTGAAAAAAGATAATAAAAGGGAAGCAATACATTTTTAATTTACCATAATTAAATAAAACTTAATGTTTTCTCGATTGCACAAAAAAAACTTACATGTAAGACATTGAATCATGATATGTTTTTTAAATTTAATTTTATGAAATACGTATTAATTATCATTAAAAAATAAAAATAATTTCAATATTTAATTCATACCTACTAAATTGGTATTGGTCAGAAAAAAAATGTGTACTTTGTAACAAAAACATATTCACATTTTCATGTTAAAAATACCGGAAATACATAACTAAAATTCTTTTTCTAAGAATTAAAAGCATAAATGATGACAAAATTCATCCAGTCATAAAATAATTTTTGTGAGGGGACCGGGGTAAGGGCAATAAATTACAGTTACTGGCCAAGGATGCAAACATAAATGCAGTCTTTTACTATTGATAGGTATTCAAATAATTAACCCAGAAAAAAAACCATAGTATAATAATATAAATAGTTCGTTTGATCTGAATTACTGAGATAACTAAATATGTGTATAAATTAAAAACTAGAATAATTTATTTGTTCATATTTTTTCTCAAATTAAAAATTATAAATATTTTTTTTTAACAAATGCTTATACCTATAATTTTATTATAATCAATACATAGGGTTTGAAATTTTGGCCTGATTTAATCTGTAAACATAATCATCTTGTCTATAAATAGCCCCCAAAACCTACTGATTTGTGCACAATATGCTATACTTCGGGCACCACGGGATTACCCAAAGGAGTGATGCTGACCCACGGCAATGTAGTCGCAGCTATCAGTGCCGTTCTAGTTCAACTTTCCCGATATAGACCGAGCGTGGGTGACGTGATGATCTCGTACTTACCTTTAGCACACATGTTGGAAAGGTGTTGTGAAGTATGTATACGATGAATACATAAATGTTTCAAACTTCCCATCTAACGTCAATAATGTCCGGGTTCACAGAATGGCATGTATTTGGTTGGCGGTTCGGTTGGCTTTTACAGTGGAAACATCAAGTATTTATTTGAAGATATGAAGGTGCTGAAGCCAACGATTATGCCCAGTGTCCCTCGTCTGCTTAACAGAATCTATGAGACGGAAATGGCGAATATTGTTCCGCAGTTTTTCAAACGCGTCATGTTTAACATGGCGCTTCGGTCAAAAGAAAATGAAATTAAAAAGTTTGGTTTGTCTCCTAATTATATTATCGTTCAAATGACCTAGTTGCTTTACTCTGCCATTGTTTTTTTTTTTTTTTTTTTATTGTTTTTTTAGAGGCATCATCCGAAAGAACAGTATTTGGGACCGGTTGGTTTTTGGCACTTTGCAGAGGAACATGGGTGGACGCCTGAGACTGATGATTACGGGCTCGGCCCCATTAGCCGGTAACGTTTTGACATTCATGAGATGTGCACTCGGATGTATTGTGAGTTAAGCCAATTAAAAAAAATATTTGAGTTGCTTTTTCTCGTTACATTAGCGTACCTATATTACTGTATTCATCAGGTGGTAGAGGGATACGGCCAAACTGAGTGTACGGCACCCATTACGCTGTCGATCCAAGGCGATATGCACACAGAACATGTGGGACCGCCAATAGCTTGCAACTTGGTTAAACTGGCCGACGTACCGGAAATGGAATATTACGCGACCTCTAACCAAGGAGAAATTTGCGTAAAAGGGTCTAACATATTTCAAGGGTACTTTAAAGATCCTGATGCCGTTTCGTTCGACGACCATGGTTGGCATCATACTGGAGATATTGGAATGTGGCTTTCTGTGAGTGTCAAAGATTCATTACATTCATACATTATTTATCTTATAATCATAATTTATGTATTTATTTATGATATATTTATAATAACTGATAATTAATATTTATTATTTATTTAATAATAATGAGTAGTATTTTTTTTTGTTTTTAGAACGGCACTCTTAAAATAATCGATCGCAAGCGACATATATTTAAACTCTCTCAAGGGGAATATATTGTTCCAGAAAAAATCGAAACAATTTATCATAAAAGCCAATATGTAAAACAAGTATTTGTCCACGGAGAATCGATAAAGGTAATTCATTATTTGTATCAATTGTTGACTACTATTTAAATGTTTCTCGAAAGAAAATTAGAACTGAGAGTTACTATTAAACGAAAAATTAAATTTACATTTAATAGTAATTGTATAATCATTAAAGATATTATCGTATAGGTATGTAACTGCTTATTTTCAAATGATAATATTCGTACATACGATATCAATTTACGCAAGTATTAAAATTAAAAGTGTTTTTGTTACTGAATTAATTAATATTTTATAAGCATTTTCATTGATTCCATTTTATCACATACACCTACTGGCTATGTCAGTGGCGAATATAACAATCGTTTAGTTACCAAATGTTAACGGGGCTCCCGCGTATTTTTACAGTTTATTTGGTAACTTATACACAGCAAAGAGATTTTGTAAAAGGTATGTCGTATGTACCATGACTTATAAAATTATATCGAATCTTGTATTAAATTTTCAAATATTAGATTTAAAAAGAAAAATTTTTATGAATTTCTAGCTTAAAATAATTTTCGAATTTTCGTAATTCAAACTTTGAATGCTTATAAAAAAAATTGTGATTATATATTTCTTTTGTTTTTCAACTGCTATTGTAAAAATATGTTAGGAGCCTTGTATTTAATTTTAAAATCTTAGATTTAAAAAGAAAATTTTTTATGAATTTTTAGCTTAAAATAATTTTCAAATTTTCGTGAATTTTACGTATTTTGTCGAAATTTAAACTTTGAATGCTTATAAAAAAAATTGTGACTGAATTTCTTTTATTTTTCAACTGCTATTATAACAATATGTTTAAAACCTTGTATTAAATTTTCAAGATCTTCTACCCAAAAATAAATTTTTATCGATATTAATTTAAAAAAAACTAATAATGATCGAAAATTGCATATGCCCACTTAAGTTCAACTTAAGTCAAAAATTTTTGAAAATTGTATGGTGGATAGAATATATTTATATAAACATTTGGTGAAAATTTCATGTATCTATGGTCATTTGTTTTAAAGTTACATCAAAAACCAAAGTTGATTTTGTCGAAAATTTGATTATGCGTAAAATTTCCCGTTTTTCCGTTAATTTTTAGTTTGTTCATCCAGATTATTTGGAAAAATATTAAGAATTTTTTTTCTTTTGACCCCCCAAAGTACCAACTAGATTCACTTTCTGATCGAACGAGGTACTGAAGTCAAAAATCGAAGCACTTTTACTGCCCCAAAACGTGATGATAGGCACAAAAAAAAACATAAAATAAAATAAAAAATAAATAAAAACACACATCATGGTAAAATCAATACATTCATCGTTCCGCTCAGAATCTAAAATTCATTGAAAAGGTTTTAAAATAAGTGAAAACCACAAATGTATAATACAACACTATTTATAGTTAGGTAGGTATATTTCTAAGAAAATTGTCACAATTCATGATAATCGACAATCATAAAAATTATAAAATAAGATATTAAGAAATATTAAGAAATAATAATAATAATAATAATAAATAATGAGTACCTAACAAGCCTGGTATTATTAAACGTGACTTCGTGGGCTCGTAGCTATTGATATATCTTATATAATAATATTATGGTCATACGGGCGACTAAATGTCACATTTTCACATTGTTACAATGTTATCTCTATATTATAAATTATTATTTATTATTTTATTAGTACATACTTCATTAATATAACATATTAATTGTTATTTATAAAAATAATTACGAAAATATCTTCTTTTTTTCCAACAATATTTTCTAATGTTCTACGAATTTAAAATCGACGAACCGTTATAGACTAAAATACATTCTAGATAAAATGAAAATTCAAAATTAACTTAATTGGTAATATTAAAAAAATAGAAGTTGATTTTAAGTTAACGTAGATAAAAATACGTTAAGTTAAAGTTAAGTTAATTAAAACAGCGAACTAGTAAGTAAGTTTGTAAGTTAAGTTAATAAGTTAAAATTAACTTAACTTTTAACTTATTAACTCGTTAATGCCCAGCCTTGATTAGAATTTTCAAATGTTAGAGGCCAGTTTTCCCAAAATTTAATTTTGAATTACCTAGCTAGTGTAAGTAAATGCATTGTTTGTTTTTGTTCGAATTACCGCGTGATTTTCAAGGAACCGAGTATTTACTTCGAATTACTGAAAGTTTCGAATTATCGAAGGTTTGAATTATTGAGAGTCGACTGTATATATTTTAGTCATCTTAATCAGCCGATAATTTGTACGATGTAAAGTAATGATTTTATGTATCACAAGATTATAGTATACTAATATAATATGATAATATGTTTTATGTATAGTAGTTTATAATTTTACGATTTTCTATAGGTATTAATAAAAATATATAGTCACAAGTTTCATTGAAAAAATTTTATATTTAAATGCATAGATACTTCTTTACGTTATTTGTATGTTTTTACTTTTTTAGTCGTGTATCATAGCCATAGTGGTTCCCATGGTAGACGTCATTAAATCTTGGGCGCAAGAGAATGGCATATCTGGTACGCTGTCAGTGTTGTGCGCGAACCCCGAGGTCAAGAAGCTTATAATGGATGACATGACGGCTTGGGGAAAAGACGGTGGTCTTAAGTCATTCGAACAAGTACTAACTTACTGTTTTATTTGTTATAATAATGACATAATATCATTAAATGTATTATTTAACTTATTATTCTTACAATGCCTGATTATTAGTGTTCTAAAAGTATTATTAGTCTAATCAATTTATTTACTGTAAACGCATTATTTTGTTGAAGGTGAAAGACATTTATCTGCATCCTGACCCTTTTTCTGTGCAAAATGGACTGTTAACACCAACGTTCAAAATGAAACGTCCCCAGGTTAGGTCATACTTCGCTCCACAGATCGAAGACATGTACATGAAGTTGAAATGAACGGTTACCTAATATAATATACACATTATAAACACAATATGAGTGACAATGTTGAATACAATAATAATATATACTTTCCTGTTATATTGAACCCGATAGTATTCTCTATTTCTGTCATACACGTGTATAATAATATAATGCCGGTATTATAATAAGTGCATAATATAGGTATTGTCGTATTGATAATACGATTTCTTCTATCTCACGATGGAAATAATAATAATATGTTAAACATGATATTTCTGTAAAACTTTGATGAAGATTAAAACTCATTGTTATTTTATATTATAGAAATGTAGATACAGACTTACGATATACTTATTATTATTCAATTCATACACCAACTTCATTCTACAATGTATTCTGCATTAAAATTACAATATATAAGCATACTATGATTTCATTCGATCATCATATCTCGCATATTAATAATTGTTATCACGCAGTAAAAACTCAAAATAAATTCATTATACAGATACAAATATTATAAAATAAAAAAAAACTTACAACTTATATCGGTTTATTTATAGTATGATAATGATAATATAATATTTATATTTAGGTAGGTATCTTCTTTATAGTTTATATGCATACACAGAAGACTTTTAATTTAATATTTACAGCAATTCATTGATCAAAACTTCAAAGTTTACTAGTGATTCTGGTGATGGATTTTTATCCCATCGAGAGTTTGGGATTCCTATAAAAATTATTATTACATTATAATATTATTATAATATTAAGAAATGTTATGGCTTAAAATCGTAGTGCGTAGGTAACCTCTAAGAGGTTTGACGTGAATTTTAATAATTTCGATATAGGTTATAGCCTTATAGGTGGTGTATATACCCTTACAAAGTTTTATATGTTTTAATAGATAAATCCATGGTATAATAGTTTTTACGATTACCGTATGTTTTAGCCTTATAGGTATAATTACTCATGAATTGAAAATATAAAAGTATACAAAAGTACATTGTTTTTTTTTTTTCGTTTTTGTATTTCTATCGGAACTTTAAATTTAAGAGAGTTGTAGTACCAACCTGATGATGGTAACACAACGGATATAATGCTGTCGATAAGTTTTGATTTCAGTATAAAATCACTGGGAGTTGTACACGTGAGCGACGGTGACGAATTCACTTCAATCAACTAAGGTTTGAGGGCTTCGTCTACAATAATATCATAACCATAGCATTCGAAACAATGTGTATCATGAGACATGACGCTACCTACAAACAGCTTTCAGGGAGTGCACAATAATCGATGATATATCATTGAACAGTTTTTGAGTACGTTTTTCTCCTCGTGTACTGGTCAAATACAATTTTAGATTTTCGGTAGACCATTTACCACCATGAATACTATTGTAGTGATCGCTTATATAATATAATAATTTAAAAGATGATCACAATAATCAGTTATATTATCCATATTATCTGACGTAATATCCACATAACATAAATATTATACAATAAAAGTACCTAATATTCATAAGAGGAATTCGTGGGAGGCTTAGAAATAATAAAATAATACTCATGTTCATTTTAGAGATTTTGAAACAGTTGGGTTCTTACGACAATCAACTATAATATCAATATACTATAGTAAAAATCTACAATTATTCCATACAAAAAAGAAAAAATTTAGGTTACTAATTCATTGCCAAAAAATAGAAAGCTTATATGGATAAAATATTTAAACATCGTGAAAGGTTTTTATGAAATATCTACCAATAAGCATTTAAAAAACTGAAAAATAACGACAACAAATTTTGTGAGTTTTTTGTTTAAATTGTCAATAGTTCAATTTGTATTATTTTTGTAAGAAAATCAGTTTTTTTACAACTAACCAATCGCATAAGAATAAAAACAAATAACGCCTTCAGAAAAATTGGAAGATACTTTAAGGTGAATTATTTATTACTTAAATCAATAAGGTAGGTAGTAATTCGATTTTTAAACAAATGTCTTGCAACAGCCCATTGGTAAAGATCGTTTTAATTTTAATTTCAAGACATTGCATAGGCATATAAGCACTATACTATTATAAAAATACACTGGCTGCGTTAAAAATTAAATATATGCCAATTTTTATGACTGATAACAAAAATATTGAATTTACAAAAAAATCAGCAGTTATCTTACAAATAGAATTTCTCTCCTGTATTTTAGATATCAACTGAAAACAGTAAGGTATTCGAAGTCCATTTCATTTTAACTTTTTAAGGTAGATATTCCAGACACAATATTGAAATATTAAATGATTATTTAATGGTAATTTTTGGACACATGATTTTGGTGGTTATTGATAGCAAAATAAAAATTGTAATGATATTGACTTAGAGTACACGATGTCCACTAATCACTATATATCTATACTCCGTAAGCTTAGATCCAGTATTAAATGTTTACATTACATAATTATAGGTGTAATATAATAAATTCAATAATAATAAACTTACCTACGTAAATTACGTATTCCTTCGCAGTAGTGATGGTCAAACGGTGGGGGAAAGAAAGATCCATCCATGGTCTTTTTATCAATATTTAAGATCTGATAACCATTATAAATTATACTCTTAATAATCAAACCGTCAATATTAAAAAATTAACCATAACCCCTCTCCATGACAAAATCATTTGACCGATATTGATTCACAATCAGTACCTACTTAAATTTAAAGCTTTATCATTACATAACTGTCATACTGTCATACTGTCATACTGTCAACTCATATGTCTATAATAATATATTATATACCATATATCATATATATGAATAGCAATTCAGAGAAACTCAACGGGATATAGAAATTTCAAAATGTCTATAGCCTATAGGTACCTACTACAAAGCTGTATTATTTACAAATATAATTTTTTATTAGAAATGATTTATTTAAGACTATTGTTTTGTCAAATATCATTGTCTATCACCTATGTATTTAATATATTCTTCAGTTTGAATATTGGATAAACATAAATAATAACTTAAAAGTTTAACACCACGATAAAAATATAGTATATTAACATTTAGGTATACGTCATATAATACCAACCATAAGTTGTTAATTTTAAAATTACCATGTAAGTCGATTAGTATATTTATTTTATTTTATGTAATACATTGTATTTATTACCTTCTTTTTGTACTGATACGTTTGTCAAATGAGCTAATAAATAATTGATGTCCATCAAGTTTGTGTTATACTTTACACTACAGAAACGACAAAAACCCTATTTTTCTAGGAATAAATGATAATCAATGGGTAGTACATAGGTTGTAGGAATAAAATCCAAGTACAAAAATGTACCAGAGATACATTCTGCAATAGGAGTACCATTTTTTATCAATTCACGACGATACGTCTAATATTTCTGTAAACGAATATAATTAGACGTATTGAGAAAATAAAACAGTGAATTGCTATGGATAGTGGATACCAATATACAACATTATTTTTTTTCTCAATATTTGTCAATAATATATTTTTTATCTACGTAAAACAACAAAAAAAACTCAAATAATCAAAATTTTATCTTTCTAAAGTACCTATACCACAGAATATATGAAATTAGATAGTTAAATAATTTCATATATTATGTGCCTATACTATAACCAAATAAATCTCCAATTAAAACTCCAACTACTAGCAAAAAAAAAATAAAAAACATCAGAAAAATCTTACAACAGAGGTAAACAGATACCTTGTAGTTTATACTAACTATTGTTTGAATTGTATACTGCGGATAATTTGTCCAATGAAATAAATTGGTAAAAATTGATCATGGACCCTTTGTACGGTGATATTACATTAAAAATTTTTTTTAATCTAACCAGTGAATTATAAGTTATAAATCATATTATTTCCATAACAATGATTTTTTTTTTAAATTTTTATGTTTATGTCATAGTACAAGTTATTTATAAAATGGACTGATCGAAAAGCTGAAACCCTTCACAGTAGCAATATAAAAATCTGAATTATTAATTGTAGAGAATCAAAAAATCAAATTCTTCTGTTTGTAAATCATTTAAAAATTTCAAATCAAATTTAAAGAAAATTCATAATGCTTGTATATAGCACACATTTACTGTAATAACTATTATTATTATTTTTATATATGTCTGTTAACTACCTGTGTTTTTTTATAAAAAATTATGTGATTAGCATATATTTTTTTACATGTAACAGTACAATATGTAAACGGTTTTAATTTTTTCTAGGTGACCTTACAAAGTGTTCTACATCCTAAAACAGAGTACCAATATAATATCTTTTCCTTAAAACCACTAACTCTACAACATCTATTATAGTTTCTCAGACCTAACCGTTATCGGTCGATCGCGTGATAAACAATCGGACATTTTTTTTTACTTTTTCTCGTGTATTATTAAAATATTACATTATTATTATTATTATTATGAAGGAAACTCAAGAAACAATAAATATTTATTCTACTTCAAATGTAGTTACACTTGTTTGAAAAGGTTAGCGACCCTTGCTAATAGAGTAGGTAGGTTAGGTACCTTTATATTGTTAAAATGCGCGATGCGCAAAAGACCCGGTGTAGGTGAGTTGATTCCCGAGACCTATTTTATGTATTAGTTGATTCCCGGGTCATTATTAGGTATGTACGAGTTGATTCCCGGGTCATTAAGAGGGACGTACAAGTTGATTCCCTATTGTTGTATATTAATTATCAATAGATTGCACAATTAAAGAATTTATAACCGAAAAGAGTTCGACCGTCACACACAACTCGCTCTTGTCCACCGAGACCAGATTCTATTAGAATTGAAGAGTTTATGGACTATGTATTTGATAATTATATTTCCCCAGAAGCAAGTTTTCCACCAAGTATATTCTAAACTCAACAGTTGTTTTTATACTGGGCACCCAAATATTTACGTATTTATAAATGAGCTGTTAGATGTACAATCAGAAACATACATAAAATGCAAGAGTAATGGAACTAAGAAATCTAAAAAACACCAAGAAAAACAAATTTTTTTAAGAGAAGTGATGTCACGGTATACTGGTAATCTTATTACCAGATACCAATTTATAAAAACAGTGAGTTACAAATTTTTACCAAATTACTAAATTTTTTTATATTTTTTTTACCTATAATTACTAAATTTTTTTAATAATAATTTTTAGTAATAATTTTTTTAATAAATAATAAATATAATACAATTAATAAATAAAAATTGAATGATTTTCAAAATAGGAAAAAACTACATTTTTATTTAAAAATATTTTACTAAATATTAAATAAAACACATAATGATCCGGGAATCAACTCGTACATACTTCCTGATGACCCGGGAATCAATTTGTACGTACTTCTTAATGACCCGGGAATCAACTAAACGGTATTGGTGCAGGTACCCGGGAATCAACTCGTATGCGGCCAAAAGACCAACCAAATTTATTACCTACCTGTAGTACTAATGATGCGCAAACAACAAACTCCGAGAGTAAGTATATTATTCTTATTGTATTTTTTTTTCTTTTTTAGTTTTAATCATATCAAAATATGAACACCAATACACCATGTTACCTATGCCTAAATATCGAAAATCAACAAACCAGACTATCTAGCATCAAAAATTGCAAATATCTATATTTTAACACATAAATGTATTCTATGATATAATTTATAATTCTAATCATAATATATATAATATGAATGAGAATTTACCTTATAAGTAAATCTTTTCGGCTGAGTTCATAGTGATTTGGAAAATGATTTATGATCTGATCATCTTTCAACCTATAATTATTTTCCGCGTTAAAGAAACAACGACAAGTTTGCAAGCTAATCCAATAGAAATGCCATTCATCTTCAGGGCCTACATGTATCCATCCACGTTTTTCAAAGTTACTTAGTAACACAGAACGATCTATATCTATGCAATATTTTATTTTAATCATAATATTTACTTATTTATTTTTTGTACATAACATAACAAGTATTGGTTACGTGTGTAATTTGTACTCTCTCCTTAACAATCGAATATCGAAGAAAATATGTATCAATAGTAAACAAAATATATAGGTAGATGCTCAAAAGATGAGAGCTATGATAATAGCCAACTAAATACATTTAGGTTATACATTCTTAATAATGACATATATTTATTCATATTATATAATAACCCGGATTAGTTGTCCACTCCAAAGTTTAGAGCACCGGTGATTATCTATTTATTATAATATATTATCTATTAACACAATAATTAAGTGAAGGTCAATGTTGAAGGTAAAACATTACTATAATTTTTTTTTTTTACTCTACATGTATAATCAAAACTCAAAAAGAACAGTAGTTAAGTAGTTAGTACTTTAGTAGGTACCTACATTATTTTTGTGAGCCATTATATATATATTTATGCACACAGTGTATCTGATTCTGATGCCACTACACATGTAGTTTTTAAATGATTAAGGATCGATAAAATGAATTCATAACAAAAAACAACGAAAAATATGTTTTTTTATAGCAAAATAAACTTCATTTTTTCAAATGGTAACTAACAACTTTGTATTTTAATTTTTTAATGGATATTTATCTGAAAATGTTGATAGATACTTAAATTATCGTTATAAGATCACTAGTTTATTAATAATTACGGTCTTCTAAAGTTTCGTAAATTCATTAATACCTACTATAACAATTAGTACCTATAAGTTTAATTTACTAGACCTATTTTTTTTTTGTTCTATGATAGAATCATATTATTATTATTATGTTACGAAACTATAAAATAATACTATGAATATATTATAAATTGGATGGTATAGTTGGTTTGATAGAGTTTTAAGATGATTGATTTAATCATAACAACTAGAGAAGACAGGTGAGAGTCAAAAGGATTATAGAAATTAGTACTAATTGTAGACAAGACATAGAATCAGAGGCAATTAAGTATTTATTAGGAGCAAGGTTTGAAATAAGAGATAAAATTTCAATGATAGCATAGCACTCTACAGTAAAAGATGAAGAAGAAGGAGGTAGATTGTTTGAGAAAAAGAATTCATGAATATAAAAAGAATAACTGACAGAAAAGGGTAAAATTGAGCCATCAGTATACACCACAATGAAATGATTAAAATTCAACTTAAGATTCCTAATCATCTTCGTATAAAACATGAAAAAAATGTACTTGATACTCTTCAACAAAATGGAAGAGCTGAACGTTCAATAAGGACTACTTATGAGGCAACCAGAACAATGATCTATGCCAAGAATTTTCCAAAATCACTGTGGGCAGAAGCAGTCAATACAGTATAGTGTTCACATTAAATTATACTGGTAATTCAGGGAAAGTATGTAAAACTACGTACTACATACGAGTTGTGGTTTGATAAACTTCCTAAAATAGAAAAGTTTGTAGAATTTGGAATAAATACATATAGGTAGTTTAGTTCCAAAACAACTACGAAAGAAGTAGAATTCAAAAAGCCGTAAAGAATACTTTTATTAATAATATTATTAATTAATTAATAATAATAACACTTATTTAAGTCAAAAGGCTGATTTTTTACAATTTTTTTAATTATCAATATTTTCGTTGGGTAAATTATAGTAATTTATAGTTTATACATCACATATTATTAAAATAAATACAATAAAAAAAAATGATTAGATTTTAACATGCACTTATTTAAAAATGTTCTAATAAAATATTTTTTAAAAACTTTATTATTATTTGAAATTACAAGGTTTCTAACATAAACTAGATCGTAATTTACTTAACGAAAATATTGATATTTAAAAAAATTGTAAAAATCAGCCATTTAACTTAAATACGTGTTTTTGCCATATAAATTTTTATAAAAATCAGATTTACAAATTGGCTATATTGAATATTTCGAAAAAACTTTTTATCAATTTTTAAGTTTTTTATTTTCAGTATTAAAAAATAAAAAATAAAAAATGTACCGCAAATGTCTATTAATTAGATTTAAAAGAATTTTTTTTTAAATATTGATTAGAACAAAAGTTATTTAATTTGTCAGAATGTCAGTTCTCTGTGGGACACCCTGTATATAGTTGAATTGGTAACGTGGTATTTGGTATTCTTATTTTATTTTTATTATCTTTATTAATTGTGGTGTCCATCTAAAATCCCCATTACATAGATGATTGGTTAAATTTAAATTCTATTCAGAATAAGAATGTGGGAAAATGTGGTCAGTGATCAATTTATAAAATGAGTAAAATTATTTTAACTCAAAATTAAAATAAGTTGTGCTGGATTAAACATTTGTGGGCCCTAAGGCAAGTAAAATTTTGGTACGCTTCAAAATTATTTTATACAAACATCTTTAAATTTACTGCCTAATAATTAAAATAAACAGCTTTAATAATATTACCATCTAATATTAATGAATAAAATTATGTTAATTTAATATTTCATTTACAAGAAAAAATTATTAATTATTATACTATTTATATATATTTTTTAAATGATTCTTAATGGAACTATAAAAAAAAACTTGAAATAAACTGTGATTCTTAGTTAAAAACATTTGATTTTAAAATATTTTTTATTTTTTATTTTTTTTGTTGTAAATTCTTCAAAAATATCTTTGATATATGCTTTTCAATGCTATTTTTTTGTAGTCATAATGGCAAAAAAAATTAACCATTCTTGAGTTATTGAAGGTCAATGACAATTTTTTAACAACTTCTACTTCGAAAAAAATCGTTCCTCAGTATCATTGGTGACCATTAGACATCTATATAATTTTTTTTTTTTTTTATTATTACTTTAAAGCCTCAACAACTAAGGTTATTAGCTTACATACTTTAAAATATTACTTCTATATATTTTTGTTGCCTAACAATGGAAAGGTTGATTCCACCTTATTTTCATAAATTCATTTATACGATCTCAATGCCGGAATTGTTTCGTTGGCTTTTAATTCATCTAACTGTGATATAAAATACCTAAAATTAACTATTTAATTAATAAATTTAGTTTCAATATTCTCACATATTATTAAAATAAATACAATAAAAAAAATAATTAGATTTTAACATGCACTTATTTAAAAATATTATTATAAAAATTTTTAAAAAACTTTATTATTATTTGAAATTACTAGGTTTCTAACATAAACTAGATCGTAATTTACTTAACGAAAATATTGATATTTAAAAAAATTGTAAAAAATCAGTCATTTGACTTAAATAAGTGTTTTTACCATATAAATTTTTATAAAAATCAGATTTACAAATTGGCTATATTGAATATTTCAAAAAAAATTTTTATCAATTTTTAAGTTTTTTATTTTCAGCATTAAAAAATAAAAAATAAAAATGTATTCTAAAAATGTAGCAGTAACATTTTCGAGCCAAAATTGACAATTTTTTTTTTGGCAAATGCAATCGAAAACAATATTCAAAAAATAGCAATATTCTATTATCACCAGTCAGTGAGGAAATTCACAAAGTACTTTTTAGTTTATGTGTCCCTAGCACGCCAAACGATGTTTAGTATGACACTTAAATGAAAAGTTTGAACAAATATTTCAAACCAATAAAATCGTACATCGCGGATTGGTATACATTTTATCAAGCTAAACAAAGACAAGATGAATCGGTTTGCCAATGGGGTGCAAGTGTCAAAATCTTGCTTCAATATGTGGATCTTCGTCGGAACTAAAACAGTCATTCGAGACATATTTGTTGTCGGTATGGGATCAGGAACAATCCAAGATCGTCTGTTAGAAGAGGATGCCTCAAAAATTGGAGTTACATATTCAAATTTAATTAAAATCGCGACAGCCAAAGAAGCTACAATAAATGACAAGAGTGTTGGAAAAAAGTAGAATACGCAGACTTGAAGAACCAAAAAAAAAAAAAATAATGGACTTAGTGCCAAGCAGGATCAACACATACAAGGAATCAAAAATTAAATGCGGGATTTGTGACCGTTTCAATCACTTTCAAAGAGACTACAGATACAAGTACTTCGAATGCAACAATTGCGGTGAAAAAGGTCATTTGTCCACCGTATGTAAAAAGGGTAAGAAAGAAAGGAAAAATAACAAAACACAAAATAAATTTTTGTATGATAACAATGATGATGGTGAAACAGTTAATTATGATCTTTCGAATTCTTTATTTTCCATAATTGATCAAAATTCTCAAAATAAAGCGGTGAAACTGTTTGCTGTAAATTTAATCGTAGAAAATAATAATGTATGCAAAATTGATACCGGTTCACAACATAGGGTAATTTCAAAAATATTATATCGTCAACTGTTTGGTCATATAAAATTTAAAAAAAATTACATTTCGCTCTTTGATTACGTCGGCAATGACATTAAACCGATGGGAAAAATATTTGTCGATTTGGTGTACTAAAATAAAAAGTTTACAATGTGCCTTTGCCCTTTATGTTATCGACAATGGTAGTCCTCCACTAATCGGTCAAAATGATATAAAAAATATAAAATGTTTTACCTTGTTTAATATTGAAAATTACGTAAGTGTCGATAGTATTATAAAAAAATATAACAATGTTTTTAAAGATGAAATATGCACTTTTAACAAATACGAAATTTCATTAAATATCAAAATGGGGGCGGTACCTAAATTTTACAAACATAGGTCTATTCTTTTAACATTAAAGGGAAAAAGTTGAAACCGAAATTGAGCGTTTAGTCAAAAGCAACATTTTGGGAACTAAAAAAAGATCTGCTTAACATCTAATTGTTTCTCGTTTAAAAGGTCATATTTATTATAAAGAATTGTATGGTCCAGATACGATAATATTATTTATTTTTTTTTAGTAATTCTTAATAACATATTTACAGTCATATTAATTAGGTAATTTTAAATGGTAATTATGTGTGCATCCCCAGGTAGATATTCCATAAGAGCATACCAATAGTGTCACACTATTGGTATACTATATGTACAGTGTAAACTAATAGTGTGCAAGAGCAAATAAGACTATTCGTAATGTACTTGGTAATAAACAACTTTTTAGGGTTTTGTACTTCCAAAACAAACTCTTAATTTTCTTAACCTTCACAGCAATATGAATATCCCATTTTGAAAATCGATCAATTGAAATTCGTTTGTAGATCAGTACATCACTGAATGTATAAATTTAATAGATATACAATTAAAATTATCTTTAGACTTATCAATCATATTTCTGCAATAATTATTATTTTCATGATTTTTTCTTCATTCACTACAATCAAAACCTTTGATTAAGTTTATCATAAATACAACTTATTAAAGTTTGTAGTTCTTTAGAATATCTTTTATTTTTTCGAAAACCAAACTATCTTTCAGAAAAAATTGTCATCATATAATAGAAAATCTACAAATTTCATACAATCAAGTTTTTATACACTTTTTTAATTTTTTTGATAGGTAAGTGAAATTGGATGATAATTGGAAAAAACCTTGTTTAAACAGTGGAATTACACAAATTTGTTTAAATATTTTTGGAAAGCCATCTGATGAGAGTGACAGGTTAAAAACATGTACAAAAAGAAAAAGTGTAAATTCAGAAATTTTTTTAACAACATAATCATTAAAGCCATTTGTATAAAAAAAGCAGGGCTTAAAACCGGTAACCGGTTTGTAACGAAAACCGGTAAGAAACCGTATATTTGAGAACCGAAACCAGGTAATCGCTTTTAGCTTTGGAATCCTGGAAGCGGTTATTGTTAATCGGTAATCAAGGTAAATATCTAAATATTAACATCAAAGCGGTTACCTCGTATTTTAAATCCCGGTTTTATAAACAAAACCGATTCCCAACCAAAAAATCAACGGGTTTTTTGTGGAATTTATTAATTGAATTATGTCATGATAACATTATAGTTAAATTTAATTTTCCAGCTATTTTTAAATTTTTTTCCACAATTAATTGCCGTCGAGTATTGCTTATCTGTTGTGAATATCACATATATTATATAAATAGATATAACTATATAAGTGTATAACTATATAATATTATAAATACTGTCATAAACGTCGTCGTCGACCTTCGTCCTCGCGCGCTGATTAGTATTGAAATTTATTTATAATTCATATTTTAAATTACTATTACACCCATTATCATACCCATATCTCTAATAAAAATTATTATTTATAAATGAGTTTTTTAACTTACTTAATTAGTATTTTAGATAATTTTTAAGGTCATTTTTTGAAGTTTTTAGGGCATTTTTGCACTTTTTTTAGGGAATTTTTGAGTGTTTTTTAGGTCATCAACATCCTAACTCCAGTTATTACCAAAAAGATCTGTGTCAATATTTCACTCTTGGTGTCATCTTGAAAAATTATTTATTTTTTCGGTTTCTTACAATTATAATGTATTATGAATAAGAAAATTATAACAATAACATTTTTATTTTTTATTTATTAAGATCGCAATTATTTCGATCATATGCTTTAAAGTTTAAACAGTTTAAACTTCAAAGTAGTTTGAAAAAATAAATATTTAAATTATTGAAGGAAATCCGACCAAATTAAAGCATATTAAGTTTTTGATTTTGTATTAAATAATAATACTTTTGTTATCAACCCACGAATGCCCAAAATAAACTGTTTTAAAAATATGATAAAAAACTGAAAAAAATTATTTTTTTAAAACCGGTTTTAACCCGTAACCGATTACCAAAAAACCTTATCAACGGTTTTTAAACGATTAACGGTTATTATAGTGTTTGAAATATATTTATGGAAACGGTTACCGGTTACCAAAATATCACAATTAAACGATAACCGGTTACCGGTTTTCAAAAATTTTCGGCTCCTAACGGATCCGATTACCGACTTTATTGATAACGGTTTTAAGCCCTGTATAAAAGGAAGTTACATCTTTACCATGTAGAATTAATTTTTTTATTTCTTCTTTTGGAGCATACGAAATAGCTGAAGGGCCCACTTCTAAAATTCAGGATCAAGTACATCATTTAATAGGTAGTTTATTACCCGAAATTGGAAATAATGCTACATTTTTACAAATATATTTTATGTCAGAGTCGGATCAAATATCTATTCGAACATTATTACAAAACATTATTCAGCCAATTCGCCGTAGATATGTTTGCAAAAATGATTTCTGAAAGACTACACTTTATTCGTAACCATCAAAAACAACTACGTGCGGATGATTATGTTCACCTTCGAGATGATGCTAACAGTGATGCAAATATTAATGCTAATAACGTGGGGCAATAATTAATTCTTCCCTCCTATTTTACTGGCTCCCCACGTTACATGCATGAAAAAAATCAGGATGCCATGACTTATGTTCGTAAATTTGGCCGTCCAGATTTATTTATTACTTTCACATACAACCCAGAATGGCCGGAAATAAAAATGAATTATTTCAAGACCAAAAATCGTTTGATAGACACGATATAATTTCTATAGTTTTTCATAACAAAAAAATTTTATGCATGTATTAAAAAATAAATTTATTTTCGGAGTTGTAAATTGTTATGTTTACAGTGTTTAATGGCAAAAACGAGGTTTGCCACACTGCCACATTCTTTTGTGGTTACAAACGAAAATTCAGCCAGATGAAATTGATAAAATTATTTCTGCTGAGATACCGAACAAAGACAGAGATCTTATATTTTATGAAATGGTATGCAAGAATATGATTCATGGCCCATGCGGCGAGTTAAATATTAGATCGCCATGTAACATAATCGAATCTTGGTAAAATGAGTCGGGGTGAAAAAGTCCTAAGCCTAAAATGTCCAAATTAAAAAGGTCCAGAGTATATTATATACATGACAATATTAAAAATAGTTTATTTAAAAAAAAAATGCAATGATTATAAACTATAATTATTAATTACGTACTTATAGTTATTAGTATCACCTATATATATCAAAATGGATTTCTGTCTGTTTGTCCTTTATGCATTCCTAAACGGATGAACCAATTGCGACGAAATTTGGTACAGAGATATATTAGACCTATGCGCATAAGATAGGCTAAGTTAAAAAATGACAGACTTAAATATCATTCTATTGAATATTTGAATTGTCAGACTTTTCTCGATAAAACGAATTAATTTACATAATGATAGACTAAATTTATTATCAGTGTAAGTTTATTACTTAGTATATTTTAACCATTATCTATCTATATGTATAAAAAAATACCGCTAGCATGATCAAAAGCAACGAATTTAATTAACAGTTTGAGACATTTAAGAGGTAGGGCTTAATGGGCTAAATAGGGCTTAATGGGCTAAATAGGGCTTAATGTTTAATGGGCTACGAAGTGCACGGGTTCAGCTAGTACATAATATAACCTTTCCACAAATTACGATTAAACAATAATAGACTTTAATTGTTACAACCATCATTAATAATAATAATTTGTGGTTTTTTAATTAATAATGGAACAGAAACAGGGTAAAGTATTTATTCATCATTATTAAATAATATTTCAGTTAATAATTGTCCATTTTTTCTTTACCTAGGTACATATAGTAGAGTCACTCCCGACGGCATCCACCTTGCAGTGGGAGGGGGCAGGGGGGACTAATGGGCCATTCACTTGGTCCGTGCTAAGAGGTCTCTACCCTTGAGTCGGTCCAGCCCTTCTCTGGTTGGTACCGGCAGGTTTTGTCCACCTGCTAACACTAGCAAACGGACACAGAAGAAAACCGTGAACCACCACCGCGGGAGCGATCGACCCTCAGAGCCCCGGGAGATATGGACAACGGACGGAACACGGACAGAGGACGTGAGGCTGGCGTCGTCGGTGGCGGCCAAGCCGAATACAAACTCTATGATCATAGGCGGAAATTGGGGGGGGGGGCTTGAGGGGTCTTAGCCCCTCAAAACGTACAAATAGAAAAATTAGCCCCCTCAATTTTTGGTCATTGCACTACTTACATTTACCAAATGGCGAACGCAGTATTAATTTAGAAGCTTTGACTTCAGTACTTTCCGAAACTATATACCCTAACATGTATAAGCTTATGCAAGTTGCACTTACTCTTCCTATAAGTTCGTCTACGTGTGAACGTAGTTTTTCTGCGATGAGAAGGATTAAAACATGGCTGAGGTCATCCATGTTACAGAATAGATTTAATAACTTAGCTATAATTAGTATTGAAAATGATATTTCTAAAAAAATTGATAAAGAAGCCATACTAGATTTATTTGCACAAAAAAATAGATATATTATTTTAAAATAAATATTTTCTAGTTTCATAACAAAGAGTTTTCATTGTTAAAATGTAATTATATGTATGAGTATCTAAGTTATATGCATAGTATACTATATCTATATCTAAAATAAATCACGCTTAAGTTTTGAATAATGCTTAGGGTAATATTATGTGTATATTTTTTTTTTTTGCTTTGATATGCAATAAAGTATTTTTAAATATCAGCCCCCTCTAAAATTATGGAGAATTTCCGCCTATGTCTATGATGGACAAAACAAAAGAATCTGAAGTTAGTGCATCAGAGGATTCGGACCCCCATATGTTGGCGGTTGGAGGACGGTGCTCGCCCTAGGTGTCGCTATCACCTCCAAGCACTCAAAGCGTAGGGTCTTTAAAGCAGAACCCACCCCCAACAACGGTGTTGGTAAAGCTACTGCTGTCAGGGGTGTGGAACAGGCTCCCGACGGTGGCCGTAAAGCCACTGGAGTTACTGGAACTGGAACTGCAAGGACTATAACGGACGCAAACCAGGTTAGTACTTCGCTGAGAGCACTGAAGAAGTGTCTCTTAACCCAAGACGGCGGATTCAGGTTACTGGCGCAGAAGGCGCAGTCGCTCGGATCCTGGTCTGCGAAGGTTAGGAGCCCGGATGTTAAAATCACTATCAAGGAGATCCTGTATGTTGATCGAGAGCCTCGGGGAGTCACGCAATGAGGTCCACAGAGCATTCAACGTCCTGTTTCTTTCTGAAACCAGCCGGCCCGAACGCAACCACCCAAACTTCGGATAGTAAAACGGAAGCTCGGAGCTTCAAGGTCCTTAGCGCCATCGTCGAAGTGAAAGCAATAGTAGACGAGCAGCAGGGACAGATTAACAATCATTGCAATGTTTAATTGTCCCTTCATTAAATAAAAATACTTAACATACTAAATGATGAATTACCATCTTTCACTCGTAGGTTACTACACGAGATAACAACAGGTAAAATTTACATACCTACCTACGTTGATTCCTACATGGCAGGAAAATATAATAGGTATAATATTATAAAACTTTATTTAATTTCCATACATTTAAATTCAATATACTAAAAATAATTCCATATTTTATATAATATTAAAGCAAGCTGTACTATAATATAATATTAATACTAATTTATTAATTATAGTGAATTTAAAAAAATAATACTCAATGCGGCTATGTTGAAAAAATTGATTCAATTACAAGAGTTATAACCAAATAAGTTAGAAAAAAATACTTAGATAAATACGTTTGGACTTTTTACATATAGGTACTAAGTATGATAATATTAATATGAATGATAAATAGATCCAATTAATTAAATGTTGAATGCGCAACAATATTATCTTTCATCTAATTAGTTTGTTTAATATAAATGTTTATACATCAACGGTTAGATTATAACTTAGATGTTCGAATATGATATGGCATAATGATTATTTACATTTTTAAAACCATCATATTATTAATATTTAGATTTAAAAGAGATAACTAATTTATCCCATGTAGTGGTTATTTAAATTTATATTCAATGTCTTAATTTGAATATTTCTTTGATGCATTTCTTCAAGACACTTATTATCTATGGTTTTTTTTTTCAAAAAATACCTAATAATTATATAACCACCGTCACGATCACCGGGAGGTGGCATTGTCGAAACATGATATTCATGTATAAAATTTGTATAATAGTATACGGTGTGTATACGTAACGATTGCACTGATAGCAGTCACAACGAATTCCAATCATTGTTTTTGAACTAAGGTTCACGTTATAACGTATTTTTAATGACGAGTATTTTTCACATTATTATGTAATATGTTTGTAATTTAAAATACGGCTTATAATGTACCACAACCAAATACTATATTATATCGTACTAAGTGTTTACTTCTGTTACAACTACTATATAATCAACGAGGCGGCGACACAATGCATATTTTGTTATATTGTGTTTTTGTTAGCTGCTGTAGAAACCGTGGTGGGAGAAAATTCGGCTAGCCGCACAGTCACGCGATTATCAACTAGCGTCTAGAGCACGGTCTTAGAAGATAAGGTCGGACAACTATACATTATCAGCATTCCGCTTAGTGAGGCAAATCCATTTTAAAATTTGGCCGCTGTACAATTGAGCGCTGCCCTGCAGACTTTTTTTTGAGGTTATGGCATTATACATTTAAACAGATTTATAGTATTTATATTTATTATTTTAATTTATTTTATTTTTTTATACTAGTCATTACTCAATAGACAGTAGTACTGTAGTATGTAGTAGACACTAGTTCAAAAAACTATGACGGTCATAGTGGTAAAATATTATATTATAATTTATACTTTATAGTCAGATAGTCCAATATTCTACAAAAAATGAAAATTACTCCAAGTGCTATACAATATACAAATAATATAATTCGTAATATATACATTAATAGGTATGTGGTATTTACTGACTACTACCTACTTAATAATTAAACTTTAATTATTAAAGGTTTTATTACTTAATACTTTTTGTAAAATACTTAAATAGTGAAATTGCTAAAACAATTCTGTCTATGGAAGTATCTATAGACTATAAGTCATAATTAGATCTATGATATTCACAATTAACATATTATTTTCAATTATTCAAATTCAATAGTTTTTGATATTTTTCAAAGTAAATTATCAAACTATTCATCCAAAGAGTGTAACAAGTTTTGTATTTTAAAAATGTATTTTAAAAACTTGCAGTTATAATTGCAATAATAATTATAAAATACTAACAAAATTCACATTTCATATAAAGAAATAAGTATTACTATAATTATTAAAATGAATGGTAATAAAAAAAAACAAAATACTATCTATACAGAACTGTTACTTTTTTATGTGCTGTCTAATTTGATAAACCAGAGCAAAATTCAGCTAGGTGCATCGCGAATAGGTCCATTATAATACCATATACAGTTTCATACCAAGTAATAATATTTATTTATATATTTTCAGTGTTGGATTGGTGGAGTCTCATTAGGTTGGACCACAGCATAGATTAAATCTATTCTGTGGTTAGAGTTCCCTTTCTTTTTAAAAAAAAATGCTAAGCATACGCCTTATAATTATATCAATCCTCAAACATTTAGATCTTCACGTACTCAAATTGTTTTTATACTTTTTCATTTTTAATTATAGGTAAATGGTGAATTTATTTAATCATATAGGTAACAAAAATAATGCAAGTACAAAAAAAAATGACTGGTAGATGCCACTTACAAAACCACAATATTGGAAGATATCGTCCAAGACCGTGGACATAACCATATACGAGAGCTTACAGGGAATATCCACTCTTCCTAAGTGTCTATCCACGCCTGCAAGTCAAATATAGGTACTTACTGAACAAATAACATTTCCCCATTTGTCAACAATATCCTTTTTTCTAATAATTAGATCGTCCCGAAAATGTTTTTCACATATCACCTCATTAGGGCTAAATGATTATTTTCACACATAGGTCTTCTATTATGATTTTTATCAAACATATTTTTACTGCTTAACACGTCAAATAAATCATTTAGTTCTTGAAAAAAATTAGCCGTGTCTAATGCCGTTGTTGAATTTAACTGCCCAGTTGCTACACATGTTTTAATGGCTGCAGACACACTATTGCTAAACGTTTGAATTGCAATCTTACAGCTCATTTTTTGCAATGGATTTGGATTTATATGCTGATCGCCTATTTTGCACATAGCTCTGGTGGTTACACTTAAACGATCAATTTCATATGCTTTTTTAAAATCATAAAACCTTCATGTATCATTATAACAAAGGCCAGTTTAGCGGGCCGACTAGACCGACCCAAATGTCCTAGATCCACATACCCTTCTATCATGTCTAATGATTTGTTGTATTCTAAATAATATTTTATTGACATTTTGTCTACCATCGCAACACATTTTTTTTCTTGTAAAGACATAGTTTTGCACATCATTCTTAATTGACTCATATATTCTGGAATAAAACCGGGCATATATTGTAGAGCTTTGAGTCATGTGCGTAATGTACTTACACCTGGTAAAATAATATTTTTTCTCATAAACTTGTAAGCAGCTGGAGATTTATAGAATATAGAAATAGCTAATTTTTTTTCATTTTGTAACCAAGGTCTTCGTTTTTTATGGAGCAATTGCATTGTAACTAAAGAATTTGAGTTTTTCGATACAAATTTTGTTTTTTTAATAAATAATTTATAGTTCAGTTTGTCATTTTTATGTTTGTTATTTAATTGTTTTTTAAAAGACAAATATTTGATCTCTTCCTAGATAAGTTTTCCATCAAATAG
The DNA here is from genome assembly GCF_037042655.1 of Diuraphis noxia. NCBI lineage: Eukaryota > Metazoa > Arthropoda > Insecta > Hemiptera > Aphididae > Diuraphis > Diuraphis noxia. The sequence continues at coordinate 38,086,298 of NW_028301713.1, read as the reverse complement.
CTATAGAGAACTCGAAATAAATATCGATACATTTTTTTTTGGCTGAGTCAAAATATTTGAAAATTTAATACAAAGTTCCTCATAAGTTAGTACGTATTACAGTGATTAAAAACTATAAGAATACAGAGACATAATTTTTTTTATTAGCGTTTGTAATTATAATTCAAATATTGATATAATTTGTCAAAATCACAAATATTTGCAAATTGTTTTGTAGTTAACAATTTATAAACTATATTGTATAAAAAGCTAAAAATTTACTGCAATGTTATCCATAAGTTTTTCTTATAATAATTATAAAATAAGCTGAGTGTAAGTCAATTAAAAAAATTTTACGAGGCTTTAAATTTTAAATTTTTTATGAATTTCTAGGATAAAATAATTTACGAATTTTCGTGATTTTTACGTATGTTGTCAAAATTAAAATTTGAATGCATGTAAAAAAAAATTGTGGCTATATATTTCTTTTATTTTTCAATTGCTATTGTAAAAATATTTTAGGAGCCTTGTATTAAATTTTCAAATCTTAGATATAAAAGGAAAATTTTTTATGAATTTCTATCTAAGATAATTTGAACATTGCCGTAATTTTTACGTATTTAGTCAAAATTTGAACTTTAAATGCTTATAAAAAAAAATTGTGACTATATATTTCTTTTATTTTTCAACTGCTATTGTAAAAATATGCATTTTTATTTTTCAATTTTTAAACTCAACTTTGTTTAGCTTGGATTTCCAGCTTGGTCTTCTATAAATAGAAAGCATACAAAACTGCAATATGCATCTCCTATTCTCCTATAACTTCCGAACCCTATAGTGATTAGTTTTTGAGTTATAAACGGCTGTAGCCCATAAGCGCAAAATATAATTTTGAGTATTATTTTAACCTAACCTTAGACTTAAATTTGAAAGTATTGATAGGATAGTATGATAGGATTCCATCTGAATAATTATTTTTGTTGTTATATTTCTAAAATAAAAATATAACCGATCAAAATAAACACAGTGTAATGTCCAAATTTAGTTTATTATTGTCTATTTATAACATACTAAATATTGGTGTTTTATTATAACCACTGGCATACGATTTATTGCATGAAACATAAATTAATTTAATTATGCATATCATAGTTTTCAAAAAAAATTATTTTGATGTATTTCAAAATAAAAATAAATTGTTCATCTATATTATCAACATTATAACACTGGAGTATTGGACCGTATAAACTAACGATTTTCTCTGAGTTAAAATCCTCGAAATTTTGTTACCTACGCGTGATTACTTTCATAAGTTGTTATAATAATAGATAAAAATATTAAAGATGCATTTTTTTCAGCAAGAATTAATTCAACCTACTGTAGTACTTGGTACATTACTTTAATAGCAATAATATTATCGCATAAAATATACTTATTATGGTATTATATGCTGCTATTGCTCTGAATAGTTTTTCGTATAATTCTAATTTTATATCAATGAATTTATGAATTCAAATTTAACACATCCATTACAGTGACCCATATGACACTTAAAGAACAGCGTAAAAAACGTATGTTTGTGTGCCGGAGCCCGGAGGTAAGTTTTCAGTATTTTACTCGTAAGTCAACAGTACGAGAGCGCGGATTTTTAAGCACTAAAAAGTATTGAAGTATACTATAATATATGCAGTAAAAAATCATGAAAATTGAAAATATGCATTAATTATGCAAGCATTTTTTTTTATTTATTTAAAATTTACAAATTATTTAATAATAAAAAATAAATAATTTATTAACAAATGGTTCATTAATCATTCATAATCAAAAAAAATTTTAGGGAATTTTCTGAACAACTTAATGTATTTTTTAAAATGTTATCTTTATTTCAGTTATTATTATTTTATGTCAACAAAATTATTTTTAATATTTCTACTTGGCATAATATAATTTAATATTTTTTTTTTAATTTTCGGTTAAATGTGCAATACATTTCAATTTTTTTAAAAATATGCAATAACCATTCAATATGCAAAAATCTGTAAAAAAAATTTGTCAGTATTTTCGAGCCAGCGCAGCGCCGCAAGCCCGTAACCGACGCCTTAGACCGCTCGGCCACCTCCTTCCCCTGAAGAAATGTTAATCTGCTGCCGCGCCGCTGCCGAACGACGCGACTTTAGCGATCTTAACGTCGACGTCTAGAACCACTTTCTGACTGAATCGCTCTACAACGGCGACGTCCAATTTCCGCGCGATATTATTATACAGGCAGTGAACGATTTATTGTATTTATAATCAATGGTATAATGTAAATACTTTGTACAGGGTGATTATTTTTTAAATGTGCATCTTGCAGTATAACTACATGTTATCTTGAAATAAATTAATTTATATATTTTTTTTTAAATTTTAATCTTTTGTTTAATTAATTTATATATATATATAACTAGTTAGTATTTATACTTAATTTTGTGGTATATTTTTGAATTTAATTTTCACATAAATTAAATGCCTCTTATTGCCTTTTTTACATTTTAAATGCATACAAAGAATTTTTGAAAAAGCTATTAACCAATGTTCTCGGCTAATGACGACACTGTTTATTTTGCTAATTATTAATTATATAGTAATTGGTAGGTACTTGTGTCGAATTCAAATATCCATTTTTTTTAAAATAATATACTGTTTCAAATTTATCAATATACATTATCAGCAGTTCAGTTTGTAAAGATACAAGATAATATTGATAAGAGCATAAGGCCACCATCTTGCAGCCATTCGGCGGTTTCTGTCTCTAGACGCTAGTCGATTATCAGGCGTCAGTATTCGGTACCGATGTGCGCATGTCAGATGTTATTGATCATTAATATTGCCTGCACACCTACGTGTTTGTTTTCTAATGGATGTGTGGATTACAGTCGTTCACTCGTGCGATTGAGTTTAATAAAAAAAGTCATCTATATTTATATACAGTATTTTACGGGCTTCATCTGCAAACTCTGGTAAAAAGAAGTTTATTTTTTAAGGTAGATATATTATTTTTCATTACTGTTCTAATTATTATTATTATTATTATTATTATTATTATTATTATTATTATTATTATTATTCGATACTGAACAATAATAAAATGTCTACTATCGTCTGTGGACGCAACAGCTTTTTACAGGTGCGCAGTATCACAGCAGTAGACTGTAAAGTTTAGATACATTATTATCTAAAAACGTGAACACAGTAGTAGACTAGTCACCAGATCGCCGAATAATTACTGAATTACGTCTGTACGGTAATTGGTAGATTTCGATTGTAGTGATTACTATTTCAAAATTTATGGTAACTACTTAAAATAGATAAAACTTTTGTTTATTACGCGTTTGACCTTTTTTTTTTTCACGAGGTTTTCGAATAGGTTCGATAGGTCGACAGTACTTGTAAAGGATATATATCATCATTCGTAGCTGTTGGCGGTCCTAAACATGAATGAATCAGACATATACAGTTTGAGTTTCAACCGAAACCGTAGTGAGTATACAAATAAACATTTCACCATCAGTTTACTGTCCGCTATAGATTTGAACGTAACAGTGGTCTCCAAACGTTTGTTATGTTTCAGCTTTGTTTGCCTGCTGTTCTAAAACTGGTACAACCGTATACAATATTCGGGTCATGCGTCCGATCGTGAGGATTAGTAAGTTGACACGAAATAACGCCCAAAGTCAATTTTTGATTTTTTAAGCTCTACATTCATGATCGATACATAATTTGTTATGAATTTATGATGTACAGATTCATTCAGTATATTAAAATGCGAAATAATGAACCAAGCCACCGATTATTTTGCCATGATTCCTAGTGCTACAGATACAATATACTGTCAGAACACTGTACTGATCTATAGTATTCTTTCGCAAAAATTTGAGGTGGAAATCATTTCTGAAACCACTATAAAATCTGTGCGATTGACGAGTAACAGGTCAGTAAAACCTTTTAATTTATTATTCTTTTAATAGAATATTTACTGATATTAATTTAAATATGAAATTTAGATTAATAGTTGTAACTGAGGACAAGATAGATATTTTTAAATTTCGAACAGGCATTAGGCACTTGGCGAGTTATAAAACCTATCCAAACCCGATGGGACTATGCGAAATCACTCCTTTAATAATTCCTGGAAAAAACTTCATTGTATATCCTGGGATTACAATTGGAAGCATTTATTTCATGGTGATTTCAAATAATATCATATTATATAAAATATTGTGTATAAAATTACTTTTTTATTTTAGGAAATTACAGCTGAGCTGGAGATATATTTTAGAGGTTTGAGTACCACGGGAAAAATCGATGCTCATGATGAAGAGATTTCTTGCTTAGCTATTAATCCAACCGGCGCACTCATAGCTAGTTCAAGTTCTAAAGGAACTTCAATTAGAATCTGGAATATTCATCTTAAAGTTATGGTTGCCGAACTAAGCCTTGGGCCAAATACAGCGACATTATCATGGTAAGTTACACTTAGAAGGTAAAAATATAGTGTTTAAATAATCGGTACTTGTGTAGTATGTACCTACTTTGACAAATTATACAGGTATCATCACAGTTTTTCGGGACACGGCCCCTGCTCACATATTTCTTCACTTCACCTATATCGCAGTTCTCCACTTCTTAATGGCTGACATTAGCAATGTTTAGTTAGTACATAAATGTTTAATTGGTTGAATAATTTAAATGCAACATTTCTCAATGCCAAAAACCATGTAAAAATGAACTTTTCTATTTATTAGTTATAAATTATAATATAAATTTAGCATAGTATAAATTAATTAATTGTTGTTATTTAATATTATATTGAACTACCTAAATGCCAGATAAATTATAAAATAAATATAACTCATACAAATGATCGGGAATACAAAAAATTTTAATTTGATAGTAAATTAATAATGTCTAGTGATAACATGGAAAACAAAATCGACCAGTTAGAAGTAGAAAACTACGACATAGGCCGGAGATGAAGTAGATGTGCATACTGTGAAAAACTAGTACAACTGTTATGATACCTATCTAATAAAAATAAAGAGAGTTTACCATACTTTACCCACTGATTATTAACTAATTTTAATTTATCAAACTAAAATTTACTTAATGTATTACCAGCAATCATTAAGTCTAACAAATCTGTTGATTGACCCAATGGGGTTGAAGGACACAATACATACCAAAATAATATAAGAGTAAGTTATCATAGGTCTGGGTGGATTGATTTTAAAAATTATCTATAACAGCTAAATAGTTATTACTTGTTGTATCACTGCTATAATATGTTCTACATATTTAAATAACTCAAGTCACAGTTAAATTCTCACAATACAAGTAAATAAAACCATGTAGGTATGTCAGATTTTTGGTAGGTAGCATATTAAACGATTATCAAATAATCAAATACAAGTTTTTTAAATGACATGGTAATAGACTATGATAATTTGTAAAATAAAAGCGTACCTAATAATATAATAAATGTATTATTTAATTGACTTGTATTTTTACAGCATGAATTTCAGCCCAAATTCAGAATTTGTATGCTGCTCGAATGCCAAGGGAAAAATTCAAGTATTTAAATTGATAAAATCTAATTTAAACCGCCAGTCTAGTTCATCGCAGACGGCTTTGGCCTCTTTTACATTAACTTCAGAAACGGGATGTATTTGCACTTTTTCGAATCGAGATACTGTTGTTGGTAAGAATAAAATAGTTTTTCTTTAAATATATGATAATATTAGATGATTGAAATTTAATATTTTTTTTAATTACAATTATTCTTTGTTGATCTGTGTAAGTAACTTTTTTGGAATGGATTGACTATGTACTTTGATAAGCACTAATGGCAGGTATAAAATGTCAATAAAATCCAGATTTCAGAAATTAAATTTGAAAAATGTTGATAATACGGTACCCTATTTCAATATTAACAAATCAAGACATAGGGATTATTTTATTCATTGAGCATTTTGAATTTATTATATCAAAATTATTTATTAGGAATTGCAATTTTAATGAAATTTCCATACTATAAACTCTTAAGGGCAACAAAAATTTGTATTTTAAAGAAATTTTGAAACAGAATTAAATAAATTTGATTATAATTTGATTTGGTTCTTAAAAATATTTTGTATATGAGAAAATATTGTTAAATGTATTGTGGTTAATGGGTTGGGTTTGACGGATATTTGATGACAGAGCTAACATTTCCAATACTGTTTAGCTTGCACCATATTAATAACAATGTTTATCATATACAACTGGCTGTTAGCCAGATTTGCAATTGGTTTTTTGTAATAAATAAGGTACTGTTGTTGAAAATATGTTTATACATTGAAAAATTATGTGGATTATTTTATTATTTTATTCTAATACAGTTGCATTGAACTCTTGTTACAGCGATCTCCCTTGATGGTATTTATCGTATATTAAAATTGTCCAATGATGGTATTAGTTGTATTCAAGAGCAACGACTTACTTTCTTGAGAAGACCAAGAAATTAAAATTTATTTTTTGCTCCATAATTTCCCATCATATTTATTTAATGTAAATTTCTTAATTAGTTTTAAAATAAATTTAAGTTACGATTTTATACAAATAAAAATTACACTATTATATTATAATAAACATATAATGGATTTATAAGAGTTTATTTATGCATTTTGTGTTGTATAAGGCAATTTTCCGGTATTTTATCGTTTTGTTTAAAATGTTTGCTTAGCTCTAATAATAATTTATTTTCAAAACAATATTTTTAATCAATAACATACACATATTATTACATTTTGGAAGTTCAAAACTTTTTATATTATACATTTTCCATAATATCTTAAATAATTGTAAATAACAAAGTTTAAAATTTCTTGATTTTAATGATACATTATAATATTGTAAGATGATTGATTTTTTTTTTTATACAAAAATATTTTTATTTTATATAAGATAAGAAAACTTTATAATGTACATCTGTTCATGTATAATATAATTATGTAAAGCAAATTATAATTTAATGATTTTGTTTTATTTGTATACAATTAGCTAATGCTTTGCACATTGTTGCCCGTTAAAAATAATAACTACATGGTTCGAAATTTGTGTTCATTTCGTCATTTAGTACCCGGTTAAGTGATGTTCAAAACTTCCGGTGGACTAACGTCATCTTAATCTATATATAAGGTTTTTAATCATAATCACAATTCTTTCTCACATTATAAGCTTTTATATGGGTAAAACATTTTTTTAAATCTAACCTAACAACAAATTTCTTATTTCTTATGCATCTATACTTAATTTTGTAACATCACTGAAACAAACAAAAATGTATCATGATTGTTTCTATTATTAATAAAAAAATTTTCAAATTCTCAATTAAAAAATCAAATATAGTCTTAGATCTCCGCGAAAGCGAAGTTTTCTTATAGTGAAAATTTTTAAATCGGTTAAATGATTTGTAAAATTACCACAAATAAACGAACAATTTTTCTCCTATATAAATTATTATGGATAAAAATTGTTTGAGCACCATCGACTTTTGAGATGGTTCTTTATTACACGCCATTAATGGCAAGTGATACTGTCATTGCAACGTGTGATGTTGCCAGCACTGCTGGTTGTTGGCCAGACTATGAGGCCGCCCGGACGACTGTTGTGTGCATCGCCCTGTCGTCAATCGTTTCGTTTTTGTTTGTGTGTCGCCAACATTCTGCAACCTCGTGATTTTAACACAGAACAAAGATCTAGGCAAGCCATAACGATCTTTTTGCTTTCCATTATTAATCCGTTTTGATCACCCTCAAGTAATATGTTTGGGTTAGTATGATGCAGCATATAGATAAAATATAAAATTGTAAAGATTAAGATAAAAAAAAACTGTCGCAGTCTCGTATAGAAGTAAAATAACTGGTAAAAGTCTCATATTTTCAAACATTAGTTTTACTCAAACATAAAAAAAGAGAACTCGTATTAAATCAATCGCACATATAAAAAAAAAACAACAATCCACTTTTAATCATAGCCGTGGAATTAGCGGACAGTCTCAAGTCTGTCGAAAATGAGAGGGTAAATAGATTGATAAAACACAGTATTTCAGAATATTAGAAAAAATTTTGAAACAAACACATTATAATGTTTTAAAATCACTCGCTATAAAAAAGTATTTTAGACTCTTGAAGAAAATCAATATTACTATGTGATTATTAAGCTTGCATATTTAATTTATTAAAAAAATAATCCCAAGTCTTATCACTGTGTTAAAAATCTAATATAAATCATAGGTAAATTTGAATATACAGGGTGATTTTTTTTTATCGAAGATCACTCATTATTTAAAAAAGTATTGACTTTTTTCCAAATATTTTTTATATAATTTCAAGTTGTTAAAAAATTATATTTTTTTATCCTTTTCATTTTTTGAATAACAACATAGAGTTTTAATTTCATATTCCAAAGCAGAATATTTTTCTAAGTATTTTGATTCATTAAAATTGAATTTAGGACGAGTAGTTTATGAGTTATAACTTATAAGTATTTAAAGTTTTGATTGACAGAGTGGAGTGGTACGGGGTTACCCTGCAAAATATTTGTCTACTTACTCCGCTTGTCTAAATTTTAAATACTTATAATTCATAAACTACTTGTCCTAAATTCGATTTTTATGAATCAAAATACTTAGAAAAATATTCTGCTTTGGAATATGAAATTAAAACTAGATGTTTTCATTCAAAAAAGTAAAAACTTAAAAAATTATAAGGATAAAAATATTTAAAAAATATTTTTTTTAAATAAAAACGTTGGTTTTTTAACAACTCGGAACTATGTAAAAAAAATATTTTGAAAAAAGTAAATACTTTATTAAATAATGAGTGCTGTTTGATAAATCAATCACCCTGTATATTTCTTATGCCATGAACATCACTATACTGGATATTAAGTAACAAATTTAATACAAAGCTTATGGTGAATAATGATAATAAAATCTACGGAATACATTAATCTTTTATGTATATAAGATATACATTTACAGACACACCTTGTGTGGTCTGCAATAAAAAAAAATCCAACAGTAAAAATTCGGGAAACAGCGTACGGGATGGCTATAATATAATTGAATGTGTCCTGACCGATCAACGTAGAGTCTAAATAATGATAGCTTTATGCTTGCAATTTTCATGATACTTTCATAACACTATGGTTTCTTCTCTTGTAACAAAAATTTAATAATCATAAACATTACTGGAGGTTGAAAAACTAGAAACTTTTTTGTCATTCATACTTGAAATCAGCTAAAATTTTAAGTTTATGTTAATTTCAAGATTCATGTACACTTTGGCATATATCTAAAATATGATGTGAACAATTTTTCAATTTTTAAAAAATTTACTGAAAATTAATGGTTGTGGCTATGTGCTAATAATCTACAGTACCAATCTAATTTTTGCAAAAATAAGACAATGAGAAAAATTAAATTATAATATTATACACAAACCATTATGAATAAAACTAATGTAACAATCTAAGGAAATAGAACTATAAAATAATTTTTATTTTTACCATAGAATATTAATTTCATTTTTGTGAACGCTTATATTTTATCTGTCCATAGTAATGACTGAATTAATATTAACTCAACACATTGAATACAAAATAATTAGTTTTATACAGGTATTTTTAATTATACTAATATTAAAATTTAATATTTATGTCCATAATCTAACATATATTATTTATATTAATCGTCATATTACGAATAAATCATAATTATTATAACCAAACTAATATATATTTAAGTGTGAATTATAATGTCTTTGGAGAGAACTCATTCGACAAAAATAGGTTTTTCTGCGAATCTCCGCGATTCTTACTTCACACAACAAAAATTGTTATTCCTATTCAGTCCACCAAAACAGCTGCGCATGATAGTTACTTTAAACGAAGTTATCGCCAATCGATCTAAAAAAAAAAAGTGTCTACATGTACAGAATTTTGTGTTCTCTTTTTAAACAAAGTATAATCTATATATAAATATACAATTTATTAATAATAACAAATTCAACTCGTTATCTATACAACATAATATATATCAAACAATAATCATAAATACATATAAAAATAATCAATATTCAATTTAAAGGGTTAGCAAAACATATTTTTTACAGGTTTTAATTTTAATTTTTTTTTTAAGGTTCATAAAAACTGATTCGATTAATAATATAGGTTACCCAGTCGCAATACGCACCACCAATGTACTAGATACTAGAATATTAAATTATTTTCATAAAATATTAAATCAATACATAGATATAATTAATTAATTAATTTGCATTTAAAATAAATTAAAAATGATTTGGCGTTGATAACTATTTAAGTTAATACTGACATTTTTTTTTTTTGACAATGAAAAAGTAAATACAAATAATAAGTATAATATTAATATACACAAAATATAATTTAATACTAGAATTTAGACTAAACAACTAATCTGTTTAATGAAATAAAAAAAATCCATTCTATACTTTGAAAAACTTATTAAGTCATAAAACTATATGCAGTTAAAAATTAAAAACTATTATATATTGTACAGTTATAAAGGAATAAAAGACACGGTTAAAGAAATAACAGATGACTCAAAAAACTGTGATAAAAATTAAGATACTTCAAGTTTTATTATGTAATTATTTTGTTAAAACGACATATACATAATTTTATTGATTCACCGATAATAATATAATAAATATTATAATATTATGTTGTCTAAATACATTGAATAATTATTACAATCATAGTACTTAGAAATAGACAAGTTATAATTAGAACATAATTGCCTCTTATTGAATATTATGTTTTATATTTAATTTTTGCTGAAATTTAATTTACCGTTTATAGCTGTTTTTTTAAACTTAGATGGCAAGAATTTAAAATTAAATGTTACATTATATAGTACTCGACAATTAGTTTTGTGGTTTTATTCGTTAATTTAGTTTGTGTATATTATTTATTTATGTTTTAGAAATAATTGCCTAGGTTCATCTATATGTTAACGTTTTATGACCAATGAGGTGTATTACCTACTCAAATAAGAATACCATGATAAGATTAATTGGTAATATTGATAATGAAGTATATATCTTAAGGAATTTAAACAAATTTATTTATTTATTTGAAAATGATACCTCAATGGGAAAACAGTATAGAATCAATTATTTATAATACATACAGATATTGAATAAATGCAAAATAGTGAAGCAAATTTCCGTAAATGTAATTCTAGTTACAAGAATGAATAACTAAATATATTGATATATTAAAGCTAGCATCTGGTTTTCTAAAAGTAGCTAAAGCATCAAGTTTTTGATTTTATATTGCTTATTATATACCAGAATCTATCCATATACTCAAACTGTATTTTATAACATGGTAAGTTAAGAATACATAAATAGAAGACCTGGTACATAATATAGTAAATATATTTATTGGTTTCAATGTTCCCAAAATTTAAATTATGTTGAATAAGCCAGATAGGTTGACTGACTGACAGGAAACGAGAAGATGGAAAACTGTTACCGTGTAAACAAATAAACAAAATTTATTTGTCAAATACAATTACTGCTTACTTGTAGTGGTGGGTGGAATTGTCACAACGACCACCGTGTGTAAGTAAGCAATGATTTTATGATCAACTTTGTTTGATGCCAATCTGATGTTGATGTGAATTAAATTTGAAGTGATTGTGAAACTCTAAAGAATAGAATAATTTTAAAATTTTAAATATAATGAGAATACTCATGTTCTATTAAAATAATAATTAAAGTGCATATTAATTACGTAGAAAGTTATTATATTCAAGATTACTGATTACACTTTTAATATTTTCTTTCGTGTTTCATGAATGAAGACAATAGTAAAAATTATATATTATATTAAATAGCTTTTTAATACTAAGCAGCTACCTTATATTAATAATACATATATGCATACATTATTCTATAGAGGTTCCACAGATGAGCAAGTTTAATTACTATTTTATAACATACGGCTTCTGGCTGATGTGCTCTGACATCCACAAGTTACTGATTCTAAAACAAAATAAACATTTAAAATGTGAATTTTATTAATATTTTAAACAGCGCCACTCTGTAATTTGTATCATTTCTCAGTTGATTATTTCAAAACATTAGTTTCCCAAATTAATCTTAATTATAAATTTAACTAAGATTATCCAAAAGTGAAACTAAAAACTTAAACTACTAAAAGTACTTGCACTGTACAAGTATTAGCTGTCAGATGAATCAATTTTTTGATTACCTAAGGCTGTGTAGAGACACTTCATCACTTAAATGATTCAATAATAAATTTATTTATGATTTTTTTTTTTTCATTAATACTTATTCAAATAAAAATGTTGGATGTATATATTTTATTTAAGGTTGAAATTTTCATAAAATGACTCTTGATTGAGTTAAATATAAAAATAATTGATTTTATATAAATATATAATACTATAGTGTTAATAAGAATTTAAATAATTTGTAAATACTTTGAATAATTAAGGCATTTCTTTTCAAAAATACAACAATTGATTAATAAAAATGAGTATCAATTAGTTGTATTGTTTTCTAATTGTTAGTTACTTAGTAAAAAAAAATTCTTTTTATTGCCTATATTATAGTTATAACTAGAGGTCGAATTTTTATGATTTTACATATTTGTTTCTAGTCTATGCAGTTAAATGGGAGTGAGAAATCTTTACGATTCATGAAACACAAAATTCATAGGAAAAAATTTATTTTGCATAAAAAAGCATATTTTATGGGTTAGAGAATATTTAACACGTTAGAGAATATTTGAGAATATTTTTGTAATATCGGCATATAATGAATATATTTCACGTTTATCAGCACTTTGATAGGTATAATAATGTTCACCAAATAATTCTGTTTATAAATAATAAATTTCTGGGTTTTAATAAAAATTAATCGTAGGTTATTTTGTTAGCCAAAATAAATTTAAACTGAATTTTTTTTAATATTAAAAGAATATTTTGCATATTTAAGGACATAAAACATCATATATCTGGTATTTTAAAAGAATATTAAGAGAATATATTGCCTAATTTATGCGACATAAAAACATCATATTTTAAGGATTTTAAGAGATTATAAATCCGACCTCTAGTTATAACAAATTATGGCATTATTATGTACTTAGTTGTTTTGGCATTTTTCTCTTCCATAGTTAATTTTGCATTTACATATGTACTAACTATTAATTAAATCATTTTGAATAATATTCATTTTATTTTTAGTACCTATATTTTTAAGATATAAAACTATTTTTAAGTTTTATATTAATGCTACCTAAGACTAATTCATAATTGTATTAATAATAACTATTTGTTTTTACCTAAATTTATAATCAGTTGTTGAAAAATCAATTGACATAATCCAGTTAAGTGGAATCATAATATTTTTTACAAACTATTGTAAAATAATAATAATAATTCAAGAAAAGTGTACAATAAAATATTATTTTCATTTTTTTGTCTAATATTTGGTTCTATTTTTAATAGCTTATTTAACACTGGCTACCAGTAGGATTTTTGATGATGAGCCTCCAACTATTCCATTTTTTCCAATAGTAAATATACTGTTTATATTATTTGTATACAAAAGATATACAATTTAGTTTAATTTATGCATTAACACCCCTCTCACTTTCATAGACCTGGCGTCGCCACTATTTGTTAATCACTATTCATTACATAGTGATGAGATATAATATATAAATTACACAATTAATAGAATAAAATTAAGAATTTCAGCATTTACTGAGTACAAATAGTAAAACCTAAGTTTACTTAGTGAAGGAAGAGAGGGCTCGACAGAGAGCTGCGGTACTAGGATGACGGATCCATCATGAACGGGTTTCTAGAGTGACGGGCTGCGGCCAGCTCGCGAAAAGGTCTCCAGAAGGTGATGTCTAGGATAATGGGCTAAGGCCGGTCTGAGAAGACAATCGGGCGAACGAGATGTCCAGGGTGGTGGACTCAGATCAACCTGCAAAGACATCGATCATTGTTTATTGCACTATAATTTATATAAAGGGATAAGCAAGGAAATCCCTATTCAAGTTTTTAAATAAGGTTGTCACGGTAGGAAAGGGATATTCGAATATATACCAAGCAAATGAGGAAAGGATACCATTTTCTGCTGTGCAAAACTCAAATTTGTATATATTTATTTGTTTAAATAAACGATGCCACATGTGGGCTAAGCAATGTGAAAACAGTACGGCTCCCATGTGGTGATTTATAATGGAAAAAAAAAGGTTTACTTAGTGATCGGGCATTTACGGTAACATATATATATAAATATTAATTCTACCCTTAATGCTAATATATTACATACCAACTAGAAATTATTTGCTCAAATAATTGTTCTTCGGTTTTCTATAATCTTAGTTGTGACTTGTCCAAAAAGTAACAGGTGGAACCAGATTCTTACGGGGCATCCCGCAATAGATTCCCAAGTTGTTGCTATTTGTTTTCATATTTTTCAGTACACAAATCTGTGGATGCTATAATTGTGTATACATTTTTTGGGTAGATAAGGAATACATCAAATTGATGATTATTTTACTTTTAAATGTGCTAAATATTTAAGACAAGTGCAATGTAACAAAAAACTTAAACACAATTACCTATTTTTTGAATGTTAGTTGGCCCCTGGGTCCTGACCCCATTGCACGCCTCATAAAAACAAAATGATAATTGCTTGGTCTCTTGTTTCTAGTGCTGATTAGTGATTTCCATGTGTGTATAATCTATAAAAGTGTCGATATCCTGAGTATTTTATTAAAATATTACATAAGATATACACACAATTACCTGCAAGGATAATTATCCTATTTCTGCCTATATGTTAAACATTAGTTATAATAACAAAATTTAGGTCTTTCCGAGACACTACAACTGGGCATTCTCTTGTACACTTTTGCACTGTGGTGCACACCGCAATGAATAACTAAACTGGTTTAACCATTCAGGTAACGATAATCACCACATCCTACAACTTAAGTTATGATATTAACAAGTATACAATCTATAAAGATGTGAATATGCTATGTACTGTATATAATATTACATCACTCTTCTTATTCCCGCACAAATATTCTTCAATCTTTACATGATCAAGGAATCTTACAAATTCAATCAGCCAAATATTTATAGCGGCATTAACTTGTACCTATAATAATATAGACACATTGAAAATAGACGAATATTATATGCATAGGTATATTAATAATGAATAAATTATTTATAATACATAAAATTATAGGTTTAATTTAATCCGAGTTAATCTGAACTTAAATTATGATTCAATGCATGTTACGAATAAACATTAAATATTATTTTATGTTTTTGTCCACATATTTATATGTATTATTAATATATAAATATGTAATTATTACTTATACTAAGTTATGCAAAAACAAATATATATGTATTGATAATACTGGATAAGATATAGTAGATTTTAAATGTAATTATTTTCTCTTGAAAAATATATTACCTTTTTTTAAATTTGTATGTGAATTAAGCCAATAATATAATAATTTCACATATAAACACAGAGAAAATTTTATACTAGTGGAATATTTAAAAACTTCCACCTCAATTGTACAACTTTTTATTTAATTTTAATAGTCTATCAAACTAACCAAAAATCCGATATTACAGGAGAAATAATTGAAAATGTTATTGAATTAAAAATTAGTACCTACCTAAATCATGTAACTTTTCTGATTATTTATATATTATGTCTTATATTGTTAAATTAATAATGTTGTATTAGGTAAAATAATTTAATATTTTTTTGATTTGATAACTAGAATAGAAATTAATGCTCTAGAATAGTTCTGAACTGGTATTATTAAAATTGCAACCTGTATATAATATATCATAGGTACCAATATCAAGTGGGTGAACTAGAGGTATATGTTTAACTTAGAGCAAAATTATATTTTGACATTTTACTTTCGTAGCAAATACTTATCATTTAAATAATATAAATCAAATATTCTGTTGTTTATTTTGACAATGTTTAAAATTACTTATCAAAGTTACTTTATTAGAGCATTAGGTTTAAAACATGAGTATTGATTTTTGTTGATTAATTGTATGTTTAATATCTTGTGTATTGTTCTTGTTAATGTCTAAAAAAAAAAAAACTTATACTTATTAAATAGGATGTATAACACAAATGTTAATGATAAAAATATGTTTTTATTTATGTGAAATTTAGTAATATATAATAAAAATTATTATAACCCTGCATACATTTCTTCTGTAAATTAAATTTTAAATATATAGTCCAATTAAAACCACTATAATTAAACTAAACAATTAAAAGACTAGTATTATTATTATAGTTTATAAAAAACTTAAAGTCAATCACAATTTATTTTATTATTTACATAAAAAAAATTGTATCTATTTTATTTTATAAAGTTATTTACTAGTTACAAGATAGGTAAGTCATTAAATTACCCAACACAAGAATGTTAATATTTGTATTGTGTATATCAGTTAGTTATTATTGTTTTATACCTACCTATTCAAAATAACATGAATGTGATTAGTTTTTAATTTATATAATTGTTAAATATTATAGGTAATACTTGAACAAGAATGTTGTTACATTTTTATAGATGTTATTAAATATATACAAAATATATTTGTTAAACTCAAAAAATTGTTATTTTTTTTTTATAGTTCTCCAAGTTGGTTAAAGGGCAAGTACATTAACTGTATATTAAATTGTTGACATATGACTAGGAAAGCAGATTAATAATAAATAAAAAACATAGAAGAAAAATGTGTATGTTCAATTATAATAAAAATCACTAAAACAACCTTTAACTAAAAAAACTGTTGTGTATAAAATGAACCTAGATTAATAAATTTTAATGTGAGGTACTTATTTCTAACATAATTTCAAAACTATCATCAAGATAGTCCATTTGACAGTATGCATACGTTGAGTATTGATACAAAAATATAGATTAAATATTATACTTAAAATATTTATGAAACACCAAAACTAACACAAACGAATAAAAACTATACCATGTGAAGACAATCAGAAGATTGTGTGAAAATATAGTAAACAAAATTAGGTATACATACATCAGATAATATGTTAACATTATCATCATGTCTATAAGACATATGAGTACTATGAGTATTCACATTATGTAATTAAAAATCATGAATGGCGTAAGATGCCAATACTATAAACATGTAATATACTATATAAAATATTAATAATACATAAATATATTGATGTTTACCTTCATTATTCAACGAAAGTTCTGATGAAAAGCAAGTTGAATCACTATAATCACTTTATAAGATATAGCTGCGTTTCAGCCACCGTGGATAATGACATCCACATATAACAGCATCTGAAATAAGAATAGAAATTTTGAGGTATGATTTTCATGATTTGAACCAATTTTATTCAACAGTGTTGCCAAACTTGGTATTATTTCTCACTTAACTTACATTTTTAACTTCTTTTCACACTAAAACAGTTTTTATAATTCATATAAAGATAGGTAGGTATCAACTTGTATACAGTGTTGGGTAGTAACGTAACGAATGTAATGCGTTACTTATTTTCATTAGAATTATTTCCAAGTAACAAAAATGTAATGGAAATTACTTTTGATAAGTAATTTCTATTGAATAACTCGTTACAGTTTCAAATTATTAAGTACCTATACCTTTTGAAAATTGAAAAAATAATATGTCTATAATGCGGGTATTATTATGTTTAACAATCTAATATAGTAATATACTATATATATATTTATTAAAGCTCCTTATACAGCTGATCTGACAATTTTGAATTCAATGACATTAGTAAAGAATATTATTAAATGCAACAAAGCTTTACCATGCAGTGCTTCTGTAGAGCGATTAATTAGTGTTTCAGGGGACATTTATTCTAAAAAAAGGTCCCGTATGAGTGACAAAAACTTTGAAGATACAGTATTGGGTAAAGTTAATTTAAAACATAAATAAATATAAAATAATAATATTCTATTATATTGATTATAGTAAATTGATTTCTTTTTCAAATTCTATTTAGTATAGGTAATGTATTTTTTATAACATTATTGCTAGGCACAATGATAATATTGTTAAGAAATATAAAAATAATATTATATTTTTTGTAACGAGAAAGTAATGAGTTACTTTTCAATTTGAAAAGTCATTTCATTACAATTTTATTAGAGTAACAAATAAAGTAACTTTATTACTTTTTATAGTTAATTTACCCAACACTGCTAGTATATCCTAATATATTTTGTGTAAGTATAATTTTTTAAATATTATACAATATGTATTTTCCCTATAATATAGATAGCAGCAAATTAGTCATTAGCCAGTAAATAAGAATTCAAATTGTGTTTTTTTTTTTTTTAAAACTACCCTAACCAATGCAACAGCGCTTATAAAAAGAATTTTTGATAAAGTTGATACTTTAAATTAGTCCTTAAAAGGAAGGGATGGTACACATTTA
Source organism: Diuraphis noxia (assembly GCF_037042655.1). Taxonomy (NCBI): domain Eukaryota; kingdom Metazoa; phylum Arthropoda; class Insecta; order Hemiptera; family Aphididae; genus Diuraphis; species Diuraphis noxia. Next base: position 38,067,696 of record NW_028301713.1, on the reverse strand, counting down.
TTGACATTTTATGGTGTATTTATTGTTCCTAGAAAAATTATTTTATTATAATATAAATGAGGTTTGCATAGCTAGATAGGTATAAGATATCCAATTGATGTTAGATGTTCTCTTACAAGTATTGATAATTTTAATAATATAATAATAAATACATGGAAATTGATTTTTTTAATTTATTGTTATAGACTTTATACTTATAGTAACATATACTATTCATATTAGTCATTGACCTATTAATTTCTAGTTTGTTTTGTTGTGAATTATAATTCTTTATTATCTTTACGATATAAACTACATTAACTTTGAAAAAGTTTTATAATTTTTTTTTATTAAATATAGGTAGGTGTTAACATTTAAAATACCATAGTTGATTTATATTTATTATGTAACAAAATAAATGTGAAAACTTTAGGAGTATTAATTATATGTGGATTTCATTAAATTTCAACATTTCCAAAAAATAAAAATTAAAAAGTTAAAAATTTTTAAAATAATAAGTGTCTTACGTTAAATGGATCACTCTGTATATATATTCAAAAATTAAAATTACTTTAAATAAGATTTAAAGATTTTTTGAAGGTATTCTATTTTATGAAACAAATCAATAATCATTACCGAAAAATCAAACAAAACATTGGATTGCTCTTCTTTGTACGTTTTCGTTATGACTTCAGTGACTCAGAAGATCTATATCACAAAGGTGAGGTTAAAGGGGCAGTCATTTTCCCTACAATTTAGGTAGTCAAATACTTAATGAATCGAGACAATACTAGAATAATAATCAGAATTAAGATAAAATTAAAATTCGAATACAAAAATATAATACACAATTTTAAATGAAAAAATAATACTTAACAATAACATTAATAATTCCGTGGATGGTCTTGACGAAGAGATAGGGAAATTAGTAGCAATACAAATGGCCATACAAGAAACGACAGTACTGCTTCAAAAATATTCACCGCTAGAAGTGCCACTATTGAAACAGTGAAGCCGTGGAGGTTGCAGTGCACACTGGTGAGTGGTGAGTGCCGAGTGGTGACTGCCGACTGGTCGGCCGGTCGGCGGTCTCTGACTGCTGAATGGCAGTAGCAGTAGTGGCAGTGTGGCACGCAAACACGTAACACGACAGTTTTACTGTTGCCACGTCTTGCTGCTTGGCTGTGCAACACCGTGTTGCAATCAAAATTTTATGATAGCGTGAAAGTCAATATTATCGACATACACACATTATCGATAGTGTTATCTAACAATCAATGTGTTGATAAAATTCAATCGTGTTCTTACTTCTTTTTGTATATTATAATATTTTTTTGTATGAGCTATATAGTGACGTAGCCAGGAATTTTGTATGAGAGGGGCTAAATTTCAAAAAAATACAATATTACTTATCAGTCTATCAGTGTTGGGAAGGAACAAAGCTCGGAACGCGTTCTATTTAAAATATAGGAACGAGGGACGGGAAAGAGTTATAGAGTACTATTTTTTAGGAACTTGAAAGAAAATTTCCGTTCCTCAAATATAATGAAAAAAAAAAAGTTATCTTTTTATCTTTAATGAAGTGTTGGTAATTTGATATCACTTTATCTATCATTAGTAAATAGTAAAATGAACAACCTAGGTATCGTTGGTATATTTTAATTTAGTTTGAGATTAGCATACAAAGTATAATGTTATGATAAACACGATAACGATGTTATAACTATAATAATCATGTCATATGGTTTAAAAATTTAAATGATAACAAACTACAAATAATATTATATCAACTTATATCATAATCATACGTTATATCGACTATCATCAGCTCGATGTGAGTCGTTTTAATTTAAACGAAATTAAAATTTGAAATTATTGTCCGACCGTGTGTTTCTAGTTTTGTACTTTTGTACGTTGTTTGTTGCTATTTGTTTGAATATTTATATTGAGAATTTATATTTAAATAGTGTATAGACAGTGCATACTTCATAATATTATATATTTATATTTTATATCGATTATTAAATAATAAACAATTCTGAGTGAAGGAGTGCATTTTTAGTCAAAATTATAAACTTTTTACTGGGGAAAGTTTCAAGTCTACGCTATACAATTTTTTAATTATAACGAATAAACCTAAAACAAACGATTTTTGTTAAAAATCGGTACACCTTTGAAAGGAGTAATTTAACAGTTAACTGATTATTTTTGACTTAAGAATTATTCGAAAAAATATCATTGACCACCACTTAAATCTATTTAAGTAATAATAACTAATCTTTTTTTGGCGACAAGAACGAGGAACGGGAACGAGTTCCATTTTAAAAGGAACTTTCCCAACACTGAATACTTATTCAATAATATTTTTGTAGTTTTGTACCTAAAATAATGTATATAAATATATAATGCATATATATGTATAAATATATAATGCATATATATGTATATATAATGTATATAAACATTCAGTGAAAATTTCATGTATCTATGGTCATTTGTTTAAAGTTACATCAAAAACCAAAATCGATTAAGTCGAAAACTAAAATTTCCTGTTTTTCTCTTAATTTTTAGATTGTTTATTCCGATTATTTAGAAAAATACTGAGAATTTTGGGGGGTCTAAAGTACCAACTAGATTCACTTTCTCATCGAACGAGGTACTGAAGTCGAAAATCGAAGCACTTTTACTGTCCCAAAACGTGATGACAGACACAAAAAATAAAAATAAAAATAAAAACACACATCATGGTAAAATACTAAAATCAATACATTCAATGCTCCGCTCAGAATCTAAAATTTGAGTGAATTGACCTCTTATAAAATTTAAAGGTAAGAGTATTATTGGGACAACCTCATAAGATTTTTACTACGTGATCTGTAACGTGTTCTGTTGAGTGTATAATTTTCTATATTACACACTTGTAAGACGGAGTCAACACGTACGAGTATAACGTCCTCTTAATTATGATAATATAAGAAAGAATATATTTTTAAGTGATTTAAGTTCTGATAAATATTACTTATAAAATATGTTTACTAAACAAAAGACAATATGTATAATTTAAATTAAGGGTGCCAAGTGACCAATAGAAATGAAGTAGGTAGTTGCTTAGCAACTCCCCACATTTTTAGCATGAGAACCCGTAAATGTTTGTTGCTGAAATACTCGATAAAGTATACCCATATTATAATCTGTTAACGTTCAACACATAATTTTTATTTCATACTTTTTAGCTGTAGTCGGTTAAACTTGTTACTCATACAGAAAATAATATTTTACATCTGTGCTAATATTTTTTTTCAATGTTTGTACAGTTCTATTTTCTAAATTCTTAAATTTTTTTTTTTTAAATTCTATTTTTTCAACCATGGCCCATTTTGGTACAGAACTTTGAAATTGATTTCACATCTTTATTAACACCAAAGTTCTATCTTTTCTCCCAATCTCTTCAACTTACGCACAGGAAGCCTTTTTTACTTCTCCAAAGTAGTTTTTTTGAGGATACAACTATACAAACATTAAAAGTAAATTAACGTTTATGGTAAGTGCGCACAAATAATAGTAAGCGTGCAATTATTATATTATACCTATGTGCTGGGGGGCATGGCCGTTTTCGACAAAAAACGTTCCCTTCCCTTTTCGGCCAAATTTAAAATAGATCGATTCCCTTTTCGACCAAAATAAACATTTATATAATAAATTTAAAATATAAGAATATCTATATAGTATATATTAATATTATTTTTTTGTGTAGATAATATGTCACAATATTTATAATATTACATAAAAAAATAAAAAAATAATATACAATTTTTGTCAATAATCTTAATATACCTATATATAAAAAATAAACTAATGGGTATAAAATTGTTGTTAAATAATAACAAATATTATTAATTATAATTAATATTATAATTTACTTAATGTTATAAGTACTAATGGAAAATTATTAGAATTATAAGTTACATAAAATGTTATAAAATTAATTATAGGTATAGAAAATTATTTAAAATGTAAAAAATACCTTTATAGCATAATCACGATTTAAGGTAACACTAAATATGTCAGGTGGATGACCTTGTATTGCAATTTGGTTTTCGGGAGGTGATAGGGAGTACTTATATACATATTTTCAAATATATTTCAAATTTTGTAACACTATTGGTGTGCGCATGCGCAATACAACTTATATTTTTTTTTAATGGAAACATAATAATTTTTCTACATATTCGGATAAATTATTTTTTTTTTAACATTTTTTGTATCAAAAGTTTTTTTCTATTTATAAAACTGACCAAGTTAGAGTGAGTCAAAATTTGGACTTATGCATAATACGTGTTTAATGCAATTTTCATTTATAACCATTGGAAATAATAATATAAGTGTCAATTAAAAAAATTTAAGTTGTATTGTGCATGCGTACACCAATAGTGTTAAGAATTTGATATTTATTTGAAAATATATATTTAAGTAGGTACTCCCTATCACCTCCCAAAAATCTAATTGCAATACAAAGTCATCCACCTGACATATTTAGTGTTACCTTAAATCGTGATCACACTGTATACTATGTATACTGCAGGCATACAGTATCGACGCACAAAGCGGCAAGCTCATCATAAACACACTATAACAAATACGAGCCTAACCAGTCACCATCACTGTCTACTGATACGTATATAACCGTATACATCTGGAAGTTACTACAAATTGTATTAACATTGTTTTCATATTGATATAGGACTAAATAATTTTTGACAAAAATTGTATATCATTATTTTAAATTTTTGTTTTGGTTGAAAAGGGAATCGACATATATTAAATTTGTTCGAAAAGTGAATTGACCGAAAAGGGAAGGGTACGGTTTTAGTCGAAAACGGGCTCGCCTGTGCTGGATATGCGAGTTGTAAATTTTTTTACTGCATTAATATTATAGATGTAATATAAAAATTAATTGGTTGTACTTAACCACAAATTAAAAATTATATATAAAAACTATAGGTAAAAAGAACGAATCTCTACCACATTATTATTTAGGTTCATGACACAATAAATTACGTGTCTATGATATACATGTATATATATTATTAAAATATGCACTTTATGTTAAACACAAATACATATATTGAACAATGGTTGTATTTTAACCACAGAAATAGTTATATATCCTGTAACACAGTTTCATTTTGTTAAAGATAAATGTTTTAAGAAACTATTATCTTTATTATTTTTATAGGATATTGTTTTATGATTTCGATAATATCGATATAAATAATCTTATGCACTATCTAATTTCAAACTAATTATTTTATCGAATAAAAGTTCCCATTGTTAAATTTAGATGAGAGGAGAGAAATTTAGACTACAATTTTTACTCGAATGTAAGAAATGACCAAATTAAATTTTAAATTGTTGTTATTTTAATTAGCATAAAACACTATAAAAAGTTAAAAGTAAAAAAATAACTCTTAAAAGTATAAGGTGAAGGTCATAACTCATTGATGAATAATAATAATAATAAATAATAATTACCCACCTATTTAGAATATTCTGTTATAGGACACGCCATATTTCATGTCTAAAACATTTTAAAATGTGTTTAATTTATTATTTTAACAGAATAATACTATATTATGTATCTTTCTATCCCATATAAATTTAATTAAAAGTGGCAAACGTGTCAAGTGGTCAATGAGTGAGAATATAAAATAATGATACCATATAGTTACATGTCATTATCGCCGTACCATCTTGGCGGGGTGGGGGGAAGAAATATAAGGTTATAATCGAGAATATTCAACGCTAATAGGTATTATTAATATATTAGTGCGTTCATTAGTTCACATTTTTCACATTTTTCACAATGTGAAATACAAATTCATTCCATAACTGTTAATACAGTTAAATAATTACGATACACCTTTCTCACATACTAAAAATATCAAAAGAAATTAATGAATATATTTTTTTTTCATGTATAAAATATAACGTAGTATTACTTACAAAATCGTCTAATGAAATAGGTAGGTAAAAAAGTTACCTATCTACATAAATATATGCTAAAATTTTCTTCAACATCATCTTTTCGGATTGGAAGTGAATCGTGTTTGTACTTTATAGAATATAGTGCCCGATAGTGGATCAAAAGTGAAAATTGTATAGATTTCAAACGCTTCAGATGAACAAACAAACAACTAAGAAAATTCTGAGATTTTTACGCAAAATCGATTTTCAAAAAATTTGTTTTTAGTACAACTTTAAAAAGTTTTATATGCACATAACATTTTTAATAAATGTTTATATTAGCAACTTCTATAAAAATTTTCATCCAATGATTTTCATATTCTATTATTCAAATTACGGATAATCTTATAAGGTAAAGATGTAAGTCCAATTCAATGTACGTGTATCACAAATATATATATATATTTATTATATACAATATACATAACATATTTAACTATATTTTATGATTTATCGGTACTGGGTTGAAAAATTATTTTCAACAACCTACAATATTAAAAATAAAGATATTAATTTCTAGATTATTAGTTAATTTATTATTATTTATTATTAATTATTATTTTGACAATAAAATGAAAATTGTATGTTGTATCGCATCATAAATTAGTTTATGAAATACAGGATACATTAACTAAAAATGCATTGTGCTACAAGATACTCGATATTTCATATAATTGTATCCAGATACAAGATACAATTGTATCGAAGACACTTGTATCGAAGATACTGCCCAACCTTGTCCATACTGTTACCAAAATGTTTGAAAATATATGTATAAAAAAAGTTCATTTTTACAGGCATTTTAAGTTCAAATTTTGACAAAATTACATTTAACATCAAAAATAATGATTTTTTTTAAACTTAATATTGTAACACAACATGTATTATTGTTAAACGATTTAAGTTTTAAGAGTAATATTATTTTATCCACACGTTTTAATATAATTAAATCATTTAATTACGTGCAGTTCAATCTATTCATTTAAAATATTATAATTTTATAATTTTATTTAATAATCCAAAATCGTTTGTATTTTTTGTAAACATCAGTAATGTAGGCTATAGTACTTTATAACTGCATATTGTGTATCATTAGATTATTTATTATTATGTTTATGACCGCTAAAAATTATTTGTTCAAAACATTGTAAATATTAGGTAAGTACTACAGACTACAGTATATTATTATCACTTGATAGGCTTTTGGTGATTTTATTTGTAGAGTATCCCTACTGTATCTATATTATATAATTTTCATAACACAACTTGGTGTCAAAATTCTCTCTGTCCCAGCGACGGTTTTATTTTACATTTTGCCTTCCCCGGCATAATGTAATACCTAGTATGCCGGTTTGACAGGCTACAATGTACGCGTTTACCACCCCTGTCACGTAGTATAATCCAAAAAGGGTGTGCTCGGTATAACAGCAGCTGCAGACGACAACGGGTGATTTGAGCCCGGTGGCGCAGTATTGTATTATGTGTTGTATTATTGTTATTGATTGGAAAGAGAAATCGTAACGTGAACACACAAACCCTCTTGTAAAATGTAAATATAACTACCCTTCGAAGACACACGCCGCTGAATTCTTTTTGAAACGTAATATTATTATTATATTTTATTTTATACCGCTGCTGCCAGAGTTTGTTTAAAAACAGCGCCCGCCGCCCATCTTATTTTAGAAAAACAAGTTTTTCTACTACAGTACAGTTAATATTATAGTGAAATTAAATTGTATTTCGAGAAACCGTCGTCGACCTTTGTCTCATAAAACATTTTCGTTCATTGGTTATTTGTGTAGGCTTTCTTCGTTCTCCGACCATCCGCCGTGATCGATCGTTATTTCTATATAAATTATTATAAGCGGAATTTCATGTTTGATTCGAAAATAAAATACAGAAGAAAAAGAAAAAAATGTTCTAATATAAAATAATGTTGTGAATTTCAAGAAAAAAACTAATGGAATAAATATAATTAAATAGGTTCCAACTTTATAATACTATCTAAATAATATATCAGGTATATCCGTATACCTTTACATTGAATAGATGTAACAGATACCTAAGTAACAGGTCATTGTAAGGGTCGCCCTCGCCAGTCGCCACACATTGCATTGGTGATATTATTTTGTCTTAGTGATGCCACCAGGGTGGCGGTAAAATTGTGTCCAGATTCATTTTGCATTAACCGCTACCACCACCGCCACCGCTAACGCTGCAATATACGGAACCCTAATGAATGTGTTAAATTGGAACCTAATTATAAATCATTGCAAACGATATGAAAAGTAATTCTGATAATGAGGCAGTTTTTTAGCTTCTTTTCTGATTTATTATTTTTTAGTTGTATGTAGTATGTTGAATTTATTTTTATCAAAAACATTGAGTACTTAATATTGTTTTTCATGTATATAACAGGTAATACCGTCGTATCGTAGAATGGTGTGAAAATGTTAATGATATAAAGAGCTCAATGATTATTATGATATATAAAGACGATGCCATAAATTTTCAAATCCCTCTTAGGCAACATTTTTATTACGTTGAGTATACGTATATACATCAACTAGTTCGGATAATTCGAGTTCTACTGTAAAATATAATACAACATAATAATATTACTTCGCCTGCGTATTGTTATTTATTAATATATAATAGTTAATAAAATCTCTATATTGGTAAAATGAGTAATCGTAAAAAAATTTTTTAATATTTTAATATATACCCCCTCCCTCTCGTGGACATCAAGTGAAATATCTATTTTAATTTATTTTTAATATTACAACAAAATATAAATGATTGTAATCTCAATACCTATAACACCTATTTTATGAATAAAATTATTTATTTACGTATTCTATACTGGTTACAGGATATAAAAGAGTATAAAATAAAACAATACTAAAATATTTTTATGGTATAAATAATTTTAAAATTACCTATGTGACATTATGGTTATAAGTTAACTTAGTAATTTAATTCGGCTATTCATAAACAGTTAGAAATTTTATTTTATAAATTATTTGGTAAACGATTTCAATTGATTGTATTGAATATATTATAAATGTCTTACTTAAGTAAATTAAATTTTCAATTATTTGGTAGTAATGAAAAGTTTCAGCCATCGCTTCCTCGGATAGTTTAACGACAAATAACAATGTTTTGAAATAAATTCAAACGAGGAAGAAGTAGATATTGGATCCATTTATTATATTACATATCTCACTGTATTAAACATATTTTTCTAACTTAGAAATTAAATATTTATTTTAACTTCAAAACCTAAAATTTATCAAAATCGAATGATAATGATAATGATGTGATAATAATAATTTTAAAACTTAACTACTAACTTAATAAATTTATTTTTTATCAACGTTAAATTATATAATATAATATATATTAAATAATATGTGTTTGAAAGACAACTAAAATATATAATACTTATTTATTATTTTTATGTATTTATTATTATTTATTACTTATTACTTATTAGATAGGTAACTTATATACTATCTAGGTTTATTCCTGTACTACCTAACGGAAATATGTAAACTCTCCCGAGTCTATTCCTATACTACCTGATGGAAACATGTAAACTCTCCCGGATCTAGTAAAAATCATAAAATAAATTTAATATACATTTAAGATGGGCGCATGTAAATTCCGCCCAAAATGAACTACAGGTAAAATAAGGTACATGTAAATTCCGCCCGAAAAAAAATTCAGATAAAAAAAGGTACATGTAAATTCCGCCCGAAAATAAAAATATAATATTATAAAAGTATATTTCCACGTTCTGGTTCAATAAGAGCCATTATAGCATAGGTACTAGGTATAAGCGTATAAGACTCTAGGACGTGTACTGAACACAATTTATATTTCTATCTGAAATTTTAGATCCACAATATTTCAGTCAAAGCTGATAAGATATGACATGATTGACGATTATCGTTTGAGATACGATTGTTCCGTGTTCGAAAATGTTGTGACTTCCCAATACTATAAGTTATAACACGCACCGCGTCGCGAAAAGTACGGTCGCGTCGTACATTCACGGAACGCTTAGATTAAAAATATTTATTTTTCTGAGCGGAACTTTTTTTGTACCTGTATATTTTTTTGGGCAGAATTTACATGTACCTTTTTTTGCTTGGATATTTTCCCGGGCGGACGCGGAATTTACCATAGACCTTGTTTTTACCTGTTCATTTCGGGCGGAATTTACAATCTCCCATTTAAGATGCGTTTAAAAATAGTCAATCATATATAATAACAATAAGAATAATAACACTATAAATTAATGTCTTTAACTGCTATGAGCTATAATATTATAGTCAAAATACAATAAAAAATAAAATTTCAAAAAATCTAATATAAATTTAAGTTTCTTTTAAAAATAGTCAATAATAATAATAATAATGATATAAGTTACAATACAAATACAAAATATACATGAAAATGTTAAAATTATTGTTTTTGATAATAAGAACATACAGATTGAATAAAAATTTTAATAAAAATTTTACAAAAAAATGTTTTAACATTTAAAACAACTCGGGAGAGTTTACACATTTACTTTAGATAAACATAATTTTGACCCTGGGAGTTTACACATTTATTTTAGGTAAACATATATTACCCCGGGAAAATTTACTATCGGGAGAGTTTATTATTTTTAAAAATCGGAAGAGTTTACCAAAACCCGGATATGTACACAGCTGAAAGAATGATAAATAATGATAATAGTATCTAGATAACAGTGATGTGATTAATTAATTTCTATAATGAAAGTTAACATACAAATTAAATATAAATATACCATAAATTATAATTTATAATATTATATAATAATGTACAATCTCCAAGTCTATCCAAAGTCCTAAAAAAAATTATTATAATAAATAATAAATGTAACATATTGAGGTTTACAGTATAAGTACACTAATTTTGTACTATACTTTGAACCATAACGTACTTATTGTAATGTAATTTTGGAACAATAAACTGTGAATGTGCGATGAATACATAGTGCTAAAAAAAATAATAATATTAAATAGATTAAAATTGATTTTATTTATTGATTAGGTACTTATTATGTATTTGTTATTTATTTGTTGATAATTATTGATTCTCGTAGCTACAATTTTATTAAGCTGAGCAACAATAACTTGAAATAACACTTAATTAAAGACAATTTATTGAATTTAATTATAATTTTGTACACTGGTAAAAAGAATAAGTAAAATAATAAACATTATGATCACAATAACACACAATAGTTTGAAATTCTGAATTGTTTACTGCAATTGATCATTATTATTATAACGTCATCGTAAAATACTGAAATGTTATTTGTTTACATTTTTGGGACCTATTCTTTTTCTTTATTAGTCCCAATAACAAAATGAGGTGCTAAGATGGTTGTGTGAAGAATTTGGTTGAATGCTTCTAAAACAATCCGTAACTTTTTTACCAGGAGTCCAGAAATGTAGTATATAGTTTGTAATACTACGTAGTAGAATGTATGTAGTCGCTACTCGCTACTACTAATGAGGTAATCTAGATAATTATTTTCGTTCATATGGCCCTGATACTGCCGCTGCAAAGTACTTAAAAGTATAAATAGTTATACAATTCATACATGAAGTTGATATGAGGATTTTATAAATTTATGGAATACTTAAGTCATATAATCCTGAGTAATATTCTCAAAATCTAAATGTACATTGTACATATAATGGAATAATAATAATAAAGTAAAAATAATTCAGTTTCTATAGAAATATAATATATACTTCTCTTTTTCAGAAATAAATTCACTATTATTATATCTTATAATTGTAACTAACGTTTCTTATGCATGAAGTTATGTAGTCATGTAGCTAGCTATACAAGGAGTGTAATAATTGCACCAAAATATCGGTGTAGCAGACCCCGCTGAATCGTCAATATTACAAATAATATTATACTATTTTTATAATAATTGTGGATAGGTATGACATAAAACTGGTTTCTTTACACCATACACAGATGTACAGAATTATGATACCTGTGTAAATAACTATTTCTTAAAATTTTACGATCATGTAACCTTTTGTACTCCAAGATGTGTATGTCAATATTATCATACATATACATAGGCATCTATACGTACTCGATCAATATTCAACGAATGTACGCACACAGATTTACCAAATTTGACAACTTGTGATAAGTACTGATACACACTGTAATGTATTATACTGTTAAAAGAAACTTTAACAATGCTATAAAAGTATAACATGTCTTAAATAAATAGGTTTATTCAGAATATTAAATAAATAACAATATTTGTCTTTTTTTTTTTGTTTTTCAATCCGGAGATTGGTTTTTAATTTTTCGTTAATCCGTTGACGAGATATAGTCTCCCAAAGTTGGATGGTTTTGGGGTGGTGTTTGTGTATAAATGTGGTATACTATATACTACCCGCGGCCGCAGCAATTGGGATTTTTGTACTCTAGCATAAAACATAATACACTTTTCAAATAAATTGAGTAAGTACGATAGTTAAGCCTAATTTGAGCCCCAAAATAGGTAAACATATTTACACAGGACTAACACCACCCAAAAACCATCCAACTTTTGGAGACTATATCTCGTCAACGGATTAATGAAAAATGAAAATTTAAACATGAACATTTATTTAAAAAATAGCCTTATTAATTTATAATATTTTGAATATAGGTTGCCATTTAAAAATCAAAAGTTGATAGTGGTTTACCTAATAAATATAAGGGTGGAAAATATTAAAAATTTATAAAGTTTTAGAACATTGTATCTAACATTTTGAAAAAAAAAAATTTTTATATATAATGAGTGTTTTACGCCTCATGAATCACCCTGTATACACAAATGATTCTATTTCACATATAGATGAGAAATGTATTATTATTTTTAGATTACGTAATTGAGCTAGTCAGTGTTTTCTATACGATATACAACTCATAAAATATATAGCCTCCGAACAATTCATATCTAAACGCCGATAAAATACACACACAAAAAAGGTCAGAGTACAGGTAGATGGAAACCCTCTGGCTGCCATACCGTACCGTATTTCCCGTTATCGGTTGACTGCTATTATTATTATATGAATATAGATATACAAATTACTCATAAGAATATATTTTTGCCGATTTCAATCCTTTAAAATCAAAATTTTGAAAATCGGGTGACGTTTGACACTCAGGAAGGTATTTGGAACTGTGTGCAAAAAAATTGGAAAATAGTTAAAAAGCGTCGTCACAAAATTGGTACATAATAATGTCCTGTTCTTTTGGGGCGCTGTGAATTGCGGACCATTTTTAATTTTTTATGTAAATTACGGCCCGGCCATAATTTGCACATACGTAAATTGCGGTGTGGCTATATTTTATATATACGTAAATTGCGGCCGGAGTATAATTTTTATTACCTACCCAAATATTTTTTATCTAAAGTAATAATTGCGTCTAAGGCTTTTTTTGAAAAATCAATATTTTCTTTCTCATTTTTCAGATTTAAGACTGCCAATAAAATTATATCAATATTGGTATGATTACTGTTTTTTTTGTTTATAATTAAAAATATATTATTAGCGATTAGTAATAATGTGTATGGTTAAAAAATATATTATTTAATAAGGTCTTCGATCAACAACCGGAAACGGTCGCGCTGCCTCACGCCATGCCATGCCACGCCGCGCCCCACCAATCCCACTGCGCGTCGGTTGTACCACGCTTTACCAAGCTACGCGCCGCGCTCCACGCCACGGGCCGTGGGATCGCACCTTTAGTGAACATATTATTATTATCTACATCGATCGTTCAAAGATTAATACTTATCTTTAAAATGTACAACCGACCGGAAATTGGAATATCCCAGGCCGCAATTTATGTAAATATCAAATATAACCTCGACGCAATTTACGTAGCATATATGTATGACCTTTTTTGGGAGACACAATATACCGACTAACCGATTTTTTTTATATATATAAGGATAAATATAGGAATGATGTACCCAATATGTTTAATATCAATGATGGAAATGCGTTTCTATACCTAAAATCAAAACTCTGACTATTACCTATAAAGAATTTATAATCCAGGTAGTCGACGTGTGATAAAAATACCTACTTTACCTACTTACTGGCACAGACTCGGGAAAATTGACTATTGGTATGCCTACACTAAATAATACAAATACAGATAATAAATAATAATATCAACTGTACCCGACACAGCATATAATTTGCGATCTTAATGAGCTTAACCATTCCAGGTACTGCAATCACTACCTCTAGATCACGCTGTCTGAACGATAAAATTGTATCGTTGATATTGCTCATATTCCAGTAATTATAGGTATGTAATGAACAGCAGATAACAATACTTTGATGCTGTTGAATTTAAAACATTCAGTTGACCCGGTTAATTGTTTTTCGAACGTATATAAGCAGTATGATTTACGTGTGGTATAACAAGTTGTAATACTATTACAAATTACAATAATAAATATAACACAATATACATTATGCGAATTAGTAGCATTGAAACATCAATAATATATAATATTTTGGTATTTAACTCTTAGTAATTGATTGGTATATTATGAATAGTATCTACAAGTGTGCAATCAAAGCACCAACAAACAATGGTACCTACTTGGTTATAACTAAAAAGCATCTAGCAACGTCGCGCTACAGACGTATTGATATATTTGCGCATAAATAGATAACAAACGATATGATAAGAAGTTAATGAGACCGAATACCGCTCGCGAATGTAATGTCCATACTCCGTAATATCCACCACGACCGTAGCTAAGTGCAGACAATGGATTGGAAACAAAAACTTTATATGGCCGGCAGTGGCGTATTTAAGGTTTTTCCGCCTCTAGGCACTTTCCAATTCGCCGCCTTCCTCCCCCTTCATCGTTCCTACAATTATTTCTAAAACGTATTTAAATATACAATTTATTATATTATTATATTATATTAAAAAGATACATTGAGATATATTATGTAGATATATGATTAATTTTGAGCGAACAAAAATTAGTTGAGTTTGATTTCATCAAATGAAAAATAATTTTTCTAATTTTGTAAAAAAAAATTGTTGAAATTTGCCGCTCTCCAATGTTGCCGCTCTAGGCCCGGGCCTATAGGGCCTGTGCCTAAATACGCCTCTGATGGCCGGGCCACTTACAGCAAGTCGCAAACTAGAAATTCGCTAGACTCAAATGGAGACGTGTGTCGTGTACAGCTAGAGTACGTGACGACGCAGTCTACAACGCCACTCGTGTTGTTAGTTCAAAAAACACCTGTGTAGGTGGCACTTGATTAAGGGCTTAAGGCGCGCATACTCGCTCGATATCATTCCCCGGACGGTTTCACGCCCACCGCAGAATCTGCTGACAAACGGCCCGGGCAATCCGACCGTCGACACATGCCTTCCTCCCCACCCTTTCACCGACATACACTGCGTCGTGCTCTCCCGAGGTGCAAACAAAATGGCGTGATTTTTACATCCCCGATTTGGTTTAAGTCTATTCGCGCAGGACGCGAAGCGACAATAATTATTTAACGACGTAGCACGTTCGTTACAATCTTGAGACGTTGTTGAGAAGAGATAGTCATGAATAAATCAACACTTCGATTTATCAAGTATAAAATTAAATATTTATTACTATAAGTATTAATAAAGTTACAATAACTATAACTCTTGTCATATATGATAAGTTAAGTATTAAAAAAAAAATTACACAGTTATGTCTTTTAGGAAGTATTATGAAGATGATTATTTAACAAAAACTTTTTCAACTTAGCCTACATGAGTCTATAATTTATCACGGGGAAGGGTGGGGCGATTGATGGATCTCCTCCCTTAGGATCTTCCTTGGCTGCATCCGAGTTCCGTCCCGAGAACCTTTTTTTATACCAATTCCGTCCCTGTTAAAAAAAAGGTATATACCAATTCCGTCCCAGTTAAAAAAAGGTATATACTAATTCCGTCCTTAATAATTTTCATAATTTAGTAGTATATATATATTTTAGCGTTTTTAAGAACATATTAGCATTATATTTTAAGCATTAAAGAACTTAAATAAACGCTCTTTATATATTATAAATTTAGTAATCTTACCAATTTTTATATAATATGCTTTGCATTGTTTTCGAATGCACTTCCAATGTTCAATATCGTTATTCAACTCTTTATGAAAACAAAATTTAAATTCATTTTTAATAATTAATATTTTACCTTTTTCATTGTAGACATATATTGTAGACTATCCATTTTTAATATATATTAACGAAGCACGAACACGCACAAATAACGACTGAAAAGTTTATTTGGTTCAATAACTGAAATCGTATTATCTTTATTTCTAATAAATTAAATAATATTTTAATAATTTAATAATAAATAATTTAATAATATGATATTATTAAATTCGGTTATTTTGTGCGATAACTGATATCATATTATCTTTATATCTAAATGATGTGATCATAGGCGTAGAATGGTGGGGGCTAAGGGGGCTATAGCCCCCCAGAAATTTTTGTGTAATAGTTTACTGTCTTATACGTGGGAACTTAAAACATTTTCTATTATTTATTTTGATATCCGAAGAATATTTAATATAATAATTCAAATTTTAAATTATTCATTTATTTATACATTACAATATCATATCACAAATACATGAAAATATATTATTATATTAATGTTAATATAAGGTTTTTGTTTTTAGAATGCTTTATGTATTGATAAAGACCAACTTAAAGCTGAAATGCTAATTATGAAGAATTGTATTAATAAAGATGATTTTGACATAGATGCTATTGTATCAGAAATCAACAAAAAAATTTTTCCAAATTTGTATAAGCTTTTGCAAGTAGCACTTACAATTCCAGTAAGTTCTGCTTATTGCGAAAGATCGTTTTCGGTAATGCGGCGAATTAAAACATGGCTACGAAATTCAATGTCTAACGATAGATTTTCAAATCTATCGTTACTTCATATTGAAAGGGACTTAGCTAATAATATCACATCTGAGGAGGTTCTTAATATATTTGCGCAAAAAAGCAGACGTTTAAACCTTATAATATAGTAATTAGTAATAATTTCCTATTTAAAATGTTTTTTTTTTAAATATTTAATTCAAATACAAGATATGTATTTGATAATAATATGATGTATGGTATATTATTTATTTATATTTTACTTAATAATGTGCTTCTTTAGTCCTTTTTATATTTTGTTCCTTTATATTTTTCTATAGTTATATTTGTAGAATATAATATATGTTCTGTACCTGAATCATTATAGCCCTTATACAAAGTAATTCGCATGCAGTTGCGGCAGCGTCGTTGATACCACAAAAAAAAAAGGCTATAGCCCCCTCAAAAAAAATCATCACGCTACGCCTATGGATGTGATATTGTTAAATTCGATTTGACACGGGACGGAATTGGTATATCCGTCAAAAAAACCCTGGACGGAACTAGTATATCTAAAAATTCAATTTTTGTAATTGGGACGGAACTCGGATGCAGCCTCTTCCTTGATCATATTTTACGTTTTAACCGCAGGTAGTACCTACCTACCTATATTATATTAGTCTGTGGTTTTTTCTGTTGTCTATGAACTGTGATTAGAATATGCGATATCTAAACACACAGATTAATTTGGTATTAAAATCAGTGAATACACATCATTTACATTTAAAAAATTAAAACATGCTTAATATGTCTACGATACACGCGGTGGTGGAGTGGTCTCAGCTATCTTCATAGCAGTGTTATCATCTCTGACGACATTTCCCCTTTTTTCAACTAAAAAAAAAAAAAAATGCATATGCCTTTATTATAATAATTATTATCAGACAATACATGTATGGTAGATGCATTATTTATATCATTTTTTAATAAATTATTGTTAAAGTGTATTATTAATATTATAAATATATAAACCATATTATGTACATTTTATATTATAAGCATACAGGGTGTAACATATAGAACTGACTTTTGGAATAACTTTTTTTTTAAATTAATATTTTTTTTTTTTCATTAAGACAACTGGATTCAAAGCTATTCGTTTTAGCGTATTGCTAATTTTCAGTATTGTATCGTTAGACTGAGAAGTATTCTAATCTATACAACTGTATCTATTTTTATTGAGTCCCATACCTAACAAAAAACATTATAAAGTTATACTTATACTCATTGAGTACCTATATCAAAAATTTATACCAATTGATAATAATAATAATTCGATGGGACATCGAAGGACGAAAGTGGTTAAAGGTCAGACACGTGTTTATTTTCGATGCTATAATATTAATCTTGCAGTAAGTGAGTTGATTCCCGAGACCTACTTTTAGTTGATTCCTCCCAGGTTATTATTAGGCATGTAAAAGTTGATTCTCAAGCCATTAAGAGATATGTACATCTGTACGAGTTAATTCTCTATTGTTTTATATCAATAGACTGCACGACCGTAACGAGTTCGAACGCTACTTTATTGAGAGAAGTGTTGTCATGGTATACTGGTAATCTCATTAACAGTTACCAATTTAAAAACAAAGTGTAATACATTTTTATAAAATTACTAAATTTTGTTAATAATACTATTTACCTACTACATTTTTTTTTACTTATAATTTTTTATTAAAAAAATTAAAAGAACAAAATTTTTGAGAAACTTGTCAGTCAACCTCCTCGTGGTGTTTCTTGGGTTATGCTAATAGGCTGAAAATTTGAATAAATATTTAAAAAATATCTAATGACTCGGGACTCTACGCAGCCATTGATCCAAACCCGAATGTAAGGGGTGGCCAAACACACAGTTAGGTTGCGTTTATGTGGAGAAACTGAGAAAGGTAAGGATGGAATTACTTTCGCTACAAACAACTTAAAAGAAATATTAAACCGTG
The DNA here is from genome assembly GCF_037042655.1 of Diuraphis noxia. Classification (NCBI taxonomy): domain Eukaryota; kingdom Metazoa; phylum Arthropoda; class Insecta; order Hemiptera; family Aphididae; genus Diuraphis; species Diuraphis noxia. The sequence goes on along the minus strand of NW_028301713.1, from coordinate 38,048,729 downwards.
TTTTTAGTTAATAATATTTAAAACTCTGTCTTTATTTTTTATTAAATAGGTGGCTTGAGTTCTTCTTATTCCATATGTATCTACAGAGAACACACTCTCACATATTATTTTTTATAATATCCTAACAGTCTAATTTGTTCTTCTAAAGTTTTATGTTCTCATTTGAACGCCTTCATAATCGTGCACTACAAACCTTTATCAACTGATACTGAAAACTAATAATATATAATAAAATACACAGACCAGCGTGTTCATGGCGTTATTGTTAAAATTCAATAAGATAATAATTATAAACTTTTATAAATAATTTGGGCAAACCACGCACTTAAAATTTATTATATATATTGATTTTATTTTATCTTATATTATTACCATTATTAAGAGTGCCTGTTTTTTAGAGTTATTAATGTATTTTCCTGTGATACTTAATGGGACCTAACAAAGTTAATGTTACATAGATGCGACCGTTAATAAAGTTTTAGCAACCCAAATACTCCACACATCTAAAACAATTTACAGATCATATTATATAAATTAATTGTGTTTAGTATTTACATACTATTTTAGTAGTTAGGTTGAAAGTTTGTAACTAGGTATAACAAATAAAATTTGTTTAATTTGTTTAGGTATGCTATAAATTTGGCTTATATAGATATCTGATTGATTTATTTAACAAAATATTTTACAGTTTATTTTAGACTACATAAAAAAAAAATTCAAATTTGTTCTGCAGACCATTGTTATCTGCAAGTTTATATGGTTAAAGCGTATACTTTATGTATGGATAAATCACATAGGCTATGTTGATAATTCATTATTTAATGTAACTTTATATGTCCATAATCATTATCAAATCATTGAAAAATGTAGCGATTAAATTTTTAGGTTACTTATATAACTTAGAGTTATTTAACTCTAAGGACAAAATTTGTTTTATGAAATAACTAAAATTAAAAACTAAATGAAGATATAATTTATAGGATAAGTTTCAAATAGATCTTTTATTTAAATATTTTTTTTCTGAGTTTACCTTACTATCAGTATACTATTCAAGAAAAATGAATGTTGTAGGTATCTAGACACTACACAATAATATAATATATATCGCAGTCTTGTAAAAGTCGCCCACTTTTTTAAATTATTCAAATGCAGTCGTACAAATACAGATACTTATTTTGAAAAGTATTTAAAATACGTATTTGAATATACTAGGTAAAAAGAAAATTTAAGTAAAGATACAAATACTTGAAAAATGAATTTCAATAAATTCTTTCAATTTTTTTTTTTTTACCATATAAATCAATTGCACTTATTTTCATGTTTTGCGTTCATTTATTTATAACATATATTTTACATCAGATCATTTGGTAGAACTTTAAAATACTCTAATAGACCTTTGTTTTTTTTGTCGAAGTATTTGATTTTTGTTTGAGTAATATTGACAATAAATAATATACGTTAATATATCTGAATATTCTCAATTTTATTTTTATTGTACGTGATAATTATTTAAATACAAAATATATAAACTTCAAGTACCAAATTAATAAATATTTAAAAATCAGTATTTAATTTTTAATTAAGATACTTACGAACTTCAAGAAAGTTTTTAAAATACGTTGTTGAAATACTTTTGTTTTAAAAATTTAAAATACGTATATGAGTTTTATTTTAACTTATTACTCAAGTTCTATATAATACTGATCCGTTGTCACCCACTCATCAGAAAGTCCCAAACCCCACGTAACTAGGCAACCCAACAAACACCGCTTTTACGAAGGGTCGTAAATCAATCACGAAGTCCAAAATAGAAACAGTCAAGGAATGGGATGGGTGTCGTGTGTGATATTCTTTATCAATTTATTATGTTTGAAAGATACATACACTGTATCGTACAGAGTAGCCACAACACAATCTGTACACGCTACGCATGCTTCTCAGCAAATAGATTCTTGCGAGAGAGAGAGAGAGTGAGAGAGAGTGATAGAGAAAGAAGGACATGCATACACAAAGGGAGTGTGTGTGAGAAAGAAAGTTTGTCTCCATTCTCTATATTGTGTGTAGGTAATGATAATAATAAGTTGTAACATGGTAGATTAGAACAATATAATATTTTAGTGTCGCACTGTCCGTCGTCCTTTTCCTTTAAACAGTGTCTTGATTTACCAACGTGTAGTAGAGTAGACAGTAGTAACAGTAGATTTTTACCATATTAATAAATAATTGTATATTGTGTTCGTAGATTCAACGAATATGGGTGGTGCACTGTGTAGTAGAATTAGGCCTAATAACGCCGGAGTGGAACGTCACAGACAATCGCGGTCAAACAGTCAGTTGTTAATGAATAAGTGGAAGACAAACGATGTGTTATATTTAAGTATAAAGTCAAGAAGAGATAAACTGCATAAACCGATATCTGAGAGTACACAGAGAACTGTAGCCAAGTTTTCCCCTTGTCAGGTAAGATACCACAATATTTATAGAACGATAACTTGATAGGTATTATTAATAGGTATTATACATTTATACAATTAAAGTATATAATTAACATGGCAAGATTAGTCACGAAATTCACGTGATAGATAGGTTAGGTACATAAATATTTATTTACCATCAATTTATAGGCCAATAGATTTCATTTCACAATATTAGTTATTATCATCATAATGCAAAATGTCGAAAATCAAAACTAAGTTACCTATTAGCTGATTGGACAACTACTATGTGCTAAAATAATATTATAACTTTCAGTTTATACGGCAGTCTCTCTGATGAGTGCTACCTAGCTGTAGAACTATATTACAGCCTACATTATAATTTATGTACAATATTATACCATCATTATTTAGTTTAATTTAGGTACAAATAATATATATATATATATATGTGTGTGTGTGTGTGTCTAAATCTGAATTTCAGCAAAATTGTCTAACTTTTATATTACTACATTCTCATATTTGAATAACGATGATTAAATATTGTGTAGACTTTAAATAAATGAACAGCTGAATTCTTAACTTATTTATATTTTATGGTTTTTCATTAAAATATTTTACTTAATTATTTCAGTTGAATAATTGTAAATGTCAAGGAGGGATTTTTAAAGGAGTTAAGCGTGATCATTTTGGAAGGAAAAATAGTATTTGCGTCAGGCCCGGTTGTAATCATCCACTATGTGAGTATATTAACATAACAATTTAGTTACAAGGTTGTATTTTTTTTTTTTATTATGAGTAAACTGTAACATATTTACATATTATGTTTTTTTTTTTTTAATACAAGCATTCCGAGCTCATTAGAAGTATGAGTTCAATTTAAATTAGAAATCAATATCTGTTGATCATATTTTGTTATAAAATTTTAATCAGGCAACTTTTAAATTTACTATCTAACTGTATAACATAAAATTATCTACAACAAATAGTTGCATAACAATGATTTCTTTAGATTTATCGTATTCAATTTGAAAAAAATAGTTAAATGTTAAATGTATATATTATTATAGTTTTTGATATCCTATTTAAAAGATAAGATAAATTTTATGTAAAAATGTTATTCATATAATTTTGAAAACATATTGTAAATTTAATATAATCAATATTTATTAGTAATAATTAGGGAACGGATTTTAATTTAAATAAAATATTTTTATGTAGTAATAGCATCGGAAAGTTTTCGATATATGTATACGTTTCATTTAATTCAACAGAACTAGCTGTAGAATTAGCTGTTACAGATAGTCCTCAGTCTGTAAGAATGGTATAAAGATATTTTAATTTTTTCAAATTTGGATGGCAACCAGTTAGTATTTAAGCATGGACTCAATAGTGTTGCGTTTTAAATTTTCAGGAACTCAATTAGTATGTAACTTAAATTAAAATAACTAAACAACTAAAGACAATTTGTACTAACAGATTTATTTGGGATTCAGTTCATATGAGGCCAATAATATTACTCAGAATAGTTTTACTTATGTGGTTATTAATTTAAAATACATAACAAAGTACAAAATTAGTTTATAGCTAAACTTACTTTAAAATAAGTTATAAACAATAATTCATTAAGTATTTTAATTATTATTTTGTTCATTGTTGTATATATAAATGTGTTTATTATTTATTTAATCGTGTGTATGTGTATTTTGTTTAGCTGATCATATAAGTCATTTAAAAAATGTTTCAAAGGGAGAGTTGACCATGTTAAGGAAACTAACATTTGATATCATTAATACTAAAAAAACTTTAAAAAATTTATCTAAAAAGCCCAAGTCAAAGAGGAATATGTTGTTAAAAAACATTTTTGAATCCGTTTATGATGTATGTTATTCATAACTAATACACTTTAATTGAATGATTAACTTTATTTATTTATGTCCTAGGTATTGAATAAAAGTACTCTTATTCGTCCCCTTACAGCACCTAACATTGATACAATCTATGGATCTCCACCATTTGAAAGGACTAACATAGATCAAGTTTTGTTTAACTTTTGTATGCATATCTTTAATGATGATAATATTTTGGTAAGTCTAGACGACTGGTATCAAATAATTTGAATCACTGTTAAATTAAATTATAACTAGTAAAAACAAACCATTCAGACCTTTACAGTAGAGTTTATGAAATCAAAACGCTCACAAATAAAACAAATTACTTTAAAACATTGAAAAATAGCAATATTATATAATTATCACTAAATAATTAAAAAATTGTATTAGTATATAATTGTTATTTATGGTCTTTAAACTTAGCTTTGGTGATAAAACTTTATATTAATATTCATTATAAACTATTTATTTTAAATATAAAATGTAGGGAAAAAATTCATAATGAATTGTTTTATTTTGAATGAATAATTATATTATCTAATAATTTTTAGTATGTATTAATATTTTGTTAGTATGTAAACAATTTTTTGATAATAATACCTAAGTTCTTGAAAATAAAAATAAACTCTTTAAAAAGATTTTTGGTACCTAGATTTATTTATAAATCAATATCATATGAGATGCTTAGAACAGAAGGGATATAACTGGAATATGTGACATTTTTATAAAATCTGATTAAGTGCACAGCTAAACTACAAATTTTCCATTTTGTTTAGTGGTAAAGATATTATATATGAGTGAACTTATCATCCTGTGCTATGATCTGGTAACAAATCCATTCTGAATTAAAAGGAAAGAGATACAAGTGCATTTATTCTAATAATTTCCAAGAACTGATTAATAATGGTATTTTTGAGTTCTTAAGATATGCTGAAAAAAATAAAATAGTCATAACTAGTGAACAGATTTGAGTGCAAATCGTATTTTTTCTGAACGTCTTCAAATGTTGTTTTCCAATCATTAAGTTCATTTCATACATCAAGAAATTAAAAATTGTAACTTTTATTATGCATTTTATGTTTCTATGTCATTTTTATATGAGAATAAATAAAATTTAATAAAAAATTTAGTTAAAATTCATTCTCCTCGTTAATTCTTGAACAAAAAAAAAGAAAATATTATTTATTTTTTCTCATTGTACTTCCATTTTTATCCCTATTTTTATTATTTATTATGTTTTTACTGATACAATTTCCAGGGTAAAAAGAAGATTGGAGGAGACAAATAATAATATCATACAAATAGTTAATAAGAATATGAATTAATACAATAAAATATAAATTTTTTCAATATTAAAAATAATTTTAAGAGCACTTTTTAGAGCATTTAAATCTGTTCCATGGTCATAACGAAACATAACCATAATTGATATAAATTTTATAAAAAGTGATAAATAGTGGCTAGTGTTAAAACTCATAATACTCACATAACTCTGTTTTAAATTTCTTGTCCACATTGATATGTTATTCAATCAAAACTAAATACAATATTTAACTGTAAAAAAATATAATTTTAAAACACATGACGTCATTGATTCAGTCAGAATTCAAATATTATATGAAATAATATAAAATTAAATTATTAGGTAAGGTTGTTAATTTTAAAATTTATGTTTTATAATAAATTATCTGCTATTTTAAGTTTGTATTATGAATAATAATGTTAACAACAACACAATTCCTGTTTACAAAATTTCATATTTGAAATTATTTCAAAAGTAATAAGTAATAACATATTTATTAACAATATTACATTATATTATATTTCAGGGATTAAAAAATGCGCTTATACTCTCCAAATTTGTACTAAAATATTTCGATACTTGGATGTGGACTATTCCAAAAGAACAACTAAAATGCAATTCTCAAGAATACTCGAAAAGTTATAACTACTATTATTGTAGGTAAGTATGCACACTACGCTGTAACTTGCATGCACATAAAGTCATATCAAATGCATAGATTAATGGTACCTATATAATATTTTGTTTTCAGGTTTTTGATGTATTGTAGTCTACCCAGATGTGTCCATTCGATTCCCTTACGTTACAGAGCTAGTAAGATTTTTGGTCAAGAAGTCTTAAAATATACTCTTAAAGCATTCAAAATGCAATTGCAAGTTTGGTGTTACAAACACAATATAATGTGGGGAGAACATACAAAATTATTTTGCTTGAACTATTTGCCTATGTAATTTACTTAAAAATAATTAATCTAACACAAAAAATTAAATAATAATACATAATATTGTTTTATGATCTCAGATACATGGATTTATTGGAAAAAGAAGTTTTCAATGATAAGTCGCAAATATGGTTTGTGAATTATGATGTTTCAGATCTAAAACGAAAAACTATTCTTCTGGAATATTCCTAAATAAGAACTAAGCAATAATTATTGCCTTGTATTGTTTGATTTTAAGTTATACTTACCTATTAATATCTTAAATCAATAGCTAGAATTTAAAGTAAATAAATTGAAAGGAACACAAAAAATAAAAATAAATAATATTATATATCATAATCAATGTGTAATTGGAGCCGACTAAGTCGTTGCTTCCATTGATTCAGAAACTACTATTTCATATTTAATAATTTTAATCTTATTGAAATATTGAATGTAGTTTTTATATGATAAGACGTTTTAAAATAGTTTCTTTGATATATACAACCTATTTTAAAATGCAGGCATATACTTAACAATATAAAATAAAATGTTTTCATAATCTCAACTTCAAACATAAAAATTATATCAATGGTTGTCAGTCCAAAAAGGTTAATACCTTTTAAATTGACTACTGACGTTGATAAAAATGAATAAAATCGTTTATTTACACAAAAACCATTTTTTGAAATCAAAAATTTATAAATAATACATAATATTGAAATCAAAAATTTATAAATAATACATTATATTGATTAGTAATATATTATTTCAGTTTACTATATTTGATACATACCTATATGTTTTATTTTTGTTTTTGTGTAATCAGATCTTGTGTACTCATCATCACAATTTGTCCTGCAAAGTTTTTCTTGTATTGTATGCAAAAAATACAAAAAAAATCATTAAATCCGAAAAAATAAATATAAATGTAATGGTTAAGTTATATTTCATAATTGTGTTCTAATACTACAGAAACACAATACTTAATACCTAATGCAAAAAGCTTGATATTATAAAAATTTAAAAAGAGAGTCATCTACATAATATTCTAGCTGTGATATAATATATGTGTAATTATAGGTATGAATATTAATAATAAGCTTCCATTACAAATTATATCACATTGATTCATATCTGTTTAATAATTATTAATTTATTTTCACTCTCGGTTTGTATACATTAATAAGTCAGTTGCTGTATTTTCATTAACACATGACCCGGTTAAATCTGTCTCTTCTTTTTTACACCTTACATCTAAGAGTACACTTAGTGTTAAATTATTATTGGCTTTCAATAAGAATATGATTTTATTATACTATGATACATTTCTTACAAAAAATTTTCAATACGCTACTGCTATAGGTACATATTTGGTATGTTTGTTCATCTAAATGTTAAAGTACTACTGTAATTGTAATAAATAAATAATATATTAACACTACTGTGTCTGATAATTGTCACTGTGATACTTTTAGGAGTGGAACAAAACGTTAATATAATTAAAATTATAATATAAGATATTAATTGAGACAATGTTATTTAAATGTCAATTCATTTATCAGGACCGCATAAAACTTGGGTTCATGATCAATTTGTGAATATAGCAAAAAAACTTTCATTCAAAAATAATCACGATAATATATTAAATTTCAAATAATGTTCCTAATTAAAACATAATCTGTTCCAGTCCTAAAAGGTTAGGTCTATCAGTTCACAGATTAGGTACATTTTGGGTTAGGTTTTTGGTTAATAAACTGTGTTCCTAAATTATACTAAATCAATATTATTATTTTAACTTTAAAAGGAATGATAGTATTTCATGGTTGAAAGCAAAATAACTTTCTAGCATTTTCGAGGTATTTTGCTGACTTTTTTTATTAAAAACTGGAATACAATAATATACTACTATATAGTAGAACTTTAAAGTACATTTCTTGATTTTATACATGGTTAATTGATTTAACTATTGTATCATCCAAAATCTAAGTTGATAATTTAATAACAAAATCATATCAGCATTTTAGTGCTCTTTATTATGCAGAGGATGGTTCTTCTTGTTTTCCAAAATAAATAGAACAAATCTTACAAATTTATTATATCAAAAATAATCATTAATTCTAAATTCTTTTTGTGAATACTTCAAAAGTTTTTGAAAGAAATCAAACTCATATTTTAATTATTATTTTTTAGTAACTTCTAATGCTTATCTGTGTATTTTAAAATCAATGTTTGGTGTAATTTGTATGCTTGCATTATATAATTTAATAGATACCTATATTATAATAATATCCATTCAATGTGTTCTGTTCTGTTTTTATATTAACTTTAAATGTTAATGTTTAAATATATGAATAAAAATAATATTATATAAGCGTGCAAAATTAATTGTGCATATATTAAATATGCTGTTTTAGATCTTTTATTACTCTAAAATAATAATAATTAGGTTTACACAATATGGACATACAATTTCATAATAACAAATTAAATATGTACATTTTATGAAAATTCATCCTTATAAATTTTCTTAAGTAAACAAAAATGATCATCTGTATTATCAGATTATAAAACTATTTATTTTATTTTTTACTTTCACATTTTAGAATATAAAATGATTAACAATGTACAATATACATACATATTAAACAGTTTTAAATGGTATCTTGTTATGCGCTCTGCCATGTGATTTCATAGTAAATTTTTTAATAAAAGTATTGGCTGGTCAACTCCAGACTCCTAGTATGCTTCCAAGATAGAATATTATGTCATAATTTAATTTTATAATGTATATATTTATAAATACAGTAGAACCTCATTAATCATCTGGACTCCATTAGTCCGGACTTTACTTAATCTGGATAGCAAACGAAACGTGTAACGCTAATAATGAAAAATACGCAGCTTATGCCGTAGACTAAAATAAATATAAAAGTGAATTCCTCGAATTTCCCATAAGTACATACCTATATGCGTTTCACATAATCTAGAAATCGATAATGATTTTATTTGCATGGATTTCTGTAAATCTTGTAATAGCTTATCTTTGTCAGGCTGTGAAAAATTCACATAAACTGCTTTTAGAGTATTAAAAAAGGTATTAGATTCCTGTAAAAGATAATGATTAAATTGATTATAAAAAATAATGGGTATATATATTATAAATTTTAACGTACATAAAAATGTATTAAATATTATTTAAGTATTTATTATTATTTGTTATGCACCTTAATAGTTCTACAAGTATTTGTTACAACCAAATTCAATTTATGGGCCATACAATGAATGAAAATTGCTTCAGCATGAGAGTCTTTTATTCTAGTTTGAACACCAGATGTGGATCTTGACATAACATTTGCACCATCGTATGTTTGTGCCACAAGAGGAATATCAGAAATGCCAAATTTTTTCAGAACCGAGAGAATTTCAATAAAAACATGTTCGGCTCCTCTCCCATTAGATACATCATAAAATCCAATAAATCTTTCACATAGACTATAGCTATTAGGAATAATGTATCTAACACATATTGATAATTGTTCTGTTTTATAAGGTCTAATAGAAAAAATTCATCAAAATAAAATTATATTAAAATATATTAAGTACCTGATAACTCATTTCTAAGTAGGTAATAGTATAAAATATAATCTGTGGTAATAGCGTATTACCTTGCTTCATCACACATAATAGAGTACATTCCACAGTCTTTTATTTCGCTAATGATAGTATTAATTGTCATGTTTGAACAAACTTCAAGTATACTATTTTGAATAATCCAACTTGTATAGTTAATTTTTCTGTTAAAAAAGTCTGAAAACTCTTTATCGTTCATTGCAAATAATGTACAAAGCTCTTTAAAATTTCCTATAGATAAATAATTTATGATTTACAAACTATCAAACTATAAGTGGTAGTAGTGTTACTAAAATAAAAACATTTCTTCCTACCAGTATTAGAAACTGTTGATGACTTTTTATTTATACTTTTTTATTTAGACCTTAGAGCAAGTCCCTGTTTAACACAAAAGAGGGTTATATTTATAAGAACTTTCATATACTGTCTATTTTTTTAAATTTCATTTTTTTAGCAGTTGATAATTGAGTAACTATAGTGGCAGTCAAGTTTGAGCTTTTATAGCTAGGTATTATACTGGACAGTTGATGTTAAATGTTGAACAGTTTTTGAATGTATAAACAACTTTTCATTCAACTAAAATAATATTTTATTTTTTAATTTTTGTAAATAAATATTCAAACAAAAAACATACTTTTCTCCAATTGTTGTATCCAGTTGTAATTAAATTATCAGTTTTTAAATTCTTTGCAAAATGAATACAATTAAAACAAAAAACAGCATCACGAGACACACTATATTCTAACCATTCAAATTCACTATAGTGTTAAGCATTAAAACTCCTATTTTGAGGTCCAAATTTTGTTAGTGGGAATATCGAGAAAAAAAAATACTTCAAATTTTTTTTTGTAAAATAAAATAATATAATACATTAGGTATGTCAAAACAATTTATAATATTATGTATTGATCAAGAATCGTGTTATTTCTTGTTTTATTTTTATCACACTTAATTATTATTTATTTCATTTTTACTCACCTGAAGTTTAGGTTGCTTTGGGCCCGAATCAATATCACCCAAATCAACAGACGGTATATTAAAATTTAAAACATTATTTTTTAGTTGAATGTTTTCATCATCATCATTATAAATTATGTCCATCGTTCTGTTCATGGATACATATTTTCTTTGCTTTTGATTTATCACTATGAGTTTCGGGAGTCTCGTCCAAATAATTTTTTTGTGTTGATGTATTTTGTTTAATTTTATTTTTAAAATTAAAGATTGAAAACATGATTAAAATCGATTAATTAAGTCGTTATAAACTTACAATTGGCGATGCAATATCGATAAATATATTATTATTAGCAATAATAATATAAGGAACGACTCTAACATACCATACGGCATACGTTATACGCAAATGTCGTGTACTGTGTTACACACACTAAGTCTGTAACCTAAGACCGTTTATTATAAATCTTACTATCTTAGTATCCTCGTAGACTGTGTTGTGTTTGTTGTGGCGTATTGGCGTATCGCCCGTATGCCAGACGTCATGACGAGAATATTTCCGTCCCTCGGGGAATACCAGATTATATTAGTATGTTAGGTACTAATTAAATATACCATACAGATATACATATATATAGCACAGACTATATAAAATAACTAGACCGCTTCGACATCCATATTTCTAATAAATTGAAATCAACACATCCAATAATTCAACATTATAAAAAACAAAATGTTATATTATAAAAATTACTATTGTGTTATAATTATAATTCGATAACTTTTTTTTTTAATTCTTAAGCGATTTTTAGGGGGGCTAATTTTGACTTAGGGAGTGCTAAGGACCCAAAGCACCCCCCCCCCCCCCTAGTTGTGCCAATGGAGATGTGAATTATTATTTTAATTTTTTTAAACGAAACTTTGTTAACAATTAATTTTGACAATTATATGATTACAAAGATAGTACGTAAAAGTATATAAAATGTATGATAAAAAATAAATTACAAATAAATTAAATTATTAAACCAGCTTGTTTGAAGAAGTATATACAAGTGAGGTAATAATTGGTACAATTTATGAGGAGAGAATGGATTGAGTGTCAAAAGGGGCCAAATGTAAACTCCTACACGAATAAACTTTTTACCTGAATCATCATTAAATGTAAACTCCTACATAGACATTTTCTCTTTAAAAAATATGGTAATATTACTTAAATGCATGGTTTTGACGTTGAAAAGCTCAAAAAACTAAAAATTATCATAACTTGATAATAATAAATATATACATTTAACAAACAAGCATTTGAATAGAGCGTGTTTATACGCTGTATGATGATGATTCTCTAAGGTTAAGTTATATCCATATTATATACTATACTATACGTTCACATCAGCACTTACAGAACAAAATGCTTTCAATAGATCAGCGATGTATGGTATCGAATATTGTCGAATAACGATAAAACATGATAATCTCATCTGTATCGGGAATTTCGGAACAAATTGGCTTTATTACCGATATCGTAGTCCGCTCAGAACTGTGAACTGTGTATAGTTTGAGTTTAGTCTAGTAAATCTTTTACGTCTTTCACTGTTTTGTGCAGTAAAGTTAGTCACTCTTATAGTCATACATTATAACAAATTGCAATGGAATTAATGTACAGTCAGAATTGTAAAAAGTTATTAATAGGTAGTAAGGTAGTTGATAAATATACATTTTTTTTACACTATACTGCAAAAAATTGTCATTGTATTAAAAGTAATTGTCAAAGTAAAATGTATACAAATAAAACAGAAGATGAAATTATTGAAAAAACTATAGTTATAATTCACAATCATGACGAAGATACTATATTGAATCGCTAAGAAGTAAATAATTTACTGAAAAGAAAAGTAAATGAAGACAATATTGTAGAAAAACTTCCCAAGCTTATTTCAACTGAAATCAAAAATTTTAATATCGAAAATAATTTAAATACAACTGATCTTAAGGGGGCTGCAGCCGGATTTTTCCAAAGTCAAAAATAATGTAAATTTGACGAATCTAAACATTCATTTTGTTTGTTATAATGTTTTTCAACATATTTAAATTCTTTATCATAAAATAAACCCTAAGGGGGCTGGAGGGAGCTGTAGTCAATGAAAAAAATGACCTTAAGACCAATAAGCTAGACAAAACTGGATGAATTTGGTTTGACAAATTTTAATTATGAAAACGGATTATGATTGATCAACAAATTTACTAGGAAATGATCGAAACGATTTTGAATACTCCAATTATTGTTAGTGTCTTAATAAAAAATATAAAATGATGTATATTTTAGTATGATATAAAATATGCTGGCGTCGTATTTGCCTCCAACGTTTTGCTCACACGTGTTCGAGAGGAGAACGTTAACAAGAACCACCAAAATATCGTTTTTTGTTTAACATTTATAAAATACAATAAAAAGGCACAAATAGTCGTCGGATGACGAGTTTTCGACATAAAGGTCAAAAGGTAATTAACAATTGTGTGGTGATGTGTAGGTCGGTGGTCACGAGGTTCTTGGTTTTTGGTGTCACGGGGACCAAAAAGATGATCCGTAGAAAAATATTAATATATAGTTATTCCCATTGTTTCAATGGTGTATTTAGAGGTATCTAAAAGGCTCGACCCCCTCCCTTGGACTGTGTTGTCATCCAGGCAATGCTATATATTTATATAGTAGGTATTTAATCTAGTGCCTCCCATGGGATACTTTTGCTTATATAATTGTATAGTTTATGTCAAGTATAAAAAATATAATAAATTATTATCTATTTTTTATCTAGATAAAATTATATTTATCAATTATCTTTCTCTAGATAAATTCCTCTCAATAATCTATTATCTTTTTTTTTTATTGAAAGAAAAAGGAGGCTTCAACATCTGAGGTCATTAGCCTTGTGTAAATGTTACATTGTGTGTAAGTTACATCAATAATTAAATTTCAAAGGTTAAAATAGTCTTAAATTATAAATACATGTTTGATGTTAGTCAAAGATTGTTTACAATGTTAATTGGTGTAAGGAAATTTAAAATTTTTATGGTGTTGCCTTCATGGAGAACTTTTTCTAAGTTGTTGGGTATTGATGAGTTATTTCGGCTGTTTTGAATGTATGGGAAGTCTAGGATAATGTGTTAAATGTTCAGGTCTTCTTAGCATTTATTATATATGGATAGTGGATCTTTTCTGATTAAGAATGAATGGGTCAGAACAAAATGTCCAATTCTCACTCTGGATAGAGTGACTTCTTGTCGTCTATTTAAATTATGTAGATGTTGCCACTTTTGGGTGCATTTTTTGATTTTTTTTAATTTGTTGGAAGGTGGAACAGAATCCCAGTAACTTTGCAAATGTCATATTTATTTTGTTTTTAATGGATATATTTATGTCGTTAGCCGGTATGTCAGTGATTGTTGGATGCAAGATGGTTTTAATTGCTTTATTTGCCGACAATCTTTATCTAGATAATATTTTAGTAATCTATTCCCAACACTGTTCTTGGGTTCCCAAAATAGTACATTTTACAGGTAATGAATTCAACAGGTAACTTGTGTCCCGTTTTACTAGATAGACTTTGGTTTTGACAAATGCTATTTGAGTGCCAAGTTAAAGAGTCAATATAGGAGCGCAGTGGCGTCATTTGTGGGGGAGCCGGGTGGGCATTTGCCCCCCCCCCCTTACAATTAGCGAGCCGCTTTTAGTCCGGATATAGGCCGCCAGCGGCGCAAGCCCGCTAGAAATAAATTTTTCAAATAAATTTATTCTTTATATTATATTATGAATTATTATTCTATTTTCAATGAGTATTAATGTACGTCCTATTACTCTATTATACTCATTATATACCTATATTATCTATGATTATACATATTATCATCTGTTCTGTGATACTATTATCTATCTAATCAGTTTTACTTTTCATTGTTTATTATCACACTATAAAGTTTAAAATTTAAATTACGAAGTGTAATTACCTAATGAGTAAAGACTTAAGAGTGTTTAACACGTCATATTTTTAATATTAAAACTAATAAATATATAAATTTAAGCCTTAAGGATGGAAAAAAGAAAAAATAATTTAATGTTTTATTTTAACAAAAAATCAAAAACAGATCAAAATGAAAGTAGCCGTAATCGTAATGAGGTAAATTTTTCTTCTTAACATATTATGTTTTATTGTCTTATGATCAGAAGTATAGAGTAAAATAAATTAATGGCAGTGGATTTAATAAATAGTACAAAAGAGTCTATTGAACAAATGCGCAATGATACTTTTTGGGCAAATATCAATGACTCAGCAAAATTAATTGCTGTGAAAAATGGAATAGCTGTTGAAAATGGTAGAAGACCACTGACTTTGAACAAAAATCTTAACGATTTTTTTGTGCAATCAACAATGGGACATAGTTCTAAACGGTACATTGGTACTGATGATAATTTGCAATCAAACAATCCAAAATATTTGTTTTATACTGCAATTGACAGGTAATTTGTACTTTATAAAGCATTATCATTTATTAAGTATTCAATTTTTACACATTCAAAAGTATATACATTTTTATAATTTTAACTGCTTTAAGTGATAAACCCTGCTGATTAGTTTATATTATTTCTAAGTTAACTAAAGTAACCTATGTTAAATATGTAGCTTTTAAACTAAAATTGCACAGTAATGCATGGCAGTTTGTGATAAGTTTGCACTATTTTTTGTTTTAGATTTGTAAATGAGTTGAGTCAACGCTTCAGTAACTGTAATAATGCTATTGTTTTAACTTGCTCCATTTTTCTTTCCTCTAGTCCTAATTACTTCAATCATAATTGTTCTTATTTAAAAACTTTTCTTAAACACTATCAACATTTTAACATAAATAGCCTCTTGCTTGAATCTGAATTTCGATCTGCTAAAGCCCTTATACAAAATTCTAATACGAACCAAATTAATCATGATCTTTTTTCCACTTCCAAAATTTTAAACAAAATTCCTAATGCTTTTCCTGAAACTTTAAAAATAATAACTATCCTCTTAACTTTACCTGTTTCAACTGCTTCAAATGAACGTTTCTTTTCTTCGCTTAAGCTTGTTAAAACGCATTTAAGATTAACAATGGGCGATGAACGGCTAAGCGATTTATTAGTTATAGCTGTGGCGAAGGAGACAGCTTCACTTATAGATTTAAATCAAGCTATTGACATGTTTGGTGCTATGAAGACTAGAAGATACCCAGTTATTGCCTAGCTTCTAACTTTGTAAACAACACTTTATTATAAACATAAATTAATAATAAATATTTAATCATTTATTGTACGTTTTTTTTTATAAATACATTTTATATATACTCGTATTTGGCGTAAATGGGACATTATTTGGGGTAAAATTCCTCTCAAAATAAGTCATCATATAATAGCTAATAGCCAATGGGTAATATTGGCCATTGGATATCCCTCTACATAGAACATATTATTATATATTATGTTTAATAATTTATATTATTTAGTCATTGTCATCCTTCAAAAAGTGAGTTATTTATTATTTATACTTTATCTCAGGTAACCGTGATAGTAACTAATATTTATAAAATTATGTAAGAAGGCTATTTGTATTGAGACAAAAATGTTTTTGTAATGTAAGTGTTAGCGAGTGTTTTTTTTTTATATATATTATGGGCTGGTAAAAAATTTTGCCCCCCCCCCTCTCAAAAACTGAAATGACGCCACTGTAGGAGCGTACTAAGGAATAATATAATATTTTTAAAGCTGAACTATCGTTTAAATCACTACACATACATTTTAGTAATCCCAACTTCATATATGATTTATTACGAATAGAATCGACATGATAGCTAAAAGATAATTTTGTGTCAAATGAAACACCTAGCTAGGTATTTAATAATATATTTACGTGTTATATTAATTGTATTATGTTACACATAATTATAAAATATAATATTTTTTTTAAAGAGTACGAAATAATTGAGCATTTATCAATATTTAAGGACATTCCATTATGTGAGCCATGTTTCAGTGAAAATTAATACATCGTAAATAGAATTTGGAACTTACGATTTAAGACCACGAACATTTTGATATTAAACATAAAGATTGAAATCCGAGTAATTTAATATTTTTTTTTGGATGATAACAATTTTTGGTGTTCTATTGATATATTTAATATACGTTTTTGCAGTTCTTGGCGAAGATTGTTCATTTGTTCACGTTGAATGTTAGTACGGTCAGAAGAAATACGAATATTTGACCATGTTGTAGATTTACGTAAGTTAGTTTGTAATCCTAGCGACGAGTAAACGTCTAGTGTGTTGCTTAATATAATCTTTATAGGGTATGGCTTTTCTAGGTTACTTGAGATGTCTTTTCCAAGACAAGTGAAAGAATTTTTTGAAATATTAATTTTCATTTGTTTGAAAATATTAGAAATTCTGATAAAATCATTTTCAGAATTATTTTCATTTGCTATAACCTCCGGTAGATTAAACATAATTAAATTTCAGGAACGTAATTGTCTATCCAACACTTCCTCTATTAGATCATTTTCCTTAGAAGATCGAGAAAGTGAAGAATTACTTTATAAAAGAGCTACTTTTTTTCAAGTGTATTAACTTTTTCCTTTAGAATTTTATTATCTTCGAGAATAGTTTTTAACATGTCATCAATTTTTTTATTAAGTTTGTTTTGTCCATTGTTAGTATTATATTAACTGAAGAAATAATTTTACCATTTGGGATTTTTAATTTGTATAATGCAAGTTTGATGTTTGATGTCTTCAATAGATGATTTATTAGACATTTCGAATGATATATATTATATTATAGGTAGTAACAAATAATATAATTGAATAGATAAGATACGACCGATGTGCGTAACTGTCTGTGAACAACTGATGATGATGAACAACTTTATCGCAATATCTTTCGACTTTTAAAATCATAATCGTAGTTCAAGTAATATTCGTATTATGTACAACTTATTGTATGTATACATATGCGCAAGCTATACATATTATATTATGCATAATATTATAAATGCTATTTTCAACATTATTAAATTCCTTTAACATTATACAACTCACAGAAAAATAATTTAGATTCTTACAAAATATTAAAAATTTTGAAAAATTTCATGAATTGTACTTAATTTATAATGTAAAAAAAAATAAAGTATTTATTTCTGTACTCAAATAATTTTTTTACTAAGTATTCAATTTTCGTGCTTTAAATAAGTAGTTTTCAAAATAGTACAATTTTAACGAACAACTGATGATTTTATCAAGTTGGTTCAACATTCATGTAGGTAGGTTTTAACTTTATAAGTTATAACTAATGACCTCTATTTCTTGAAAACAAATTAATGTGAAAACAAATTAATAACGACGGCGTCTATATCGTATTCTTTATACATCTCATTAATATGCGTGAGGAAGTCTAGAGAATACTCTCATATAAATACTATCTCACCACGCCCAATCATGACGCTGATGCGAACGGAACGCGCGAGCTCTCGCCCAGGCACCGGCTCATACCGATCAATAAACTATATAGCTATGTGGCGCCGTGGTGAGGCGAGGTGAAAGTGTATCTCCGACAAAATATATAGTATTTAATAGCTTCATTACATAATATTTCAAATATAAATAATCAATAAACAACACGTGATAAATGGATGGCCTAACCAAGATATTTCATTTTCACTAGATATAAGTAATAATTATGTACCCGATAATCGAACAGCCGATTTGTTTAAACTATATACGTTTATTATTGGAGCGTAGTATGACGGGAACTGTCGTTGAATATGATTTTCGAATTTCGTATCGAATATTATCTATGATGAGCGATAGATGCCAAAAACGTTTTCTGTGTTTTCCATGACTACTACGCCTAAAAAGTTTGCTTGTGGAATAATTTATTGTATTTTGTTATATTATATAATATATTTTAATAGGTATAATAATTATGCTTTCGTGTAATTTTAACTATATTTAAAAACTGGACGTCTCAAGCTCAACCGCGAGTAAAAGCATTTAATATTTATAGGACTAGTTATAAAAAACCTAACAACTATGTAGAGATTATTAAATATTAATCATATTACATTTTCAAACTGGAATTCTTGCAGCAAGCTGTATAGTTATATGCCTATAAGACTATTAAGACTTGTATAGGTAGTTTGATAAATTAATTGAACAACTACCGGTTTCGACGTGATATCTAATAAAATTTAAATACTTAATATATTAAATATATATACGCCTTAAGAAATCCATTTGTATAATATAAACATTAAACACGAACGGTCAGTAGTTGTGATGCAATAATTGAATACTATAATAATGTAGTAAAGGCACACATGTGAGATGTGACATGTCGTGTGTGTAGACGTGAAGTATAAGGCTAAATAATATAATAATATGCCGTATAGGTGTTATAAATGTATATAGATATTTTCAGTGTTAGGAAAGGAAGTCGTTCACGAACACAACACACGTTCACGTTCATTGTTAGTGAACGATATGTAAACGTCACTCATTTTATTTTTAAATAGAACGTAGGTAGTGAATATGAATGACGTTTATATTTTTAGTAAATTTGAACAATTTTTAAGACGCTCGATTTATTTACTATTTAATAATTATATATGTATATAATTTAGATAATTTAGAAAATATACCTATATGCACCAAAGTCTAAATTGTGTTTTATTTTTGGGTTGAGTCCTATATGTTTATAGGTTTTTATATAAACTGTTGGTAAACTATTCATAAACAAAAAATAAGATGGATGACCTAATGGACATTGAACACATTCATGTTATTAAAGAACATTAACGTGAACGCATTCGCTTGAAAAATATATAAACATGAACGTGAACTCGCACTTTAAATTGAAATGTCTTTCTCATTCTAAAAAATTCCAGAACTTTCCCTTTCAGATTTGGATGATTAGATTTCAAATGTCGCTTAAGCTTCGCAGGAGCCAAAGAACTGTTACTGAGAATTTTTTCACAAACTACGCACCTCACATCGGGAAACGTGTCTACTCCAATGGGAATAAATCCAAGCGATAAATATTCTTCATCATATCGTCTTTTTTTACCTTTTGAAAAATTAATTTGAGTGTATTTCTTACTTGGAAATGCTTCATCTTCGACAGTTGGTTTTTGGGGAGGAGCTGCTTCACAGTAGGAAATCGAGTTTTCCGATGGAACAGACGAAGTACTGCTTTTACTAATTGTAGATGTTAGACCGGTCTTCTCTACTGATAATAATCGCCCCGTTTTGAGCCATTTGTCCATTTCAGTAAAAAATATGAAGGAACAACTAGGTACCTAGGTACCTTTACTGAAAAGATTTCCGAAAAGAAATACTACATTTTAAATCACATAGTCTAAAAATAATAATGTAATAATGTCGACGCCCGCCGCATAAAACTGTTACGATTTGCCGACGACGCGTCGGCGTCAGCACTCAGTGTTAATTTAAATAACTTATCCCAGGCACCATTAAAAAAAAAAATATTATTATAACATTAAAATCACGAATAATATTATTATAAGGTTATATTATAATAATATAATAATATAATTATTACAAAATGCTGCCTAAAATAATTATTTTAGCTTATTTTATTTAAAAGTACAATTTACCAGAAAAGATTTTCGTTGATAACAACCATTTATTATGAATACTACACGACTACACGAGCCCTAATTCCCGTACTAGTGGCAAGTGGCACAATATTATTAATTGATTACGTTTATTTAAAGATAAAGTGATATTTGTAATACATAATTTGTGGCTTCATAATATTGACATATATTGTATGATATACTAATTATAACTAAGGCCTAACAGTGTAGAATGTGGATTCAAATGATTTTAAAAAATTAGAAAAATGCTCTAATGTGATATTAAAAAACTTCAAATAATGCCCTGAATTTTTGTTTAGCTTTATCATAATATTGATGTGAATCGTAAATTTAAACGGTCAATATATTACTCGTTCCTATACTAATACTATAAATTATAATTTATATAGATGTCTCTGCGTACGTACTGCACGTGTCAATAATCTCGTTTGCCAGACCGCTGTGTGGCAGACACCGCTTTTACCAGACGTACATAAATAAAAACTAAAACCATTATAGTAATAAAAGTAATATACGAAGAAGCAAAATAAATAACATCTATTTTTTTTTTTAGTTCTGTAGCTTCTGATATTTTTTCCGTCAAATTTTATTAATTAGAATTAATTAGATGAAAAGCGCTCAAAATTCAATGCAAAATGCAAAATTAAACTTTTATTTTTATGTTCTTTGATGCATTATGTAGAAAAAAAATTAGTGCTTATGGTAAGAAAAGTTTCAGGACATTTTGTATAATATTATAATATACTTATCATAAAATAAATTATTAGGTATTACAATATTATACAATAAGGTGATTCATGAGGTGTAAAACACTCATTATTTATAAAAACTATTTACTTTTTTCAATTTTTTTTTTTTTCAAAATTTTAGATACATGCAACATGCTGTATCATAAGTATTGTTGCGGACTACGGAGCGTGGTAAAAGCTGCGAACGGACTAATTAAAATGTCGGTCACCGTCGCATCGCGAAAATGTTTGCAATTATATAAAACTTACGTGAGATACACTGCAGTAGTATAGTACGTATAACGGTAAATAATGTATACCTACTTCTATTCTCTATAATTAATTGCACAAACGTCATTATCGTGAATCATAATAAAAAAAAATTTGAGCTGACCTCACGGCGATTGTGGTTGTGAATTGTGATTGCTGATGACTTTTGAATCGTGTGCGGACTGCGGAGTATTCGACACAAATGTGTAGGTTTCTCGTTTCAGCAATATTGTAGCAAAAACGCGTCTCCTATATTGATGGTGGTAGAAACAAAGTGGTAGTCGGTAGAGTGTTTGGGTTAAGAGGATGTCAGGGCACTGTTTTTTTTTTTTTGACAAAGATAAAATTGAACACATTTATGGAAAATAATTTTATTATTTTTATTTTTTGAGTACCTAATTTTAGGTAAAATCGTTGTATGACTGCATAATAATACGTCGTGTAAACGACATTCATCTTTTCATCGATATTATTCAACTGTAGAGATGGTTTCTGGTTAACTGGTACACTGTGTATTATATATATTAATTATTGATCTTAGGCAACCAACAGAATTTTTAAGGCAAATTTGTGTAATTTCCGGCACAAAGTCATAATAAAAAATTATTATAGTCAATCATTTTTCAGAAATAATAACCACGATATTTATTTTTAATTCAAGGTACTTGAATATAAGTGAAACTATATTGGCCTTTGTATTAGACGGAGGTGGAGGAGGGCGATTGGTAGTTCTGACATTTTTCGATCGCAAAATAAGTTAGGTATATGAACATAACTTGGTAAAATATTATTCCTTGTTATTATTAAATGATCTAACATAAATATTATGATAGAAGTACAACATTATAACGTGCGTTACCCCAGCACCTCCTCATGTGATTTTCGAAATTTTTTTTGCCAGCATTCAGTATGCAATTAGTATGAATTTGTATGAACATCATTCAAATTTGTACGCATCTAGTAGACGAATTTGTATGTCCCTTTACGGAATTCGTACGACCTCATCCCGTCCGAGTAAAACATGCGTTTCATACAAAATGGCATTTCCCCAGAATTCCCCCCCCCCCCCAAAAAAAAAAGAACCGATCACGCCAGGATAATTTTTCCGGTCTCATCTTTAGTACGCGATTTGTACGAATTTGTATGCATGTATGCTGGGGTAACGCACGTAACATTATACATTTATATGTAAATGTAACGCAGTGTTTCTAGTGAGTAGTGCGTATGCGATTTATATTCTGATCCTATTATCCTATTATAATTGAATCCAGTTTTTATATAATTAATTATATTAATATTTTTTCATTTTGTAAGACTAAATATATCTACCAACAATTATTTTTTAAATAATAAAAGCATATAAATGTTTTCGTTTATCTTATGTTGAATTTTGTTGATGGCTTTTCATTCCGGGTAATTAAACGATAACATTTAAAGTTGACCTTTTTACAAATAACGAATAGATATAATTTATAATTAACACATAAGAAACTTTTAGATTACTCTTTCTAAACTCTTGTAAAAAAAAAAAACGATAACAGACAACATTTAAATAAAACATCATTATAATTTGATATAATTACACATTACGTCATACTACTTGATCGGTTCAGAATCTAGAACTTATTGTCCGAACATAGATAATTAGGTAATAGTTAAGGTTAAAAAAAAATTTATACAAAAACTGTTAAATTAATTAATAGCATTTATTAACAAGAGATTATAATATTATTACTTGATATTTAACAATTTTACAATATTATATTAATTCACATTATCATAAACTTGAATGACATCAGGTAATCCTTGAACATTATTAATGAATTTTGCTAAATGTTCGTATTCTATATCACTTAATGATACTTTTTGAAGGGCCAAGTGTTCCTCTTCAGCATGAACTATGTCGTACTTATATTTTTCTAGATTGGTCCGTACTTTAGGCATATCATTTGGTTCACAAATGAACTGTAAATAACATTAAATAAATCAGTTTTATTGTATAATAATTTGCAAATATTGATATATAACATAATCAACAAATGAGAAATATATATTTTTTTAGACATTTTATATCTAGCTATTTAGCTAATCAAAAAAAAGTAAGAGTTATAACATACAATGCTTATGGACCAATAAATCGTATTTTACATGTTATTATACTTGTAGATTATTATTATTATTATTATTATTATTATTAGTATACTCGTAAATAAAAATGCTATAGTAAAAAAATTTATTTTTCGATTATTGTTACGAATCGATATGATTTCTTAAATTATAAGTACTTTTAAATACATTTACAATATACATTTTGGAATATAGGTAAAATAAAAATAATAAATATATACATATGAATATAGACATTAGTGGGATTAATTTGGATGAGCTATATATTCTGCTATTTGTTATTAATTTGTATATAATTATATATTTCTACGTACGTAGATTTTAATTCGGTCTTATAATTATCTTTAATTACCTAGGAAATACATATTATATTATACTAAATCAATAAACTGATACTCGATGTTTTAACTTTCAAATATTATTAATTCTATTTCAATAAATCGATTGGATAATATATTTTGATACAAAGAGTATATTGTATTAAACTATTTATATTTCAAGATGGTTAAGGAATCTGAAATACAATATAATCAGTACAAATCATAATTAATAATTATACCAGACTGTGAAAATAATTAAATAATTTTTAAAGCATGTAAATAAAATAAAATAAATATATAATCTATTACCTATATCAAACAAATTATACAGTTCAAACATTTCAAACCAACACAGTACAATAGTAGTACGTAATGTATAATATATTAAGACGTACTAAGTACAAAATACTACTACAGATATAAAATATACTATTTACAGTAGTCTATAATCTATATTTCAGATAATTTTCTGATTTAAATAACAATTATATGATATAGTTGAGAAACATATTTGAGTCACAGCTGCATGTCTATATATCACTATACAAATGTACTAACTACCTATAAGTACGATAAGCGATAACTACAGACTAAATTAAAGATTAATGTCTATACATAAAATATTGATAAAAAGACTTATATTATTACTTTTAAAACAAGAGTATTTTAGTAGGTAATTAAAATAAATGTATTTCGTTTTTATAAGTTATTGTTCTGCTTGTCTAGACATAAAATATTTTAACGTTTATACCTATTATTTATACCGGCATTGGGGGGGCCAAAAGATCGTTGGATATTCAGAACCCATACGGTGAGAGAAAAAACTTGTTATACATCTAACATTATTTTACAGCCTATAGGCACGTTCAATGTAATATCCAAAATATATATTATATATTGTGTGCCTTGGGCACAGGTATACAATAAGTAAAACATGTCCCTAATAGATAGTCGACGCGTTTATACCCATCACAATAATGTATTATATTAGAATTCAGAAAACGGACGAATTTATATTTTTTATACCTACCTTTGTAGGGCAGTATTCATTCCTACTAAAGATGACAAAGAAAAACACGATATTCTACTTAATAGGTATATTTTTATTTTTAATCGCCACGAGACAGAAACGGTCGTCGGGGCGCGTATCTTACAACTGAACGGCTATATAACATAAGCACCAAAGGTACAAAAATTATCTATTATTAACGCCAAAATGTTTAGGACTTAAGCGCCAATCTAATATTTTATACCTGTTATACTCAACATATGGCATAAGCGCCAAAGGTGCAAAAATAACTTATCATTCGTGCCAAAATTAATATTTTATATATAAATGCAAATAAATGTAAATGTAATAAAACGGTTACGATTTTACTAAAAAAAAAAATGTCAATAGTTGTACACGTTTTCCGCCCCAGATTAAAACGTGGCGCATTACATATTTTGTTGTATAGCTACTATTCAATATGAAATAATAAGTTTTGACTTCGACGGAAAACGCCGCGGAATACGCAGCATACAAAACACGGAGAAAGAGCCCCGGCCGACCTTACCGACTTAACATTAGTCCAAGTTGGTTATCCAGCTGTAATAAATCTGTAGATGCGGAATACCGTCGAAAATAGGGTGTTTCCTAGCAACCGAAAAATCAATACTTCACGTTGTTGTCAGATCGGTCTTTATCACCCTCGATTTAAACGCAGTAGGGAGTGGTGGCGTACTGAAATAATACGAGTAGAAAATATATGAAAATGAAAAAGCGTCGTCGACGTGTTGCGCGCATAATAAAGAGAGAAGCAAAATCAACTACCGAAGAGTGAGGGAATAATTTAGCAAGGGTGGTTTTCGATGTTATGCGACCGGCCGGAACGTAAACCTGAAACTGCATATTGATCGTGTGCAATTTTAAGAATACCAACATCTCATATCCAGCACGTTGCAGGGAGCCAACTCAAAAAATTATTCGAACAGTAGAGACAGATATTACCTATCTCAATTCTTATTTCAAACCTTGTGAATTTCAAATATCATAGTTAATTAATTTACCCTGTTTAGATTTCTAACTTTCTATGAACTGCTATTATTATTATCCGTAGGTAAACCAAGCAATCTTTTACTTATACATTGTAAATCTGGTCAAACGATTCAACGATTGATTATAAAATGTGATAAATATAATAATAATACAATATATATTATATAGACGGGCACAGGACTTAATGTTTGAAGCAGCACATATTCTTAATCAGTGTGACAGTAATAAACTTGTTAATAATTTTCTTCATTATGATATGTGAAATAAAATTGCTGCATTCGTATCATTTGATTTTTATGATCTAATGTATTATAAATTATAATACCTTGATACTCTACAGGTCATAATTTATAATGTACTCAACAGCAATAGTTTAATCGCTATCGACTGTCAAGTAGAATTATTTACATGCCTGTGTAAGTGTGTACATTGTGCAAGTGACTTATACACAGATGAATAATTTTATAATATTTTATTCACCCGATCTTATACGTTCATATTTTAAATTCAATATAATTTATTTTTCAATTATTCATGTTATATTTATTTAATATTCGCTGAACCCGTGCACTCAATAGCCTTTAAAAACCTACCTCTTATTATTTAGCTCAAACTGTGTGTTAAATTCGTTACCTGTGGTTATGCTAACAGTATATTTTTACACATATTATAGATAGATAACGGTTGAAATATACTAAGTAATGATAAATATAATTATAAATAACAACATTTTAACAATAGAAATAGGTAATAACCAAATTCAGGGATAATAATCTCTGTACCAAATTCGTTGCAATCGGTCCAGCCATTAAGAAATGCATAAAGGATAAACAGAC
Source organism: Diuraphis noxia (assembly GCF_037042655.1). Lineage (NCBI taxonomy): Eukaryota > Metazoa > Arthropoda > Insecta > Hemiptera > Aphididae > Diuraphis > Diuraphis noxia. The sequence continues at coordinate 38,021,586 of NW_028301713.1, read as the reverse complement.
ATAACAGAAATTCATTTTTATATATTATAAAACGTGTCCTGAATGGATGATAAATATATAAAAACTAAACTATGATACGCATTCATGAGCACACGCCTATGAACATATTAAATAGTTTCGGCTATTCGAAAAACAATGATATAACTGAGACTAGATAAAAATGAATGGAGCTACTAAATGAGTGTTGGTAATGTTGGTATAATATGCCGCGTTCACATCTTCACGAACGACGAATTTTTTTTCAGACGACGAACGGTTAGATATCAAAATATAATCTATATATATATATATATTTAGATATAATATAGAGCCTATAGAAACTAATAGGTTTCGATTAAATGGATTTTATCAAGATATTATATACGATGTTAAAATCGTTAATCTTATGAGAAAAAAAAATTATTTTCGACACCTAAGCAGCTGTAATCGGGACGCACAGCTCCTACTACCACACACACCTGCGACCATGAAGCGCAGCTGCAAAACACGCAGTGGAATGTGAGTCGTTGTGAGAGTTTAAAGGTCGCATGGAAGTCTCCGGGCGTATTATTACAATAACAATAGTTATAATTTAACGATGTATTTCGGATGGGAGACTAATATAATAAATTGTGAGTGTTTTGTATGTTGCACGTGTGCGGAAGAGTATATGTCAAGTGCATGCGTATGCGCGAGCTGGAATATGCGCGCATCGTTTAGTCAATAATAGCCGTCGAATACGTGTTTGTATGGAAACAGTGTATGTGAGAGAAATAGAGAAAGCACAACAAAAGAGAAAGAATATATTATCTCTATTTTCTTTACAAGGCTACAGTAGTATAATAGTATGCACCCCAATACTTAAATTATTATAAATTATGGGTGTAATATATTAAACTATTTACAATAAACATTTATCAGCATGAACGGATGAACGTTCCATAAAATAAAATAGAACTAATTTTGTTATTGAAATTTTTTCATAAAAACATGTATTTAATAAAATCGTATTGTATACAAAAAAATATGTGATAGAGGTACATATTATCATACTAATATCCCACAAAAAACATTTCCAAGTTTTTACATAAAAAATATATTTATCACAAGACAAAGAAAAAAAAACATGATATTAAAATGGCTGTATGTAAACTGCAGCAAAATTAACCCTTTTCTAAAAGTCGATATGTAAACTACAACAAAAAGAATTTAACATTATACAATCTGTGACAAAACCGATAAGACACTACATTATACAAAGTGTGACAATTTATTTTATATACCAACCAAAGTTATTATATACTACTCATATATACCTACGCGTATCGTTTAAATAATTACTTATGTTTTGTTATTTATCTTTCTTACAAGTTGGTAAGATAAATCCAAATGTATTTTTAAGTTTAACGATACAATATACTGAATATCGGCTCCTTTGCGTTTGATAATATATTAGTTAGTACCTGCTTACTAATGTCAGTAGAAGTAGTTAAAAATTTAATATTTTGTTCAATGTCATGAAATTTACAACAATGTTTAGCCAGAATGATGAAGCGAAGATAAGTGATATTTTTACTCCTAATACTATAACAGTCTCTAGAGTATAAACACTCTAAAGACTTCAATAATTAAGTGTATATAATATATGGACTCTTTAAGGATTTAATAATACATACATGGTACAAGATAGCGTATAAACTACAAACGTTATCGATCATAACAACTAATTAAACGATAAGTCGATAAACGTATATAATATGTTTCGTATTTTTATGTATATAAAATAGCGGATTTAGCTTACCAATTTGTAAGAAAGATAAATAACTAAAATAACATAACGTAATTAATCAAACGATACACATAGGTATATAGGTAGGTATAATATATAAGTAGTATATAATAATTTAGGTAGGTATATAAAATAAATTGCCGCAGTTTGTATAATGTGTCTTATCGGTTTTATCGCATATTGTATAGGTTAATGTTAAATTTTTTTTTGCCGTAGTTTACATAATATCGACTTTAAGAAAAAAGTTAATTTTTCCGCAGTTTACCATCTCCCATTAAAATGTAATGATGACATTTTCGACGAAACAGAATTCCGTCATATAATTTAATTATATTACCTAAATTAATAATGTACAAGTATAATAGTTGTGAAGTAATTTAAATACAGTGTACTGTAATAACAATTCAACCTATTATTTTCAATGAAAAATATGTAAGTCCTGCTAATAATCATGAACCACGCAGTTAATGCCTTAAAACAATCAATAAAAAAAAAAGATGAATTGTGACGTAAGAAAATTGATAAGTAATGCTTGATTTTCATGTGGTTTATTATTTGTTCGAGTTAATTTTAATAATTAATCAATATAAATATTAGTTTAATAAAAATAAAAATCTACTACCGTAACCGCATCGGAGCTTGTCGATTGCGTCCCAGACGCAGGTAAACAATTTTTTGCCCACTTTTTCCGTGTTCCGATTGCGTCCTATTGTATAGTAGGTAAGCGCTAATATGACACATGAATTGACATATTAAATCTAATATATATATATATATAATATATGGTGACAATGGTATATTGATTCAAATTCACATTTTCCGCCTGTAATGTAGGTTGAAATTAGCAGTAGTATGCAGCGTACTACAAACGCTTGCGAAAGCTTTCATTCAAAATGTAACTCTTTTTTCTACACATTGCATCCCAATATTCATCAATTTCTAAATATTTTAAAACAATGCCAAACAAATACACACATAAAAATGACGTCAAGTCATAATTTAATACCTGTTAAACGCAGGCAAAGTATTTTAAAAAACAAAAATTTATTGATAAACAAATAAACAACTTAAATAATAAAATGTTAACCCCTTTACAATACCTTAAAACTATTTCACTTAGAAATCCTTTTTTTTTTATTAAATGACAGATTCACTAACTAAAAATGTACTATTTAATTATTTATTCCTATATACATATTTGGACTTAATTTCATTGGTGGACTAGAAATGTATTATTTAAATAATTTAATAATAAAAAAAAAATAAAAAATGTTTATTTTAAAAACACGCTTTTCTTAATTCTACTTAATACGTGAACTAAAAAGTTGAAAATAAACTTACTCGTACTTTTAAAACAATTTCTTAATGAAACTTCAAGGTTATCAAGATATTACTAAAAGTGTATCTAAAATGTATTTGTTGCAAAATGTTTAAAACGAAAAGCAGGGGCACTTTTGATAACTCCTATGTAAAGTCACTCTACAACTGAATCATTAGATAAACTTTATGATAAGTATTTTAAAGATTATTGATCATACTTCCAATTTTTTAAAAGATATTCTTGACTCATAGGAGCCCCATGCTTTTCGTTTTTTCGTAATTCACAAGTTTTAAAAATTTTGCAACAAATACCTACATTTTAGATACACTTTTAGTAATATCTTGATAACCTTGAAGTTTCATTAAGAAATTGTTTTAAAATTAAGTTTATTTTCAACGTTTTTGTTCATGTATTAAGTAGAATTAAGAAAAGCATGTTTTTAAAAAAATTTTTTTTTATTTTCTACTTTTTAGTGATAACAATAAATTAGAAACAAAGGATTTTTTGAAAGCATAATTTTTTTTATTTACGGAACATTCTAATATGCATAGTATAAATAGTATAAATTAGCTTATTAAATTTTTTTTTTCATAGTAAGTAAATATGTAAGACTATATTAAAATTATTTCATTTTTACTATCTCAGTTTTAAGTTAAGTATAACTCGGCGGGAATTCAAGTTAAAGACCTTAGACCAAGCAGGAACACTTCCTTATGTTAAGGACTACAGTTTTCCGCTTTAGGGAACGGGGGCATCCCCCCCTTCCATTTTGGATTTTGTTTTTTTTTTTTGCTGGAATAGGTTCGGGAGGCTACTAAGAGCAACCAGTCAAAAGGGAAACTCGGGGTTTGTGTGTTTTTTTTAGCCTTTTTTTTTTTGTTGCGCTCTGGAGATGACCTCCAGGTACACCCGTCATCGGCGACCTGGTTGTCCAAGTCAAGAATTGACAACGGGGTCATGTATTGTCACCGACCCTAGACTTCCATACAAAATTTCAGCCTCCTAGGTCATGTAGAAGTGATTTAAATTGAACTCGCAAGATTTGATGACAACATAAATGAATGAATGAATGAATGAATAAATGAAACATTGTGAGTTAAAGAAAAGCATGTAAAAAATAATTACTAGTTATGACCATTCGTTTTCCAATATATCAATCTTAGAACTACGAATGTATTCAATAGTCATTACTAAAATCATATTAAAATGTAGTGTAATAAAATTTTATATATTATACAATGGGACGCAATCGACATACTGAAAAGGTATAAAAGGTTGAAACGGGACGCAATCGGATGACGCCCAAACATATTTCCAATATTGTAATAATTACAGTCATTACTTGGTAGGTCTATCTATACACATATATCCGTATAATTTATACGGTATCACAGCTAGGACACGTATCTAATAACCACGACTTACATTTTATTTTTTTCGTTAAGGTTTTGGTATTTTACTACGCTTAGCCTACAGTATGAACGATTTTAAACTTCACCCGAAAACAATTATTTAGAAACAATAACTATATAGTCATTATTTGAATAATATTGTAATCGTATTAATCGTAGATCACAACTTTAAAACTTAAACAAGGGTGTATTTTTACATAGCTGTTTCTTTTTACGAACGTAGTGTTTTATGCCTTATTTAGTTTATTTTATGCAATAAACGATGGCGACGCTGTCGACGTAATGCGCAAGCAGTTCCGGCAGCGTCGTCGATAAAACGAAAAAAAAAAGGACTTATTTAGTGGAATTGTACATCAACAGTACCATATTTTAAACTTTTTCGGAAATATTATTTAAAGATGGTTAAAATGGTAAAATTATTGGAACAATATTATCGATTCTGATTTTTCAAAAATATATATACCTAATATTTTAATCATAATATAATATAATTAGAGGACGCCAACCTACATAATATTGTATTGTATGTACCTGAGTGTAGTCTAGCAAGCGTATGAAATATAGTAAGTTATCTCATATTCAGAAGTTTAAGTACATATAAATAATATAGTTTCGTTAGTTTTAATATTAGAGTGAATTTTAAAGGTATAACAACAGTACCTAACTGTGCTCCTTGAGATCTAACACTAACATTTTATGATAGGCAAATTCACTTAGTAACTTATATTAATCCGTGATTCATATTATATAATATACGTTCAGGATGGTATTAATGTAGTGCATTTGATTTTCAGTCGCATTATTACGCACGCAGTATGTTTCGCCGTGTTAACTATCGGATTCAAATATTCATTTCTTTATATTTGAGAGGCTTTATGTACGACGGATGTTATCCCCTGAATTTCTATTTCAGACAGCCCATGTTTTACAGTCGGAATATCGAATTAATAAAAACGCTAACTCGTAATAGTATTGTAGGTACATGTTTTTGGACGGGTTATACTAAAGAAACGCAGCATTAATAATTTTATATCATATAGGTATAATATATGTATATTATTTAGGCGGCAATTTACATCAAAGGCGTATGGTCGTAAAGCTTCTGCAGAAGAAAAAAAATTGTGGAAAACACAGCCTACAAACGAGACGCAGAACGCAGTGTATAGCTTCATCAGGTCTAAATCCCCAGCCTTAACGAAACTTTCCGTGAACGGTCGTACGTGCATTTGTTTATTATGAGCACCCGTTTATAAGACAATACACGGAAATAAGTAATAACCATATTATGCTGTTGTGACGTCCTCTTACATTTAGTCTTGATTCAGTCATTAGTTTATTCAATCACTATAAGAAAAGTTAATACTTCTACCTGTAACACTCTACTGAAACAGCTCTTCGAAAATAATGTTTTAATGGTTCAAATCTAAGAATTCCGATAACCATACATTATAAGTAATAACATTGGATTATCATGCCAATATAATAGTGTGCATAACATCAATAATTTTGAAAGATTATTTTAGCGAACATTGTAAAAAATAATAATTGGTTGATTTTGTTATGTTCGAATATAATTTAAAATAATACATAACAGTATTATAACAGTATTATAATATGTATTATATTAGTTACGAGAAAAAATACGTATTACATCACGAAGATCAGATATATCAAGCGACCTCATCTATTTCATCTACGAGATTGGGCTGAATAAGCGAACTTAACAATAATTTTTAATATCAATTATTAATCATTAATATTCTTTCAATTTACTTATTATTTTGTATCAATGTATTAAAAAAAAAAAAAATGTTGGCTACTAAAGTTAAATAAGATCAATACAAAAACAAATAAAAAATATATCACAGAGATTACTGATTAATATTTTATTTTGTTTGAACTATGCAGTATTTATTTTTTCGTTATACTTTTAACACAATATTCGATATATTAAGACATTAAGTAATATATCTGAATTTCGTAGCCCAGCTAAAACAAATACATTTCTTGATTATAGATTATAATTTATAATATTCATCGTTATTATATTTGTGGCCGTAACTATAAGTGTATAATAGACCTGCCTATAACACGCACCTAATTTGGGCGTACACTTATGAGTTATTTATTTTGTTTTTAGATAAATTACAATACCCAATATACCCATTCATGACATTAAGATTATTTCTCGTATAATATATTCCTCTATCTTCGTTTTATAATGTATAATTTATGATAATGTGTTATTATCTAATAATATAAGCCGTTTGTGTACCTATTCGTAAACGCATAACGAGTTACGATATCCCAAACACAACGCCTGTCAGGCCTAAACGAAAAAACATGTTTTTAATGTTTATTTTACAAAACCGGTTTATCCATAATATGTATCAATGCTTATATCTTATGCATAATATTATTTCGTTAGCAGGTACGCAACGACCAATGACGCCGATCGTTATTTTTTGGGTACAGGATCGACGAGGCGCAGGGAAAAAGTAAAATATACGCGTCCTTGAACCCTCGGCGGCGTCACCCAGGAAACGACGCATGTGCCTACTTGTCGGCCGACCCCTGCCAAGCCACAATGCACGCGCTTGAATAATATTATAGGCATTATCGACCGTCTCGAAAATGTTAAATGGCTGTCGAGCGAGAATTTACGCTGTAAAAATAACTGTGATGACAACGTAAGATAATCCATGTCTTATATTATACTATTGGGTATAGAGCAGTCGTCGAATACGGTGTTTTTATAGACTCTATAATATAGAGTATAGTCGTCTTTCTGAATATTATATTAATCACTAATAATCAGTCATCGCCCGTCGTCGGAAAAAAACTCGACGTACAATACTGTTTGACACTTCCTTTTCTCGAAACATTTATCACATAATATTAAATATTAAACTAGTACCAGTGTAATATACTAAAGTAAAACACTTTAATGTATAACTACACAAACACGAAACGACGACAAAACACATCTCGCAAAGAACGATGGCCGCAATCATTATTATTGTCGCACGTGTGACGTGTCATTGTATTACTAACATTTAATATCACAATTCACAAACTATCTTTTACTTATTAGTTCAGAAAGAAAAAAAGTCTGTGTATTATTGACATGTGTTTATTATCTATTTTGCTCGTGTTTTGTTATAACATGTTATTATTGTCTATTATATTTCGATTGAAATTATTTATCTTCGACAGTAGAAAGTAATTAATGTAGAAGAAAAGTTTTGAAAAATCGATTTAGTATAGGTACATATTGTAAAGAACTAACTATAAAACGCATTTGTAATAGGTACCAAGGCAATAGGATGTACGTTCGCACTCCCAGCGTAATAATTAGATTTTCACCAATTTTATTAGAAATAGAATATTAGAGACTTTGTTTTTTAAAGCAATATAAAAAATGTTGATTAATTAAAGAAATAATTTGTTTATTGAATATGATAAGGGACAATCTTATAAAACATTTTGAATATCCTTAGTAAGAGAATTAGCACCACCTATGAACTAGAAAATTTAGAAAGCAGATTGAGTGACGAATCTATTATTGTTTATTATTATTATTATTATTATTTTAATTATCTATTATTAGTGTTAACATCATACAAAAAATTAAATGTTCATATATTATACAGCACTATCATAATTATCGTTTGTTATTGAATTATGATGTAATTACTTATGCTTAAACTGTAAGTAGTTTAATTACATAAATAATAATAACAGTACGCACAGGATTTACCAGTGTATCGTCATTCGTCATACAATATTATTGAGTATAAATATCGATTGAATCACGAAATACGTTGGATTTTTATAATATATTATAGCGTTTCAAAATCAAAACGACGGAAAAATGTTGGTGTTGCAAAAAAATTATATTGTAAAAGGTATAAAATTATGGAACATATAATGTTATAATGTTTTAATGTTTAATGTTCTCTTTTGACCTCATTAGGTGCATACCTAGAGATTTTGTAATATTAACTAATAAAATAAATTTATATTATGCTATGATGATTTGTTTTTAATAATATAACATTTCAGTGACACAAATTATTTGTAGAGGAGTAGTTCTAAATTCAAAATTATGAACAAAATAAGGTCCAACACTGTATCTGAATCCCATGCAATTTCATATTTTTATTATTTCACCCTCCCATCACCCATAGACAAGGTCTGGAGACGCCCTGATTGACTGTTATACTAATATAAAGGCTATTTCACACAAGTTTAGTAATTTAGTCAAGTACTAAGTAGCAAGTGATTTACTTACTTACAAAAACCTTTAGTAACTGAAACATGTTCAGATAATTCACTGTCTTAGTACACTGTCTTAGTACAGTAGTCGTTTTGGTTAATGAACGAGTGTAGTAAAATATTCATTTATACGTCATTAATACATAATTATAAATATGAATAGTCTCCTTCTCACCAAATTAAGTTATATTTAAATTTTTTTTTTTTTTGTATTTCTTTATAAGCATATTACTTGGCCTGTTTATTTTTATACTATAGGCATTTTATATTCAATAAAGGCTCATGTTTTATGTATTTAGATACAAATTTAAATGTCGTTTTTCCAACAAAACGCCATATTGGCATTGGGACAACACTAATACACTAAACTAAAATGATGCTGCATTCAGGCTCGCTATTTAGTTATTAGTCAGACAAATGGGGAGGGAGGGTGGGCTACTCGCCCAGAAAAATAGCAATAAATGGATCCACTAATTTACTAAATAAAAACTAAATTACTTTTCTAAATTCAACTAAATCGGTCTGTTAAACACGTTTAGTTTCTAAATTACTCGCTATTTGATTAAATTACTACCCTAGAGTGAACTATACACTTAACGTTTATGACTTATTATAGGAAAAAACAGTCTAAAATTATAATCGTTGCCTGTTGGTACAGCAGCAAGTGAACACTGCTCGATTAGCTCTTTAATACGTGGCTCATTAGGAATTTCGATTTGGCTCCATGATTGCTCATGCATTCTTGGTGTAAGCCATATTCCAACATCCGTAACTCAAGAGTAAATAATGTTTAATGTTACGAAATTTTGAAATGATACTTATCATAAATTACTATTTATTACATGTTACATATAATCATGCCAATATTAAATAAATATTTACAAATAATATCGATGAGTGTGAAACGTCAATACTAAATATTTATATTCAAAAGTTTAAAATGTGTACAATTTTGTAATGGTTCACAAGATCCTGCGATTGTTGTATTTTTTCTTCCTAATTTGTATATGCATTATTCAGTGAAGAAGTGTGCGTATTACAAAGAAAAAAATAGGGTCTTTTGTAAGTTTTATGAATACATTATTATTAATTTATGAACATTCTCACGCCGATACGTTTAGATCATTTATACTCTTTATTATATCTCGTATTAAAAACTAAAACTATGTTAGTATAATATATTCAGTTAAACGCATCTTGGTTGTTATAATATTAAAGGTAGTCTATAGAATAGTATTCATGACACTACATAATATATTATTTTAATATTATTCAAGACGATACAAAATTAAAAACGCTTATTCGGATGTACCGTGGGAAGAATTTTTCGTTTTCGGTACAAGTTCTGAGAATAAAATAATAATCTAATTGATTGTCCGTTGCCATGATCATGAGATAGTCGGCCAACAAATGGACGCTGGCGTGTACCAGCTACTCCTCAAAATCAATAGTATAGGTATATTATGTAACGATGACAACAAAAATTACTTTCACAGTTTCACCTTACACAGTGACTCGACAGTAGTCCAAACCAAAATGCAGGGAATTAATTTGTTATAGCAGACCTGTGAGATTTCTTTTCTATAAAAATGTTAGCTTTTTTTAAAATGCATATATTTTTTTGTTAACAACAGTTAATAGTGTTTAAATTATGAATCACTCCAACAGTCAAACACGTATAACTTGTTAAATAAAAAAAGTGATGCAGCATATTCACATTAACGATTTACAATATCTCATACAGTTAGATGTATACCTGTACGTTTCATAATAGATAGTATTTTTAATCTGATATGCCTATACTACAGTTGAATACATCATAAAATATAAACTCAATGATATTATTACCAACTAATTAAATCTAACGTATTATATTTCTACTGGAATACTATAGTTGGTTAATAAAGGAAGTCACCTAGACGGAATAAAAAATGGGAATTTTGATAAATGACCTTCAAAGCTATATGTAATCTAATAACTACTACGCATTTAGAATATTAAAATTAAATTAAATGCGATTAAATACACATACATGCAATTTTCGAAATCGAGTATGTTAATTTGCGGAATCGTGTTACGGCTACAAAAAGTAGTTAGACCATCCGCTTAACTTTTTTGTTGTTTAAGGTAGGTAAGATAACTTATGAGAAATTTTTTAAGAACATTTAACACAAAATAATTTGCAAATTTTTGTGATTTTGATGGCTTGTTAATATTCTGACTTCAGAAGTTTATAAAAAACTTGTTTTTAAATTCTCAATCATTTTTTCTGAACAAAAATTTTTTTATCAGCAATAATTAAAAAAATCTAAATATTCTTATTATGCTGAAAACAGCTCAAAATGTTAGCTCATTAAAGTCAAAATGTTTTGAAAATGTAATGTATATAGAAAATGCTAATAAACAAATTAAAACATCAGATGAAACTAAAAAATGTTTTCATCGTTAGGTTTTTTAGTTATCTACACGTCTATATTAAAAAATGTATGTAAAATATGTAAGAATGATTTTACAAAACGTAACGAAACGAAAGACGTATTTTAAAACTACTGTGAATGTTTAAATTTGACCACTCAAAAGTACTAACTAAATTCAATTTCTCTTCAGAAAAATGCTGCAGTGGAAAACAGAAGTTTACGGAAGTAAGTGTTAACGCAGTAAAAAAGACATTTTATAAAATGAATACATTCATCATCACATCGAACAGAATAGAAATCAAGACAACAATTTGAGATTTTATCTTGGAGCCATGTTTCATACCCAAAAATAATTATACTTCAAAATACATTAACCTTTCAAATACTTTTTTTTTTTTTTTTTTATAAAACGTTCCTAGCCTATGGCTATCTACATCTATAGTTAAATGAACATAATTTTTTTTTTTTTTTTGGCTATTTTAAAATAATAATTAAATATAAATATAAATAACATATTAGTAATTGAACAAATTTACACAGATAGACAGATGAGAGAACTAAACTAAGTATAAGGTAATTACATGATTTCAAATACAACATATCTATCTATTACACTGCACGACAAAGAGTCAAAGACACACTCCCTCTTGGGTTCCTATTATATGTAGTAGCCAATTCGCACGCTATGGAAAACTGGTTTTACAGAGGTGGGTTTAAAAGGAAGTGATGCAGGTAGTTGATAATTTCCACCCATTGAGCCTAGACTAGGACTTTTTAAATGTAACAATATTATGCATTATATACATTAGCATAATATAATTCTTATCGAAAAAATTTAGATAGCCATTATTATTTTATTTTATTATTAAATGAAATTATGGATTATGGGTTAATAACTAATTTCCAACTTATTATTTTAATACAAATATGTGTGTTATTAGGTACAAATTAAAGTCGAATGAGAGTATTAATAAATTTATTTAATTTTATAGCCAGCCAGAAGTCACAGAGCACGAAAGGCTCGGATCGAAACTAAAAAGTAGATACAGGTACCTAAAATTGCTGTTTTGGTATCAGTAATATTGGAATGGTTGCAAGTTAAAAACAATGTGGGACGTAGATCGTCGCTTGCGTTCACACAAACCTAACCTAACCCAGCCTAAATAAGCGTAATCAAGCATTTCTACCCAACAAATAAAATTTAATCGATGTTTATAGAAAAAAAAAAACTAAAAAGTCGAAAAATTAAATGTCAAATCACAGCTCAAAACAAATCAAAATATTTTGAAAATCTTATCAAATATGTAAAATGCCTACATAAATATTCGGTGAAAAATTCAAGTATCCACGGCCATTTGTTTTAGAGTTACACCAAAATAAGAAAATCACTAAATGAGAAATCTAGTGAAAATCCAATGTTGTAAAAATTTAAATTTCAAACACTCATAAAAATTTAATTTGAATTTCTGGTGGATACTTTTTTTGTGATAAGGATTGAAAAACTTGTAAGGAATCTTGTATTAAATTTTCAAATCTTAGATTTAAATTTTTTATGAATTTCTAGCTTAAAAAAATTTGCGAATTTTTGTGATTTTTACGTATTTTGTCAAAATTAAAACCTAACTGAAAGAGTTTACATATACCTATCACTCATCACTCATCAGATAGTAACGAGATAAACCAGGAAAAGTTAACAATTACTTGACTATTCGAAATGCATTTTGTATAAGTACCTATTTAATAATATTTATTAATCTTAATAGTTGAAACAAAATATTTATAAATATAGGTAGGTACATTAAATAGAGAACAAAATAAATTAATTTTCATACAAAATGTTGGCTTTTAATTGAGTAATACTGTTGTGAATGTAAATATTCATTCCTAATGGGTACCTCTATGAATTTACATAACAACATGTTTAACGCTATCACAAGAGCAACAATGTATTTCTTCAACACAAATTCATCGGGTAATGAGTTTTTTAAATAGTTATTGAACTGATTAGGTATGATTGCATTAACCATTAATATATCAATAAAAACATGTACAGTCGAGTCTCAATAACTCGAAGTTGAAGGGAAATGAAAATTCACTTCGAGATATGTAATAATAGAAATAATATTATTCGAGATACCTAATGCAATGAGTATTAAAAGAATTTTTATGGGTATTAAAATAATTGTAGTTGTCAAGTTTTTTGAGTTATCACGACTGGAATGAATCAAAATTAAAGCATTAAATAATGTGATAACATTTACTAGTCACATTTTTACAACTCTCCTAGCTACAAACTTCAATAATATAATATGCAATAAAATTATTATAACTGAATAACTGTGAGTAGAACACCAATGATTACCTATATATATATATATATATATAGGTAATATAGAGGTATTTAAATAAATCTAATTAAAGGTATTTAAAGTAAAAGAACCACTCAAACTGTAATCTAAGCTAAGCAACAAAAATTTTAAACTATAAATAGGAGAATATAATTACAGTTGTTTTTATTTTTTCGATATCAGAACTGGAAAAAAATTATTCAAGTTTGAAAAACTCAAAAAAATAGAATTTTTAAACAATAAAAACTTTTTTCGGAAACAATTTTACTTTAGCTCCCAATGATTTTTTCAACTTCAATTCAAAGTTGTGTTCAAAAAAAATTCAAAATATTTGATTTTTCAAAAAATTGTATTTTTTAGTTTAAAATACCGAAAATTTGTATTTTTGGGATTTCTTTTTTTTTGTTTTGTTAGTATGTAATTGTATGCTTGATATCTGGCAAAATCAAAATTTATCTATCATACTTACTTCTTATGCTAAATTCGAAATAAGTACTTGATTTTTCAAAAAATCATGATTTTGAATTAAAATACACCAAAAACTAAAAATTTTGGAAATTTTTGTTTTTCATTTGTTGTATAGTAACAAACATAAATTTCTGGTGTAATGGGATCTAACTAATAACATAACTTCGTGTAGTAAATATCATAATATATAATAAATTATTTATTTATAATAATATAGATTTAATTAATAGTTCAACTTATCTTCCGAGTTCTGAAACATCTGAATTTGAACTATCAGAATTCAGCAACTATAATATCCTGCATTAGTCAAGAAGGGTTGTACACTATACGGGCAAGTCGAAAAAAATAAGTTAAAGGATTTAACCCTGATGCTCGGCATGACTTCAAAAATATATATTTGGTCAGATAACCTGTGTAGAAGTGCTTTTTTCTGTAATACGGCGTCATTGATGCTTTTGCATGACGCCACGTACCCTCAGCGCGTTATATGTGTGAGCACCAGTTTCGATATTTTTAAATTGTATTGAGTGATTTAGAGCCAAATGTTGATATACATTATCTTTTAAACAATCGTAGCTCTAAATTTAAATTGCATGTTAAAATAACCTATTAGATTTTAAAATATTATAAACTTACTTTCCCCAATCGCTAATAATTATATTTCCAGGCAAAATTATATCTTTTATTAAGTCCAACAACGTATCTTTGTCATGGCGTTCAACAGGAACTAAGTGACATCGGCTAGTTTCACGTTCTACGACACCAAACATCCACTGCCCTTCAACACATTGACTCTATGGTATTTCCTTTTACTAAATTTAGACTCATCTATTTCTACAATTTTCACTTCACCATCTACGTAAAGTTATAAAAAATTAAAATCGAAAACATCCCTCGACTTGTTGTCAAAAACCACCTTGGGTAGGTGGTCTCAGAATTATAACAAAACATATCATTAAATTCGCTATAAATTAAAAACTAAGTCCCATCTACAAATGTTGATTACAACTAAAACTTATTTATGTTATAAATACAAAAATCAAAAACACGATTTTTTTAAAAATCACGTATTTTTAAGTTTAACTTTAGAAGTAAATACGATAGATGAATTTTGATCCCACCAAAATATTAAGTATACATATACAGCTAAACTAAAATTAAGTTATTTTTTTTTTAAAATTAGAACACAATAAATTTTAAATTGTTTGTGTAGTACTGGCATGAAAAAAAAATAACATTTTATATTATTTATTCTTTAGTCTTTACCAATTTTATTGTTATTAGATAAATGTTACAAACATTAGAGATTCCTATCTCTAATTATCCATGCGATTAATTTTTAAAAGTCAGATATCTGGTCATAATATCTAAACACTCAAAATGTAAATATAATTAAATATTTGGGTGGGATGATAGTCCACTCTTTATTTTCTCTATATGGCTCTAAGCACAACACAACAATTTATTTATGTAAAATCATTATTTTTATGTTTTTGAGTAATCTTAGAGTAAAATCATCCGTTTAAAAACTGATCAAAAATAATATACGAGGGCATGGATCAATCTGTCTAAATATTGTCTTAATAATTTAAACACCATTTAAATTTACAAAATTTTTTTTACCTTTAAGTTAAAATCAAAATCAAAGTCAAATAATAATAAAATATAAAATCAATATGACGTATTAAACCCTCAAAAATATGTATTTTATAATTTTTATAATAGTTGATTTTACTTTAAGATAACTAAAAATAATTATAAATGAATTTAGATGAAACATTTTATGTATGTTGCGAGTGGATCTGAAAGAGAATACAAATATATAGTGCTGACATTCTCTTAATGAAATTCTTAAAAGGTATTGTCACATTTGACATATAACAAACATGATTCATAAGTTATTTAGTTCGTTTAAGAGTTAAATATACATTTTAAGAAAACACTTTTTAAGTATAGTTCATATTTATCTTGCTTAATATTTAATAAGTTATAGTACAGCAACCTGGAGTGGGACATACATACTACGCATTTAAAAATATGAAAAATCAATATGTGCACATATGGCGATAATTTTTAATGTATTTAATAATTTTAAAGTTTTTAATCTAAAAGATCTTTACTATAAAGATATAATTTCAAATATTCTCAAAAGTTGATGTTTCTTTCTTTAAACTACAAAATGTTAACTATACTCGTCTAAAAATACTTAGTAATTCAAACAATGTAAAAGTAAATACAGTAATTTGGAAAAATGAATACCATAAAGGTTGGGATTAATTTACATAAGAAACATAACATGGATATAAATAAAGTCGGTCAAATAACTTTTGAGTATACATATAGCTACAAACATTCTTTTATATAAACATAGAGATTATATAAAAGTCTATTTTTTTAAATCAAATCTTTATTATATTAAACAAAAAAATGTTTAATTTTTGTTACCCATAGTTAAATTACTTTTTGAGTCACCCTATATGAATGAAAAACAAAGTTATAAACATTCCCTAAGTCTCAAGGTGTGCAAAATTTGGAATCAATTGATTCAGTAGTTTCTGAATACAACTATGCACAATCATTTGTATATTTAAAGAAAAAGAAGAAGATAATAATATGTAATATGCATAAGAAATTAACTTTAAATATCAAAATAACTAAATCATTTTTTTCTAACTTTTTAGTAAATATTTCACTTGGCTCCAAGTTAATACTTAACAATATAACTAGTAAAAAGTATAAAATTAGAAAGTTACTTTATAATAGCCAGGTTCTAAATCGTCGCCGGCAGTTTCAACTTCTTCAGCACCGGCATTAATTGCATGTTCTATACAATCTTCAATTGCATTTGTCAAATCTGGAGATGGTTTAGCTATTAGGATTCCTTTGTGAATAAACAAATGTTTAGCTCCAGAATCACAATATGCTAAACTTTTAATAAAATACAAAAAAAGCTAATCAATACATAAATAAGATGATTTTACTAAATACTTTAAATTTATAAGTTCTTTCAACATAATAACATTCATAATGTTTTAATTTTTGATTCTGAGCGGAGCAATGAATGTATTGCATTTTAACAATGGTGATTTTTTTTTGTGTCTGTAGTCAAAATATTGCATTGATTTTTAACTTCAGTACTTTTTCCGTTGGGAAAGTGAATCGAGTCAGCTTAAGCAGAGATCAGAGCCTAGTGGTATCAAAATTATTGATTTTTCAATGCCCTCATTTCTGATCGTCTAAAGAAAAATTTAAGCTCTACTAAAATTCAATCAAATATTCTCCTATGATAGTAAGTGCATTTAGTAGGTCAAACTTTAAATTTCCAGAAGTTATAAATAATGTCAAAAAACAAAAATAAATAATTTTGATTTTTGGTGTAACTCTAAAAAAAATAACTGAAGACCCATGTCTACATATTTATATTAGAATTTTTTAAACTATAACATTTTCAACATTTTTAAATTATTATGACCTACGTTAAGCTATTTATAGGAAAATTACATTTTCATTATTTTGATTTTTATTAATATTTTTTTAAATTAATGTTGAAAAAAAAGGTTCCTAGGTCCAAAAATTTTAAAATGTAACATTCAGTTTTTCATAAATTGTTGTAAATGGAAATTAAAAATAAGCTGAGCGTAAGGCGTAAGCCCACAATAATTTTATATGAGTGTATGCGGATCTGGCAAAATTCATAAAATTTACAAAAATTTGCAAATTATTTTGGGTTACAAATTTATAAAAAATTTTATTTTTAAATCTAAGATTTAATAATTTAAACAAGATTCCTCAGCAGTTTATCTATAATTATAAAAAAAAGTCTACTGGAATGTCAAATTAAATGTTCATGAGCATTTGAAGTTCAAATGTTTACATGTGAATATCAACTCGATTTCTCATGGACCAATTTTATATTTATGTTTAAATTAAAAAACGAATACTTGAATACTTGAAATGTTGACCAAATCTCTATTTTATCATTTCCTATACTTGATAACATTTTCTAAATACTTTGACTTGTTTTCAGCTGATGAATTACATTTTTAGTTTTTTTTCCCTGTAAATTTCAGCGTTTTGTTGGGGCAAAAACATTAAAAAATTAATACAAAGCTCCAGATTTATTGTTTAGATAGCAGTTGAAAAATATTAAAATACATAGGCACCATTATTTTTAAAAGCATTTATAGTTCAAATTTCTATATAATTCATCAAATTGAAAATTTAGTTATTATTGTTTATCTACACTAATACTTTTGTCTAATTATGTCTAACCAACCTTAACTATTGCTATCATCGTCTTACTATTGTTATTATCACTCACTACTATACTGTTATCATGTTAAAATAGCCAAAAATGAATATTACTTATTATCCATAGATGTAGATAGCCTATCGGCTAGGGATGTCTTATTGTAAAATTAATAAAAAAAAAAAGTATTTAAAAAGGTATAAAATGTTAAAATTGTATAGTTATGGATTTTAATAACTAGGTTCCTTGCAAGTAGATTATTCTGTAACCAAAAGTTTTAAAATACATTTTTGGACCAAATTACACATGAAACAATCAAAAATAACGATTTATTATAATATTGTAGTAATTTCAAAATATTATTTGACACTTTTAGAGTATATCATAATATTTTATATACACCATTAAGTTATCAAATGCAATATTTTTGCCAAAAATAAATTTAACCTACTGTAGTAAAATGCCTTATAGTAAAATTAATTACTTTAATTACAACCATATCATAAAAGATACTTGGTAATTTTATAGGCTGATGACCATCTAAGCTCAGAATTTATAGAATCATTTTATTGTATATTTTATTTCTATATAGATATTATTACATATAGAACCTAACCTCTTGTTTATAGATATAAAATATACATGTGATAAAATATCATAAATTGAAAATAACGCTCATGTGTACTGGGCCCTTATCTGGTTTTGTATCTATGTAGCCATGAAGGTACTGTTTATTTAAACAACTTAACTTATTAACGATTTTTACTAAATTTAATTAATGTTAAAATAAAGTGCTTTCAAAATTTATAATACTACAACATATTATTTAGTTGATAATTGTATGAAAATTAATTATCATAGGTATGCATTTTTTTTCTGAGTTTTTAAATTGCTGTAAGAAAAAATTATGGAGAACTAGGTACAAATTATTTTACGAAAAAAAGATAAATATGAAAAACATCATTGTAAAATCAATACATTTCACATGCCACTAAGAATCTAAGAGGGTTTATTTCAAACACTCTTTATGATATATGATGAGAACTGTTATATTACCTAAATATGATTTATTACATTTTAAAATTCTTACCCCGATTTTCGTACTAAAGTATTTAAATTTTGCTTTAGTAGTTTTACATTTTCAGTTAGTGATTGAATCAGTATAATTGAACCTCTAGGTCCTTTAATTTCATGCCAATATGGTTCTGCTTTACTATTTGACTAAAAAATAAATAATTCATAAAAAATAAGTAAGTGAATTACAATCTGTAGTCAATATATATTTTTAATACCCATTAATTTATATATTTAACAGACTATTACATACATTATGCAGGAATTAAATGTTATTAAAATTTAGTAAATATGGTTTAATTGATAATAAGTAATATCAAAACTACTTTCATAGTAAAATTAAATCGTGTTATTTATATAATATTTTTACATTTGAAAAAATAAAACAATTATATTTATTTGAAGATAAGTGTTGAATTTTTATTTAAAATAAGTATTTGAACTTTTAGTCTGTTAAAATAAAAAACATATTGGATATAAAAAATAATAATTGCTAGATTTATTAATTAAGTTTTGTACATGTGTTTTTATAGTATTTAAGATAGTATCTTTCGGCATACTGTTCTTTTTAGCCATTTCAATTATTGATGCCAATTTAGAGTTGGTTTCAGGATTTGAATCATTTTGTTCTGAAAAAAAAACTATTAATTTTTAATCTATATTTGAAAATAAATTATTATTTTGAAATATTTTTAGATCTAAGTATTGTAATATTTTTAAAACATTTAAAATATAATACTTTGATTAAGTTAATCACATAAATGTATTAAGGTATTTTAATTGTACTTATACTATAATGATACAATTTCAAGTTTAATTCATGTGCTTGAAATTATATGTATTCATTTAAAAGCTTTACTAAGGTAAAGAAGATGTATCAATCTGTGTTATAGTTTGAATAAAAACCATAACCATTATATAATTACCAAAAAATTCAAAAATCAATCAAAAATAAGTAGACAATAATAAAAATATGATATACCTAACTAAAAACAACTACGAATAATTAAAAAAGGATAAAAAGATTTTTCCAGATAGCATAAATACTTGACATAAGGAATTTGGCATTACCATGAAGGATAAACAGTGGCGGCGCCAGGGGTGGGCACGGGCCCACCTTAAAAAGTCTTGGGCCTCCCTGTGGCCCACCCCAAAAATTAAATTTAATCATACTAGAATACTAAAAAATATCTCGTGAATAAATCAAAATATGAAAATGTTAAGTCATAATAGATGGCGTGAACTATATTTTGAATGGGTTGAAAACTATGCATTCAAACCTCATAAATAATGTGTATTTTCCAGCGGCTGAATACAAAAATAATAAGTTATACTTACTAGTTTTTATTAAATATTAATCAATGTTATTAATAATTTTGTTGAAAATTCCATGAACAACGGGATTAGATTATTAACCAACTATGATGAAGAAAATAGAAAGGGAAAGCATTCTATTTTTATATACTTTTGATGAATATACTTTTACATGAATATTTATTTTGTTAGGAAATAAATACTATTAATACATGTTTACAAATCATTGTTTTAGTAAGTTATCACGATGGAGTGTAAAAAAAATTGAAAAATGGAAGTTGACCCTCCCTCTCCCCCCTCTGCGCAATTGCCTGCCATCACTATTATTTATATATATATCAACTCAACAATTTGGCCCTCCCTAAAAAATTTGGGCCCCAGTCTGGCCCACCTGGTATTAACATTTTGGCGCCGCCACTGAGGATAAAGTATATTTTATTGATGTATTGTAAATTATAATTTTTTCATATGAGAAAATAAGTTAATGCTGTAAAAATATAGTAGGTATAATAATTATTAATATGTTTTATGAACTCGACAATCAGTGGCGCAACTAGGGCTCTGTGATGTATTCACAGATTTAGCACCCCTCATTTTAGATATATAGTTGCGTCTATATCAATATGTATAAAATAATGAGATAAATATGAAAGTGATATATTATGTAGGGCACATGGTTTGGAAAAATATTAACCAAAATCTTAATTAAAATGCTAATAACAGAATTCAAATATTACCCCTGATGGCTAGTTTCATTTGACGGCTAAACCTGGCAAATAATAGTGATTTCTGTTGATCGTTTGCTCCTTTTATATGCCTAATATTTGACCATTTATTGTGACCAGCATTTCTCTTAAGGATCATATTACTTAAGGCGGTCCGGCAGTGATCAGCTGCTTTGAAAAATGTATATCTGTGCATTATAGAATAAGCATAAGACGTATATTTCATAAATTTTTATATTGTAAGCTATTAAATTATTATAATAAATTTAAATAAACATTAAATCTTAAGTCTTATTTTTCTACGGGAATAAAAGACTTTAAAACCCGGCGATAAGCAGTATCAGATAAGTTCTATGTATCAGTGCTGCATGTAGTTATCAGAAAAAGATAACACAGATGAATGATATGAGATCATAGAGTAATATTACATGATATGTATGATAATTATTAATTATACAATATACCTGCCTTTTTTGGTCTTTCTCTTGTTAAATTGGATGCCCTTTTTTCATTTGATTTTTTTTTCCTTAAAGCAATAAGACGGCATTGAGTTTTTTTTTCACAGATATATAGTATTACCACCTGCGGTTTTATTGTATAGGTCAAAGACAAGGGCGTCCGCAGGAATTTGTCAAGGGGAGGGCAAGATATTTACATTTTTAAATTTTTGTTTCATTAGGTATCTGATTGGTGATAATTTTAGATAAAGTACCTTATTGTTTTTGACGAGTTCTATCATAAAAATGTTTGTGTCCGTATATAATATTGCCTACATTTAGCCCCTTTTTACAGCTATCAAAACGCGATAACATTGATAAAATGATAAAATCATTTTCATTATAAATTATAATATTATATTTTATTATAATTAGGTAGATTAAATGATTTTATATATTGCTAAATTAAAATTAAAATAGTTCAATAAATTTCATAATACAAAATTCGTTGCGAATACTTCAAGTAAAAATATAATACAGATGTTATAATTAGGCTATATTTTGTATTTTTGTTTTAAATGCAAAATCATCTTGTTCAGTATTTAAAATACAAAATTGGATTATAAATACTTTTTACTAACTATTTGGCCATTAATTGAACATTCATAGTATAAGCGTTTCAATGTTGTCCTTCCGCAGAATCTTGAACATCATTAATACCCTCTGAATAAGAACCAGTATAGATGATACTATGTATCATATAAAATAAAATAATACAGCTACCTGCCAATTTTGCTATATTAACTAAAACATATTTTAAAACATTCCAATAAAATTATTGAATTACTTTCAAACGAATTAAAACCTACGCAAACTGAAAATATGAATACAATTAACATAAAAAAAAAGTTGGAAAACAACCACGTTTCTTCACTAAAAATAATACAAGCTATGTTTTAAATGTTCACTCATATGACGATCATTCTTATAGCGTTAAAAGAAAATGAATTTCTTATTTTCTTAATTGTTGAATTGTAGGTACCTTTTAAATGGCGACCGTAAGTGAATATTGTGTTTTTTTTCTAATAATTGTATATTTTTAAATTTATTTAACTATTTTAATTTTAATTTAGTGATATATAAAACCATTAAATCTAATAATTATAATAAAATATAATACTATAATTTATAATGAAAATTATGTTATTATTTTATCAATGTTACCACATTTTGATAGCTGCAAAAAAGGGATTAAATGTAGGCAATATTATGTACGGACACGAACAATTTTTTCCTGGGAAGATCCATTCATGTCTGCAGTCGTGTATCACCGATTTTTTATCTATTAAATGTAAGTTTACAACAAATAGTAGGTACTTCTAAATATATTTAGAACATTCCGTTTATTTTCTCAGTGTTAGAATTTAATATTATTACTTATTACAATTATTAACGTTAGCTACTTGTTGTACCTATAATTAGTGTTGGGACTGCAACGTGTAAACAATTTAGAATGATTATGTTTTGAACTAAATGTGTAATTCCGAACTTTGAATGAAAATATAAATATTTAAAAAATTTAAATTCACAGCTCATCAAATCAATTTAATAAAAATATTTTATTTAATAAAGTGATAACAAGAAATAATTTCACCTTTTTGTGATTGTTTGAGTAAAACCTCAAGATTTATAAAAATGTTATTAGTTAGGTAGTTTCATGAAAATATATAATACATTTCTATAAGAAATGTAAGAACGAAATTGTAAGTGTTTATGGAAAAGAAGGCCAACCCAAGGGCGCCCGCAGGAATTTGTCAAGGGGAGGGCAAGGTGTTTACATTTTTAAATTTTTGTTTCATTATCTGATTGGTGATAAAGTACCTTATTGTTTTTGACGAGTTCTATCATATAGGTAGGGAATGTAAAAATTAAATTATTAATTATGTGTATAGTCGTAAGTGTTGGAACTTAATCTTACAGTATTAATTTTAATCAAGTAACGTGCAACTTTATCTTAACAAATGCATTTTTTTTATATAAATAAAATGTAATCATTGACTTAATAAGTTTAGGTTATTTATAAAATTAAATGTTTGTAGCTTCTATAAAATAAATAAAAAACTACCAAACCATTTGGTAGGTCAACTATTTGTTGAAATCCAATAACTCGGCAACTATGGCCATAATTATAAAGAGGCCCGTTGGCTTTAAATTATTATATTATTATTATCGGAAATAGCACCGCTGCACGCTGCATTGTTCAGTATCTCCGTCGTCATTCGGGAAAACATAATTAATATCCACTAAAAATAGCTACGCAAAATTCAAATATACCAATATTGATTAATGATTATACATACTAGTATAGTATTTTAGTATTTATAGTCAATAATACCAGTGAAATCACGAGATTCTACTAAATATTCACATAACATTTGTCGACTAAAATAAATAATTGAATATATAATAAAATTAAATAAGTGTCCAAATATGTTACGTGATTGGTAATGAACAGTTAATAGTTAATACCTATATTCAGGGAAGAAGTTAGATTCTTTTAAATATATTTAAACCGTAGTTCGGGAGCACCAAGCCACCAATGATGATAATGATTTTAAGGTTACAAATAAAAGTAGATTTATCCAAATAGCTGAAATAGTTACTAATGCATACAAGTTTATTACTACTTACCAACAAAGTTTACTAGTAGATAGTGCTGTCTGGGTGCGCGTGATGGTAATCGCGGATTACTTATCGTTTCAAAAAATATTTTTAATTTAAAAATTTTTATTTTGTGATATTTTATACTATATAGTACATATAGTGACTATGATAATTAACCCATAAAAAAGCCAAGGGAGGGGCAGATGCCCCCACTGGTCGATAAGGTGTTATGTCGTTATGTGTTCGAAAATTATATGTTCGAATAAAATGTGTTCGAATGAAATGTGTTCGAAAAAGCATATGTTCGGATGAATTTTTGTTCGAATAGTTAAGCTCAGTCTTAAGAACAAGCATATTATATTAAAATATTATTTATATACTGAAAAAAATTATTAAATATATAGGTAAAAACAAGCATATTATATTAAAATATTATTTATTTATTTATTATTTATATAGTGAAAAAAATAGGTCTATGTATATCGTCAAATAAAATAAACAAATGTATATACGAGTATATTCAAGTTAAAAGTTTAAATTGTACGCAATTCGGTGCGTAAATAATGTTAATTGTTAAATTGTCTTAAATAACCGTCTTTCCCTGGTTAATGGTATAATAGTTGGAATATACTATAGATAATAGATATCTTAATATCTATAATTTCAAAATAATAAATACAAAGTTTTCGAACAAAAATTCATTCGAACAAAAATTCATCCGAACATATGCTTTTTCGAACACTTTTCATTCGAACACATTTTATTCGAACATATCATTTTCGAACACGTAACCCGACACCCTACTGGTCCCCCCCTGCGGACGCCTTGGCCAACCCTAAATTAATTAATACGTTTAGTTGTTCTTAATATTTGCTAAGAAAATTTTGACTGAAATTGACGAAATTGTATATTTGTATTTGAAATTAAAATAGTCATTTTATCAAAATCTTAAAGTTTTATTTTTGAATAACTTAATTTTGATGAGTAATCTTTATTTCTTTCAAACTCTTTAAAAAAAACAAATAAGTTATCTTTATTTTAATTAATTATATAATTTATCAGCTGAAAATACGTTATGAACTTCTCCAAGTCCTGCCTTGAATCAATTACCTAGTATTACCTATACATTTTACCTTAATTGGTCATTTTTTCAAAAATCTCACTAACATAATATAATATCACAACTTTATTAAAACTTGGCTTTTTTATAATATATCCCGAATATGTATACCAGCTATCGTATATAATGTATAATATCATGTTTATTCTTGGGTTTATTAGTTCATGAAAACAGTTTCATATGTAGCATTTCATTTATTATGACAATTTCTTAGTAAAATGTACTAAATCAGATATAGTGACCCTTCTTACATCTACATCTGGCACGTGACATACCCCTTTTTATTTTGATATTCTCAATGAGAAGATGATGATTTGAACAACATGACGTCCAGGTGAATACCTTCAATAATCAAATAATCAGTAGAATATTATAGTGTATACCTAAATGACTATAATATATATGTATATATAAAATATATATTATGAATTTATGACAATCAAGTATAATTGATATAAACACAATTGGTCGTTAATCATCGTTCATAATTTTCTTTACCTATTCATGAATTCAGTATTTTACATGTTGGGGTTTGTATTTTTTCTATACTACCTATAAAAGTTTGCCATTATTATTACATAGGTGGTAGGTATGATAACAAACATAAAATAGAGGAACATAACACGATCTTATCTTTATTAATTTAATATTAAAATTTATTTTATTTGTTAAATAATTTACGCTCGTGAGAGGGGATATTATATAGTTGAGATGGTAGGTATAGGTATATTATATTATGTAAGTAGGTATATGTAATATATAATATGAAGTGCGCTTAATTAACTTAAACTATAAGCACAATATTTTAATTTCGTCTTATCAAAAAATAAAAATCATTAAAATCTAAGTATATACGTTTAAAATTCAATATTATATAATATGTAAATGCTGCTTAAATGCTTAGAACAATTTTTTCCACTTATTTTCTGGTCATAAATACATAGGTACAACACCCAGATAGCCGTCTTATTTATATTATAGTTGTGAGTTTGTGACCGATGTTGAAGTTGGTTGACATTTATAAAACAGACAATAGGCATGTAGTTTTACATTTATTCATAATATTCATATGCTATATACATATATAAGTACTATTATATTATTGATTTGTAAATAGGGCCTGCTTTGGCTGTTTTTTAAATAGCAGCTGACTTCAACGATTAAAGGGACACTACGGCTATCTATAATTGTTGTAAATAATCATGGTTCTGGCGTTCTGGTATATAGAATTTACAAAAATTAGTGATTACAAGTGATAAATTGCAATACATTAAAATAGATGATTTATTATACACTTGGAATGTGAATTAGAATTAAGGACATTCAAAAGTTTACAAACAAAAAATATTTCGATAAAATTACGTACCTATATATATCAATGAACAGTGCCGTAGCTAGAAATAGATGGGCCTCAGTGCAAATTTAATCTGTGGCCCCTTTAAATAAGAGCATATTGGATGTGAATTTAGGGGATGCTGAAATAACTAATGGTACACAGATTCGTGGAGGGCTTAGCTCCCACAGTCCACAATCCCACTAATAATATAATAAACTGCATTGCAATAATTTTAAATTTTTACTTATTTATATTCTTACTTAATTACTTAATTAAAATTTTAATTAATTTTTCTTCAATACTTTGTGTACTTGTATATTTTGTACCTATCGCGGATTCTACGGCACTGTCAATGAAATCATATTGCAGTGCGAGCAAGGTGCAGTCTCTCGTAGAATGGAGACACGAAGTAATATAGTTTATAGATACTATTATTATGAATTATTAATTATAATCATTATTAATTAGCCTAAAAGGCTAAAACATAAACATCCAAAAAAAAAAGTGAAAACTGTGTAGAAGGAAATCCAAAAATTGAATTGTTATTTTTTGCTCAATATTATATTATAATTTAGTAATATTACTTATTAATAATACAGTATTAATTCTTCCCTCGCCATGGCGATAGTGCTAATAGAATATTACCTATATATTAGTGTGTAATTATTAATGACATATTTTTAATTTCAAACAAATAATAAAGTATTGCATTCCAATCGAAACGCAACGCACTCTATACTATGTCTGCGTAGAGCCTGTAGGTATACATATATAGGTCTGTTAATAAATAATTTGAACTATGGGTAATCATTTTTATCAATTATGAAGAGTATAAAATTGGCTACTCAACATCTCACTCGTAAAAGATCATCACGCGATTTATTATTTTTATACATACTCGTAAAGCCGTAATTAGGGATATATGCATAAATATTATAATATTAGTTAATCCGTAAAGTGAGCATACAGCTAGGGTGTTCCATGAGGATTTACTCCTTGCGATAGCTCCCAAAATGGAGATATCGAAATTCTGGTTTTGTAATAAGAATCACAGGGATAAGAACTACGATTATTTCATATTTTAATTTATTTTAATGTTTCGGTAAAAAATTAAAAAAAATTGTATTTATTAATTTATTTAAAAAAAAATTCACAGTAGCTATTTATTGTAGATTTTATTTTTCTAAAAATTTTGATGTTTCAAAATTTTATCCATTAATTTACTGATTTTTATTTTTTTTTTAGTTTCAAGAAAAATTGCTTATTATTAAATACCATTGTGTTATCAAACATAATATTGTGACCCATTGCGCCGCCCGCTTTTTTGTAAGGTCGACCGAACACTTTCAGTGTGGCTATGATGGTTATAATCATATTTTATTTCTTCAAAACTAGAAAAAAATATTAATAATTAATAAAATAAAATTGTGAAGCGTCAAAGTTTTCAGAAAAATAAACTCTACAAAATGTCAAAATGGCTTTAATCAACTTTTTTTGGAAATAATTAAAAAAAAAAATATATTTTTTAACTTTTTTTGTATTTGTGATATCAAAAAAATAAAAAGATGTTGCGCAGAAAATTTTCTCCTTTTTATAGTGTAAACATTTTGTTTCTTAGTTATTACTACAACCTGAGTGGTTTTATCTCACGTAAAATAGTTTTTGCTATGTTGTACGTTTGTAAGGCGTAGACAACTTACATAATATTAAGCTTTATGCGGATATATAGCGTCCTCTTAATGTGAACTTGAAATATATTTATAAATATTTGGGAGATGGCCAACTGTGGCATAATTACACACCTAAAAGGGTACTTTTCTTACAAGTCGATATGTAAACATATACACATTTAATATAATAATATCTGTAACAAACCCGATAAGATATTAAAGTAAGATACATTATATAAACTGCGGAAATTCATTTTATTTTTTTTTCGTAGTAAGTAGGTAGATATATATAGTATTATTATACGTATACCTAAATTAACTAATACATTCTGGTACCTATGTTGTATTGTTGCTTTAGAACTTAAAAATACATGAGAATTTACCTTACAAACTTGTACAAAAAATTGATTTTGTTGAAAATCGATTTTGCTTAAAATCCCGTTAGTTTTTTATTTTTTTTCTGGCACTTGAGAAAGTAATTATTTTAAATTTTTACTTCCCGTCAACTCCCTTGCACTGACTGACTAACTGCATTTACTTACCCACCGGGAAAAGACACTGAAGGTGAACATCGAAGCATTATTCCAACTACTTATCATGTATTCATGTACACAGACCTGAATAAAAAAAATACACACTCATATTCATTGTTAAATTAACACATAATAATACAATTATCAACAGGTAAATCAAATGCTGTAAATTCAATATCAAGAAACGAATTACCTTCTATTTGACATTTGAATTTATTTTATCTTGATTACGTTTGTAATTTTCTATATTTATTGCAAAACATTAATTGGTAAACCCGTGTCAGACACAGTAATGTCTCGCATAAAAATAGGGTATGCTACGTAAACACGGTCGTCGGCGATTTGGACGAATAGGTATCAACGATTTATATTCAGACCATGCTGTTCAAATTACGTTCAATGGGATAAAAATATATAAGGTGTTTTGTTTGTATTTGTCGTGTTTATACCTATATTTATAGTCATTTAGATTTTAGATAATATCATACCTATTAAAAACATAATATAATTTTAAATTAATTGGAAAATGAAAATGCGTATTTATATATTATCGTTGTTCTCGTTTATTATTCGGTAATTACGAATAAAGATAATAACGCAGTGGCTATCTTAGTCTAATAATGTGTAGGTATTATATAAATTATAAGAATTCTGTAAGGCTTACTCAAAGAATAAATATGAAAAATAATAATATATATTTATCATTTTTATGATCGGCATAAGAAAGAACAGCTTTAGCTGTTGCCTGTTGGAAGTACCAAAGGCTCAAATTGATTAAACATAAGTGGCCAGTCAGTAACTTAACGTAAATTAGATAGACATAGTTATATTAGCTTATATTTATTACAACACTATGTACAATATAAAAATATAAAATGCTGAAATAGGTACCTACTATTTTTCTGAAAATATTTTAATTTTAAATAGAAAAATATAGTTTCATATCATACTAGGTATAATACATGATACAATATACCTATCATAGTATAAACCAGCAGTTGGCAAGTAATTTCTTGGACCAGCCCGGAAGATAAAAATACTAAATAAATGAGGTCTAGTGAAATATTTTTTGTCAAATCTTTATATTTTAGATTCTGAACGAAGTGATGAATGTATTGATTTTACAATGATGTGTGTTTTTTTTTTTTTTTTTTTTTTTTTTGTGTCTGTGTACAGCATAACTAGTCGAAATAATGCTTCGATTTCAAACTTTGGGGGTGGTTTCCGATGTAAAATTGAAGATCCTTGGTGCATTATAGAGGTCAAAAGTAAACATTTTCCAACAGTTTTCAAAAAAATCGAGAAAAACAAAGAAAAAATGACAGAAAAACGGGAATTTTTACGCAAAATCAGTTTTCGACCAAATCGATTTTTTTATATGGTTGTAATTCAAAAAATAATCACTTTAAATACTTGAAATTTTCACCAAATGTTTATGTTAGTGTTCTCTATATACAGTTTAATTTTCAAAAATTTTTGACTTTTTTTGAGTTATTTATAGACCACTGAAATTTACACTTTTTTTGAGAATTTTTTTTTGAAGTGTCGGTAAAAAAATGTTGGACGACCAAAAAAACTTGAAAATTTAATACAAGGTTCCTTATGAGTTTTTCTTATTGTAGCTAAAAAAAATTAAAAATCGTAAGTCACAATTTTTTTTAATAAGCTTTTATAGTTCAAAATTTTACGAAATCTGTCGAAAACGCGAAAATTTGCAAGTAATTTTGAAGTTGAAAAATCATAAAATTGTTTGCGTTTATAACTAAGGATTAAAAATACAACACTAAGTTCTCCATAAGTTTTCCTTCAAGTAGCTATAGAGAAAACTCGAAGTATCATTATAGAAAAAATTTTAAGTGCGTTTGAATTTTAAATTTTTACGAAATAGCGTAACGATAACGATTTATCCTGAAACGATTTTAAATATTTGTTATTATTCAAAAAGTATAAGTCCTAGATACTTGAAAATTTTACCAGTTAATAGGATTGGTATTTTCTTTACATGATTAAATTTTCAAAATATTTTGACTTTTTTTGAGATATTTATAGACGACTGAAATTTTCAATTTGTCTGAAAATTTTTTTTTGAAGTGTCGATAAAATTTGTTTGGCCCAATCAAAATACTTGAAAATTTAATACAAAGTTCCTCATAAGTTATTCTTAAAGTGATTAAAAAATTATAAGAATACATAGGCATAATTTTTTTTTATAAGCGTTTATAGTTCAAATTTTTACGAAATCTGTCGAAAATGTGAAAATTTGCAAGTAATTTTGAAGCTGAAAAATCATAAAATTTTTTGTGTTTATAACTAAAGATTAAGAATACATCACTAAGTTTTCCATAAGTTTTACTTCAAGTAGCTATAGAGAAAACTCGAAGCGTCATTATAGGAAAAATTTTAATTGCGTTTGAATTTTAAATTTTTACGAAATAGCGTAACGATAACGATTTATCCTGAAACGATTTTAAATATTTGTTATTATTCAAAAAGTATGAGTCCTAGATACTTGAAAATTTTACCAGTTATTTAGATTGGCATTTTCTTTACATGATTTAATTTTCAAAATATTTTGACTTTTTTCGAGATATTTATAGACAACTGAAATTTTCTATTTTTTGGATATTTTTTTTTGAAGTGTCGATAAAATTTGTTTGGCCCAATCAAAATACTTGAAAATTTAATGCAAAGTTTCTCATAAGTTATTCTTATAGTGATTAAAAATTTATAAGCATACATAGGCGCAATTTTTTATTAGCATTTGAAGTTCAAATATTGACAAAAATTTATCAAAACCATGAATATTTGCAAATTATTTTGAAGTTGAAAATCATAAAAAATTTTGTGTTCATAACTAAGGATTAGAAATACAACACTAAGTTTTCAATAAGTTTTTCTTCAAGTAGCTATAGAGAAAACTCGAAGCGTCATTATAGGAAAAATGTTTTGAGTGTTTGAGTTTTAAATTTTTATGAAATCAGGTATATGTATATTTATTATAATATAAGGTATTATAAATTATGATAACTACATGCAATGTTTTTGGAAAAATTGATTAGCCATGCCTTATGCAAAATACGTCTTAATTGATAAATAAAATATTTGTTTCAAAATAGAATATATGACAATATTTAAATATAATATATCCTAGACTGACAAATCATCTCCGTTCAGAATCGTTTTTCGTATACAATGATACCTATCATTGCATTCAAATTTAATCCCATCCATTACAGTAACCTACTGTACAGCAGAGCGACATCCACGACTTACCCGCTTTTTTAAAATAGTACCTACCTAATAATATGAAGACAAACAATTTTAATACATGTTGAGGGTACAGTTTTCTGCCTATCACGGTCCAGATTCGGACCGCAGTCGGCCAGTTCCCGACATTGGCTATTGACCTAAAACAGTAATACCATACCTAATACCTAGTATTTTTAATAATCAATGTTATTATTTGAGGAAGGTACAGCAAATTTTTGGTTATTGATCGATTCCGTTATTGAGGTTATCGTTCACAGAACTTTTTAGTAAGTAGTTGTTTACTATGATAAAATAATCAAGTCAATCCAAAATGTATTTTGTTGAAACGATTAGTTGTTGGTGAACGCCAATCGACTAATAAACGGAATATAAATCTTTTCAGAAATCATTGGTAATACTGCAGTTAGATTCCTATAATCAGTATAATCTTAAATAAGTGTATTTTTTTTGGTTTAAAAAACAAAAGTAATAATATTGTAGGTACCTTGACGGCTTGACATCTTGTACGTATATACTCAAATATTAAGTTATACTTTTTTATTTGTCTCCTTTGTAAATTTAATATGTTTGTATCTACCTATAAATTTTTGAATTTTATATTCATAATATAAATATTTTATAAATGTATCAATCATTTGCATAAGGATAATAGTATATTTATTGTTATAATTTAAAGGTAAAAACTAGGTGCTTGAGGCTAAAACCAATACGCAATATTTCGCAAAGAACAAAATATCAACAAACCTAAATTAAAATTCTATACTACCTTAAATACTTCGGAGCTAATTTATGAATAGGCCAACAGAATAAGATAGGTAACCAAAAAGTACCTTATAGGTACGCTTTACACATTATTCTATTATTACCGTTAAATAATCATTTTAAAACTAAGAGGGCTTCCGGATTGCAATCCATTCAACTACCTCCACCCTAAATCCCAGCACTGCGTGAGGTGACAATGTGATATCGACATACACAAACGAAAATTTCAGTATTCCCGAATCCCGTTGGTTAGGTGATAAGTAGAAACTAGAAGATAATATAATATAGTAATAATCATGGATTAATCTGTGGTAATAATAAATTTTAAATTATTTTACTAATTATTATGCCTAACTTTAATACTTTAATATGATTATTTCAATCTTCGGTGATTAATTTTAATAATAATAAAAATAATATAGGTACCTAGTCAAAGGAACGATGCCACAGAATTAATCCGTGGTCAAATTATATTTATTAATTTCGATCGTCTTTCTTAAAGTTTGAATAAAATCAATTATTGCGCGACACATTAGGCTGATCTACCTATATATTATAGCCATGACTATGTCACGGGCTTATCAGTTATCATGCATATACGTGCAGTTGTGGTAGTGGTGGTGGTGGTCGGTGGAGGCAATAGTCGACCGTCTCCGGTTAGCGCGATCTTTATGAAAACGTTGAAGTAACGCTGCGTTATTCCGCATCCGACGGCGCCCGCAGAACATACAGTTGTGTTTTTCCAAGAGAACTCGAAATTTGCTGTGACGCTGTCTCGCAGTCTCGCAGAAGAGTTTAAACTGGGTGGCCGCGTCTGCTCATCTTTTTTTCTCGTGTATACGCACTACCTACAAATATATTTTATTCATTATTTTTGATAAAGTTAGCTTACTGCATTTTTGTGTTCGTTGTCTGATCTGTACGATTTTTTTTCCCTAATCGATTTATTGTTTAAACATTTTTTTTTTCTCAACCGCCCGTAACGTGCTTGCTAGACTCACCTGCAGTTGTTTCGTGTGTCCAGACTTAAGAGCAGTGTCACCATACTATCGCTCGGGCTGACGTCCCTCAACTCCGGCGAGTAACCGTAGCTGCACCGTCGACTTCGGCGGCGGTGCCCGCTGGACATCTCGCCGCCACACAGATCATCTGGCCATGCCTCCTCGATCCCGAACGAAGAAAGCCATGCCGGCCAAGAAGGTCGAAAACGCCAAGAATGCCGAGAAGGGTAAGAAGACCGAAAAGGCTAAGGAGGCCGAGAAGCCTAAGAAAGTTAAGAAGATGTTCGATTTCAAGAAACCCATAATGCCGCCTCAAGATCCGACTCCATTTTCAATAGGTAAATAGTCGAAACACAACCATGCACAATGGCTGTGACGCGATTTTACGCGTCGTACATACGCGTGTCGCGTTCTGCCTGTGTCAACGACGACCGATGAGTTATGTATGTATTGCCTGAAATGCTCGTTTGTCGCTTTTGAACAGTCCTTTGTCTACGTGCGGCATCATGTATCAACCACTCTGCTCGTTCGTTATAAGTTATGACTTATGACCATTGTGTCTGAAATTTTCTGCTTCTAGCCCACGAGTTGGTTAGTGGTACATTTTTTTATTGTGTTAGCAAGTGATCTTTCCTGTTGCAGTGATCAATAAAACCCTGCTAACTTTTTATCTAGAATTTTTTTCAATTTGGTACACCTAGACTACTTCTCTTTTAGTTGTTTCTACAAAAGTTCACTTTGCTGATTTGTTGCTTATTTTTGATTTAATTTTATTACATAGTTAGGTAATTGAGCAAATAGGACTCGGTTATTCTGTATAAAACGTCGAAGGTTGCACATAAGTTTTGGATTGATTGTAATTTATTATACTCTTATCATTTTTAAAAGCTTGAATATTAATTACAATTATTTGTCAACGAAAATAAAAAAATGAGTATTCCAATTGGCAACCTACCTATTATACAATATATTATATTTTTTTATTAAGTTCCTACTATCATTATTTGCTACAGGTAAAAAGTTAAGAAATGGGTTATTTGTAAATTGACATAAATTTAATACTTCAGTTTTATTTTCAAACAATTATTATTCTGCCACTGAATGTGTACAATGGCTCTGGCTCTGTGTTACTTTTAAATTTTTAAATTCTTATATCTGAGTACCTATGAAATATACAACTCTTTTGTATGGTTTTTGTTTGCATATTACATTTGCTTATTTACTTAACGTTACTAAATTATGGTAGAATAGTTTATTTTTGTGACTAAGCAAATTACAACTATTTGACATTTGAAATAAGAAAAAAAAGAACGAAATTGATTGTAAAAATTATTGTTATACTTGCCTTTACCTAATTAAAATATGTTCATACCAAATATGATAATTATGCGATTTATCTATTTAGGTATGTATATAGTGGATATGGTATCTAACTAGCTATTAGAGGTGGTAAGCATTTTAAATGTTTCAAAACAATTTTTTTATTTAAATCTCGGGGAGGATTATCAGAACATTTTGCAAGTGTTCAGAATAAAACGATTCTGTAAATAAATAAATAAATAAAAAAATTTTAATTGCTTAGTTTAGATCATGTTAACATGATCTTAAAGGTTAGGTATATTATCACAAAACTATTTAGAAGGGTACATATATTTTTGTAATTAATTAGGCTTAAATCAGATTTTATCCTGTTTTTATTTTAATACTTACAGTACGTTTTATTGTAATTAAGGTAGAAATGATGTTCACCTATAACTCCGCCATAACTCTTACTTGCAGGTAGCAAATTTAAACATTGATTAAATGCTTGTTCAAATGTTTTTATAATTGTATATTATACTAGTGTACTAACTGCTAATATCAGTAATAAATACTAACATAATTTAAACTATATTGCTATACTTATAACAATATATTTAAATATTATAATTTAATTATAGATAAATGATTTTTTTGATAGATATAAGATCAAAATTGTAATCTATATTTGGTAGGCTATTTTCCTAGTTTTTTGTCAAATGGTCAACAAATACATTTATTATTAATTCACCCGTTAAAAATTATTTTCATCTGTGTTTTAGGTGAGGAAGTATATTGCAATTGGAACAAATTTTATTACCGAGGAAAAATTTTGAAACATACTGAAGATACTGATTATTTTTCAATCCATTATTGGAAATTTCGCAAATCGTTAGTATATCTACATTTTTAAATTTTTAAAAGAAATGTATGACTATTTAATCCATCAATATTTTTTAGTTGGGATATGCCATTACATCGGAAGTCAATACTTAGATTTGATAATAAGAAAAATGCAGCATATGTTAAAAGTTGCAATGCCTATGAGAGGTAAATATTGAGTTATACAAACTAAGGTTTATTATTAATTTATTAATATATATATATATTTATGTTTTTATTAAAGACATGTAAAAGCCGCTACGGAACAAGTATACGTAAGTAATCAAACCAAATAAAATTACTTAAGCAAATTTGAAATAAGATTATTTTAGTAAACTATTTAATATTTATAATTTTAATTCAATATAAATTAGTTGATTATATAGTTATTTCCCTCTCACATTTATAGTTATCTTTCATGTAAATTGGTTTTGTTCAATAATTTAAGGTTGAAGTTTTTACTATTAATTTTGTGAAGAGAATGATAAATGTATCCATTAGAGGAGTAAATTTTGAGGAGTGTACTATTTATTATTTTTAATCCACTTATCATCCATAGTTTTTAATATTATATATAAATGTTGTTTGGCCCAACTTTAAAGAAAATGTTTACAAATTGTTGTTAATCAGTATGACTTTTAACACATTAATTCCAATACATTTGAAATCTGTAGATTTTATCTTAATTTTAGAGATGTCCATTAAAATATAATAGGGTTTAAAAAACATTTTTAACGTTTTAATATGTAACTTATATTTTATTGGTTAAATCATTGTTATTTTAGCAGTATAAGTATATTATATTTTATTTTGGATAGAATTCTCTAGTATCATGTTCCCAAGGTTATCTTGTACATTACCATAGAAAAAATGTATATGAATGTATTATTCAGTTTTATAAATGATTAATAATAATTATAAATTTCAGACATCACCCTCCCTCAACTGTCAGACTCCGCGAAGTGTGTTAGTATATAATTTCTGAATCACTTTTTGCCCTTAAAAAAAGCCATCACTTACATGATTCAAACTCTTAAATTTGTTATCTTATAACTAGCGTAGTAGGGTTCAAAACTTGAGAAAATAAAAGATTTACCTAAGTTAAAGTTTGTTTTTTAACAAATTAATCTTAGCATTGTACATTTATTCATACTTAGTACTGGATTTATTTTTGTAAAGATTACCCCTAATTCCTAATCTTAAGAATCATGGATTTAAAAAAAATCTATTATTTAAAAAAATGAAAATAAAATACGGCTCATGTTTATTTTACAACCTTGAGCTTTGTATAGGTTAAAATATTATTAAAAGCGGTTAAGTAGTTTTTGAGTGACTCCTCTATAAACAAACCAACAATTTTACTTCTATATATTATTGGTTTATTAGAATACACAAGTAAGTTATTTCTTAGTCAAGTTGTTGATCATTTTTTTTTTCAGAGGAATTTAAAAAAATGTTTACCAGTTGTAAAATTGGATCTTTTACAATTCGATCCTACCACATGTAGGATTATTGTTCGTGAAGATGGAAATATTCAACATCTACCAAAAGAATCAATTACAACTATATTACCTGAAATTAAAGTTGAATCTCCTGCAGTAAATAAAGAATTATTTTTATCCTCTGAACAAGAAGAAAATGTATGTAGTCAAAATCCATATAATATATAGAAAATAAAATGTTAATGAAAATATCTGCTATTTATAATTTTCAGTATATTTCTATTGATTTTTAATCATTGATGGTTTTTTCAGGTTCAATCAATATCACTTGCAGTTAGTGACAACAATTTAAACACTGAAGTAACTTTATTATCTTTAAGCCCAATACTTGAGGAAGTACAAGAGTCGAAGATAGATAAAAGTAATTACTATACCTAATAATTAATAAGAATTTAAATAAGTAATAATTAGTAAATTGAGGACAATAACAGTTTTTGATACTAGTTTATTTAAAACTGATATTTTTCTGTTATTTTCAGTTTGTTAGATCTATGAACTGATTTTAAAAAACCAGTATCTGATTTATGAATTGATACGAATCATATGACGGTGATGATTTTAATAATGAATTTTCTGGTACATAATTGAAGTATTCTTAATGTTAAAAAACCTAAAAAAAAATCTAAAATTTTAATTTATATCCTTATAAACTTGATAATAATATAATTATATATAAATTAGTATTTTATAATCATTGATAATTGTCACAATTAAAGATTTTATATAGGTGTAACAACAGTTTATACTATATTATAGACAGTGGTGTATATCACAGGCTTTTATACTTACTAGATAAGTAACCCTTAAAATATTTACATTGTTATCAGTGAAGCTCGCACGGGGATTACCGCCATCTTTTCGGTTGGCAAAACATTGGTTGGTATATACAAAATGTATAAGGAATAAATGAATTTATAAATTTTTTTAAAGGTGATATATAACAATAATGACAAAATGATCTATATAAAATAATTTTTTTTTGTTACAAATAACAAGTCTAGAAATTTATAAAATACAATACAACATCAATTAATATTTACCATAAATACATATATAATATCGCATACTATTTGCCAACCGAGAAAATGGCGGAACCCGGCTTCAACTAATGCACGGAGTTACTTATCTAGTTATTATAGAAGTCTGTGGTGTATATTGAGCGATGGATGGAAATTAAACATGATAACGATTACTCTATGGAACGTGCATAGAGAGCATAGATATTAAAGAATAGATAAGCCATTAATTGAGCTTATCATATGAGATCGAATATGAAAATATTTTGAGTTTCCGAAGTATTTACTCGAATTGATAACAATATTAAGAGATGACACAAATTATTAAGGTATAATGGGCTGGCGTCAAGTGCAATATATCTGTTAACTGAAAATGTTACGCCAGTGCCCAGTGTGGAAAGTATCTGTGTAAGGGGTTACAAAAATTGACTGATTTTAGCGCCATCTATGTGCACATTGCACATTACAAGTAAATATGATATAATTAATTTTAATATTATAATAGTCTGTGGACTCTGATGACAATAATTTCAATGTTGAATAAATAAGACAATAATTTAAAAATTCAATAAAATGCATAATAATAATAAAATATACTAAAATAGAAAATGTGTAATTTCTTTATTTTAATATTATGTTACTAGATGGCGTTAAAATTACCAGGTTTTATTTTGATTGGTAGAGTCATGATAACATTTGAAGCTTATTTTCCCCAACAATTTCAGTCTGTTCGAAGTCAGTCCATTATATCTTATTCCGTGGGAGATGATAATTTTATTTATTAGGGAATTGAACTTAATGATTTTAATGAATCTAATTAATTAAAATTATAATATTTAAGTACGTGATTAAAACTTTATGACATTTTAAATTAAAATTAATAACCATAAATTAAGGAGACGACACACCCGCATGTGTTGTCTCCGTCATATACATGTACACAACATAGCAAAAACTGTTTCGTGCGGGAAAGAACCGAGAAAGCTACAGTTATAACTATACTCTGTTCAAAATGAGATCGGACCTCGGCGGCGACCAATTTTCGTTCGCGACGGTCAGGCACCTGCCCCACCGCTCTCGCCGGCAGCGGCGTGTCAGGCCGAGACGCAGAAATAAGCCACGCCCATACGCACAACTTGGCCGCCGAGGTCCGATCTCGTTTTGAACGGAGTATATAAGAAACTATATTTTCACCATATATAAAGGAGAATTTTGTCTGTGCAATATCGTTTTTATTTTTTCAATATCAGAAGTACAAAAAAAAAAAGATTCATGTTTAAAAAATACAAAAATATTGCATTGTGAAACAATAAGAACTTTTTTTGTTTAAGTGATATCAAAAAAATAAAAACGATATTGCTCAGACAAAATTCTCCTTTTTATATGGCGAAAAGTTCGTTTCTTAGTTACAACTGTAGCTTTCTTGGTTCTTTCCTGCGCGAAACAGTTTTTGCCGTTTTTGGTATGTTACGCACTTGTAAGACGGAGACAATACATGCTGGGGTGGCGTCCTCTTAATAAATAATAATATAATAATTACAATAATTAAATATTGATAGTTATGTAATAAGTAATTAATTACATGTAGATAGGATGTTGGCTACAATAAATAAAATACCTAAATATTATTTTTGAAGTAGAATGTACAGCATTGACACTAGAAAATAATCATAATTATTGATATATTTTATAGTGATGGTAATTTTTATTTTAATTAATAGTAAATAAGATACATTATGTGAAAAATTATCAGATTCAGAAGTACAATAAATCTGTGAGCAAGACTCATTATCTGAATTATGAACGATGCTAAAAATAAAGTTTTTTTTAAAATTTTTATTAGTAATAATAAATAAAATTCAGTATTCTTACCATGACTTAATATTAGGCTTTAGTATTTTTCTAGTATTACTGAAGATATAACTGTCACTAGTAAAGTGATTTCCACAAACTTAATGCCAAAATAAATTTGTTGCATTCCTAATGCTGATGTCCATTTTTATCTCTTTTAGATTCTTAGGAAATCCATAATTAATTGGTTTTAATAAATTAAATGTGTTAAATATGTATAGCTATTTTTTTCAGACTATTTTTGACTATTTCTTATAAGTAATTAAGATTTTAAATTTAAAGTAATATTAATCTTACCTGTGAATGGTAGATCTGTATTATGTATAGATGAAAGATTATAAATTCTGTAATTATGAACCATAGTATGTAGATTCACAATCGTGTTTTATATGGAATTAAATTAGAAGTAAACATGTGAAATAAGGAAAATAATAACAAACATAATGTTAACAGGTGCAATTATTCAAAATATTATACAATATTATAATTATATTTTTATAATTTATAATCTGCTACATGGTGGGTAATATATTATCTTCAATGATAATAATCAAGGAATATAATTTCTGATAAGACCCCTCTGCTAAAACGAGAGGCATTGATAAAATCAGACCAGCTCTCTTCTCCATTCCGGCATTCACACATCCCTTTTCATCGTTAATATAGCCATGGCCTATCCATTCTTTAATATATATGATAGAGAGAGAGAGAGAGAGAGAAATCATTTCTGAATTTTAATAAATGAGAGAGAGAGAGAGAGTATTTTGTGATTTAGTGGGGAAAATACTATAAAATAATTTTACTCCATGAAACATGCTATTATATTTTGACTAATATAAGTTATTAAGTTATTATTTCTATCATGGCTTAATAGCGTTAGTTATGTTGTAGCGATGTTTTCAACTTGGTTTACGCAACTAGACTACGTCACACTGTCTCCTGCTTAACATTTTTATTGTATCTACTACGATTAAAGATAGAACGGTTGTCCGACGGGCTATTTCATAAGCGATATCACATGGAAATTGAAATCACTTTTAGAATCAGCTGTTCAACTAATTTTATGCGCTCTCTATCCGTTGAAAATAATGTCATATCAAAATATGATGTGAAAATTATTTCCCGCCTAGTTTAAACTTTATAAGCATACAACCATTACCATCGATAAATATAATAATTTAACTTAAATTTTGTGAATTGTAAATTATGATTTTAAAATTTGCAATTGCTAAAGCAATATAATATTATATTATAATTGAATAGTACATAAATATTCCACTGCTGTTATCGAGTAATGCAGAATTGTTCTTATCATGCAAGTAATTGAAGACACCAATTCCATGCTCGCTGGGCAACCATTATATTCAGGGCCGGATTGGTTAGGCGAGCTACCGAGAAAATATCGGTGGGCCGCTTAGGTTAGGCGAGCTATCGAGAAAATCTCGGTGGGCCGCTTAAAGTTAAGGCCGGTAGTGTCAGAGTGTGGGTGAAAATAAATACATGTTAGGATAAGTAAATAAGTTCGTAACGATTTTAGACGTAATAAACCAATAAAAAATAATAGAAACCCAAATTTTGGGCCAGTGAATATGTAAATGGGCCGCTTAGAAATGAAAATATCGATGGGCTGATATATACCTATCCGGCCCTGATTATAGTATCTTTAATTGCGATACTTATGTATAAAATAATTATATATTATATAATAATAACAATATACTCAATAGTCAATACTACTGTTAACGTTAAGAATGAACCACTCAACTGACCATAATTCGTCTTGTTCGCGTATGCCCACTACGAAACGGGCACCACGCGCGTGCGTTATCGACCGCCACGAAACCCCACTGCGTTGAAACTGGAGCCGTCGATCCTCGACGGTCGGCGATGACTGTAACCCAATCACAGGACGCAAAGCGATCGCTTGGGTGGACAGGCAGTGATTGGTGTTTTAGCCTTCATGCGCGAAAGCAGTTCATTCTTAATGTGATCAGAGTAAAGATTATACAAGGTGTAACAGAATTACCAATTAATTAATATTAAAAAAATTGTTTTATATACAATTTATATGTTGTACTGTAAGTACAGTATATTGTATATGATCTTGTATATGATGATTTTTACTTATTAATATTGATACTAAAAAAATTTAAATTTAGTTGTATGCATTGGAAAAATAAAAAATAGCCAATTTGTAAATCTAATTTAAAAAAAAATGCTGACGGAAAAAACATTAATTTTAGATAAAGTTTTTTAACATTTTTTCTAAAATATTATTTTTTTTTAATCTATTTTGAGATTTTAATTTGAAATAACTATACAATCTTCATATTTTGAAATATAATAAGTTATATTTAATAACAAATATTCTTTTTGGGAATTTTCAGACAAGCATAAATCTTCAATTAATTATTACTCTATATACTTTTTTTTTAAAATGTTTTCACATATAGTATCAACTTTTAGTTTTTAATGTTACTGCTGTTTCTGTTACTACCTAAATATTATAATACAATTAGTTATAAAATATAATACCTTTATGTATCTGATATTACTGCAAAGGTATAAATTGAGGTTTCAAATATGTAGAAATCATTGCTAAGTTATAATATACAATTAATTTGATATAAAATTTGATATTTAAAACTATATCTGTTAAGGTATA
Source organism: Diuraphis noxia (assembly GCF_037042655.1). Classification (NCBI taxonomy): domain Eukaryota; kingdom Metazoa; phylum Arthropoda; class Insecta; order Hemiptera; family Aphididae; genus Diuraphis; species Diuraphis noxia. The sequence continues at coordinate 37,978,204 of NW_028301713.1, read as the reverse complement.
TCTTAATAAGAAATTTAAACTGATAAGTCAAAATTGTTTTCTTTCAATAGTTTTTAATCAATATAATTACTATAAATTATAAAAATATAATGTATTTATAATATAAACTATAACACATAATTCTCAACTTGTATAAAATAAATATCAAATTTTAGTATCCTTCCTTAAATGCAAATATTTAATCATTTAAAAACAATCTTTAATATTGCATTATAATATAAATTTGTCAGTATATGTAGGTAAAATTTAAATACAATGACATAGTTAAAATACTTTTTAAAAACAAAATTTATTTTAGTTGATTCATACAATTTTCTAGTTCTTTAAAAATATGAATTTTGTTCACTTTTTTTGTTTGTTACAAGTAGGGCTCGGATTTTGTAGCAAATGCTTCTTTTGGGAGTGTTATAAAAAGATAATTCTTATATATAAATACGTTTTGAGTCGTTCTAATTTTAATGAAGTAAACTTTTTTTTGCTTTTTTCCCACAAAATCTGATTTTTATTGCTTTTTGCCCTTTTCGCCCTATTTGATTATTTTTTCTTGATTTTTACATATTTTTCTTGAAAACTTAGCTTATTTCTATATATATTATACGTCTTAGACAATATTATTATTACCAGAAATTATAAAACCAGTGAAAAAACCAGTAATAAATATATGGCTGATAAAATAACTGTCGTTATTGTGCCGAAATATTTTA